>NC_064637.1:168687561-169287561 GCF_023864275.1 Schistocerca cancellata
CACTTAACTCCATCCGACGATTCCACACTTACAATGACGATAGCAATGTCTTACGCAAGTCTTATACGGTGATATACTCCGACAGTTTTAAACCTACGCCCGCAAAATTGTATTATTTCCTTCAGTCTTCCATCAGTGTGTGTATAAAACACAGACGGTCAATGAAGTGTGATGCTGAAGTGAAGAGGAAAGGTCTGGAGAACTGGTTTGAACCGACCTCGGGGCTGATGACCAAATCGAGGCCAAGTTTCGACACAGTTTTATTCTGTACACTAGAAAATTTCCAAAGCTGTGTTCTTCAAAACACTGATGTTTCGCTGGAAGTTAAAACGTGCTCTGCGAAAAACTGTAACACGGCGTCCTTTATTTCGACATTTTTGCGACACTTTTTTAAAAAAATTTCGCATTGATTTGCGTGTTATCGGTTTTTATTTTAAATTCGACAAATCACTGGATAAATTAAGTTCCTAATGTTGTAAGGAAATTTTATTAACCCTCAAAAGAGACGAGGCGGCAGTGCTTGGTAACCCCTGGCTGGGTGGGCTGCCCGCAATGCGCCGCGCCGCCAGCCACAGCCACAGCCACGGCCGCACTCGGCTCGGCCGCCACGTGCTCCCCCTTCGGCTGCGCTCGGCCGCCGCCGACCCCCCACACCGGCGCTCGATAAGGCGGCCTGCCCGCAGGGCTGCCAACGGCGCGCAGGAATTCCGGAATGCACCAATCACTGCCACCGCTGCGTTCCCAGAGTTCTTTCCGCAGGCTGCGGGCTGTCTCCGTGGGTCGCAACAGTGGCGGACACCACTCCACTCACTCCGGCACTCGCCGCTGCATTTAAACGCCCGCTACCTTCACGTACGCAAAAGCACAACTGCGGCGACGGCTGCTGCTGCAGTAACACCGCCGAGTTGTCACGCACGCACAGTCGTCAACAGGCGCACGGGAAACGTCGGGGCGCGTGACACTTTTCAAATCCCGCCCTACACCTACACAGCCACACGCCTGCAGAGGTACAGCTGCACCTCTCTGTACTCGACAAACGAGGAGTAAGTGCGTGGCATCTACACTTTTACTCCGCAAGCCACTCTACGGTGTGTGGTGGAGGGCACTTTACGTGCCACTGTCATTACCTCCCTTTCCCGTTCCAGTCGCGTATGGTTCGCGGGAAGAACGACTGCCGGAAAGCCTCCGTGCGCGCTCGAATCTCTCTAATTTCACATTCGTGATATTCTCGGAGGTATAAGTAGGGGTAGCAATATATTCGATACGTCATCCAGAAACGGACCCTCTCGAAACCGGACAGCAAGCTACACCGCGATGCAGAGCGCCTCTCTTGCAGAGTCTGCCACTCGAGTTTGCTAAACATCTCCGTAACGCTATCGGGCTTACCAAATAACCCTCTGACGAAACGCGCCGCTCTTCTTTGGCAGAGGGAACTTAGTACTGTACCTGACGTTAGAATTTCTTCCGTGCCATTTGCGTACGGGGCGCAATAACAGTGACAGCTCGAACGCCTCCGTGCGTCTCGTGTCTGCCATTGGCACGAAGTCGATTCGTAAGGAGAGGGAGGGGACTGTTTGTTCTTTTGCTTCCTCGCCTAAACTGGTTCCTGAAAACTCTCTAAGTAGCGAGTCGTCGTGCCTGCCAGTTCAGATTTCCCGTGTCGCCCTCCGGTGTGTCAGACAAACCCGAGACTCTTCGCACTGCTGTACTATCTGTAGGCCTCTCAGTCGAATTTAGAGATGTACGGTAATCACCGACAACTAACAAAATTTCCATCCTGGGAGCTTTAACATCGATGTTTCAATAATGAAGTGAAGTCAGTGGAAGTCCGTAAAATCGGTGTTAAAGACAGAAAGCCACTGTCACTTTTTCCTTTATTTACACAGATCTTTTTCTGAACACGTCACCTCACACAGGGACGCCAGAGCAACACACTTGCGAGTTGTCAAAAAGTTGCTATGGCTGGAGAGACACCAACTGTGGGAGGAACACGGGCTATTGCAGTTAAGTGTGAACTGCATCCCTTGACTGTTCACGTCTTCGTGGTGTCGAGTGGTGTGAGGAACGTGGGAAAACGAACTATGACTTGTGGACTCAAACTATACGAACAGCACAAGAAAAGAGTAAATTGTAAATTGAGAATAATTTGTTAGTTGCAACAGATACGGGCCTAGTCATACCACAGCAATTCAGTGATCATCTGAAAGTGCACCTTAAACAAGAAGTACGCAATGACTAAGGTACTGGTACCAATCCAGAGAGCTACGAAAACTGCACTGAAGTATTGGGCCACACAGGCACATCGTCAGCTTCTGAGTGACTGACTTCTGAAAAGCAAGACAGGATCTCAGTTAACAATGCGATGCACTGAACGGGAAAGTGCTCCCAAATGTGTCGTCTTTACAGCCTGTACACAATAAGTTGCGGGTAATGATAAATACTGTTGTATTATTGATTAATAATCACAATATTTGTGTGTTGGTTTTTACGGCATTATATAAATTCATCATTTTACACGGACGTTTTGCGGTCGATTTTTTTTGGGCACTGACGTCGAGATGTCGACGGAGAAATCGAAATCGGGACGGACGATTTGCCAACATCGCACGCCCGTTATTACAGTGCGGTTCTGGTTGCGGAAGCTGAAGGGATATTAGGATTCAACGAGCCGTCGCGACGTGAGCTCGGCCTGGGAAGCGAACCGGCAGCGGTCCCCCTCTACAGGACGTCCCCGGCGCCTAGCCTCGAGCTATTTCGGGGAATCCGCTGTGCTTTTAACTCCTCGTCCTCGTAGTAACGTAACCACTGCGCCACCAACTCTCGAAGGGTAATCAAGTAGGAACAAAAATTCCACCCATCCAATGTTCTGCCTCGCTGTTTTGTACACATCCGGGAAGATGTGAACTTTGGAGCTTAGCTGAGTAACTTCGGGAAACCCCAAGGTTCTCTGGCTCCTTAGGCGCTCGTCGGCCACCTGCAAACGTTAAGGCGTTAGGAAAACGTAGGAACTCGAGCCAACAGCTTCCTACGTCCCCCCTCCCTCCCCCCCCCCTCTCTCTCTCTCTCTCTCAGAATGATGTTCCTTCCTTTTTTGTGTCAACTTGCTTCCCTTTCTTCCAGCACCTGCTATTTTTATTTCTGGTGGTCTAACTAGTACACTGCTTCTTTATAAAGTGTTTGTGTTCCTTACTGCGGCAAGTCAATTCCCACCATTTTCCGATCTCTTCCTATTTCTCTCTGTCACGTAGTTTTGGACTGGATTTTTTTTAGCGAAAGACGAACTTTTTTAGTTAGTCTGCCATTGTGCAAACTGCCTATGTGCCCCCACTACTTCAGTCTGCTTTACTTCACTGCATCTTGTTATCTTTCCAATTTTCATATGTATTTCTGTATAAGCTCTTGATATGTATTCTGACTGGAAACATTACTCTACTCTTTAAAACTGATATAAGCTTTTGATGAGGAGAACGTAATATCGGTGGGTAACGGATGGTAATGATTAAGTGATGTAAGAATTAGGTTGGGTGCTTTGTATTTGAAGTAAATATACTGTTACATCTGCTACTGCTAGTCCGTCAGTTTCGCAGCAACGCGACGCTTGCTCTGCACGTGTTCTGACAACCTGACCAAAGGAGGCCTCACCTGCGGGACGCGCGCTGAGGCAGCGGCGAAATGGAGGGGTGTGTACGTGTGTGTGTGTGTGGGGGGGGGGGGGGGGCGGCCACGACGAAACAGTAGAACGAGACAGAGATTTGACTGCAGCCAAGCAAGTTAAAGTGCCGAAGGTTCACAGCAGCGGCAGCATTCAGCGGGCATGAGTGTCGAATGATGGAATCCGCCAACGAGTGGACCCGAACTCCGAGGGAATCTGCTCAGGGGCCACTGTTCCGCCTACACCTTCCCGGCGCTTCAGACCAGTCTTAACCGGCGGCCTCTCCCTTCCCACTCAGCGGTCGCTTCTGCTCTGACGGTGGCAGAGTAACGTTTTTAAGCGTACCCTTCAGAGCTAAGCCGCCTAAATTTTATCTTTTTCCTCGAGATTTCGAGGTACCGCGGTGGCTTTGATGACGTCCATAACCACTGGATTAGAGCCTCTACAAGGGCTACGGCTCTACAAATTGCCTCTGAGCAAACTCTTGCAACCTCTCACAAACGGTGTCTCTTTCTGTGTCATTCTCTGATTGCCGTAAACTTGCGACTGCAGCTCACGCCTCGCAGTGAAGGTGATCAGTTGCTTGTAAGCACAAGTTTCACACAGGTATGCGCCCCTTATGTGCCACTACCGGTGACCTGCGACCCGCCCTGTAGATCCCGAAACACTCTGGGGAAATTATTAGCAGTTTTTCCGCTGCCGGTTCCCCTGCGGTAAATATTTTTCCTAGACAGAAGCGAACGTTCGCTGCAGCAGGCATTTCGCTATACTGGTACCTGATGCGGACAGGGATGCAGTCTTCTGACCCAAATCCTCAACCTAAGCGTCGAAGAAACAATGACTGAAATAACAAAAAGGTTCAGAGTAACAGGGTGAAAGGATCATTCATAACATTCGCTGTTGACATTGCTATCCTCAGTCAAACTGAAGAAGAATGACATCATCAGCTGAATGGAATGAGCAGTCTAATGACTACATAATATGGATTTAGAATAAATCGAAGAAAGACCAAAAGTAATGAGAAAAGGAATTCTGCTAGCTAGGCAGCATGATCACGTCTCTACTGGCAAGAGATTCCAGAACAGATCTCCATTCGGATCTCCGGGAGGGGACTGCCAAGGGGGAGGTGATCGTGAGAAAAAGACTGAGTAACCTACGAAAGGATAACGTTCTACGAGTCGGGGCGCGGAATATCAAGTTTGAATGTGGTAGGGAGCTAGAGAATCTGAAAAGGGAAATGCAGAGGCTCAGTCTACATATGGAAGGGGTCAATGAAGTGAAATGCAAGGAAGACAAGGATTTGTGGTCAGATGAGTATAGGGTAATATCAACAGCAGCAGAAAATGGTATAACGGGAGTAGGATTCGTTATGAAGAGCAACGAAGAACAGAGAGTGTCTTACTGTGAACGCTTCAGAGAGAGGGTTGTACGTATCAGAAACGACAGCAAACCAACACCCAAAACGATAGTTATTTGCCGACGTCGCAAGTGGAAGATGAAGAGAGAGAGGATGTACATCAGGACACTTAAAGGATAATACACTATGTAAAGGGAGATGAAAATCTAATAATCATGGGGGACTGGAATGCATTTGTGGGGGAAGGGGTAGAAGAAACCGTTACAGGAGAATATGGGCTTGGGACACGGAATGACAGAGGAGAAAGACTAATTGAGTTTTTTAGTAAATTTCAGTTAGTAACAGCGAATACTCTGTTCAAGAATCACAAGAGGAGGTGGTATACTTGTAAAAGGCCGGGTGATATAGGAAGATTTCAGTTAGATTACACCATGCTCACGTAGAGATTCCGAAATCAGTTACTGGATTCTAAGGCGTACCCAGGACCAGATATACTCAGATCACAATGTAGCAGTGATGAAGAATAGGCTGAAGTTTAACACATTAGTCAGAAGGAATCAATACGAAAAGAAGTGGGATACCAAAGTACAAAGGAATGACGAGATCCGCTTGAAATTCTCTCTAAGGCTGTATTTATAGCAATACAGAATATTCCAGCAGACAACACAATCGAAGAGGAATGGACATCTCTCAAAACAGCAATCACAGAAGCTAGAAAGGAAAACATAGATACAAAGAAAGTAACTTGCGAAGAAACCATGGGTAACAGAAGAAATACTTCAGTTGATCGAAGAAAGAAGGAAATACAAAAATGTTCAGGGAAATTCATGAATACAGAGATACAACTTGCTGAGGAATGAAATAAATACGAAGTGCAGAAAAACGAAAACGAAATAGCTACATAAATAATGCGAAGAAATCTAAAAAGGAAGGACTGACTCAGCATATAGGAAAGTCAAAACAACGTTCGGTGAAATTAAAAGCAAGGGTGGAAACATTAAGAGTGCAATGTGGATTCCACTGTTAAATACAGAGGAGAAGGTGGATAGGCGGAAAGAAAACACTGAAAGCCTCTATGAGGGGGAAGATTTGTCTGATGTGACAGAAGAAGATGATTTACACGAGAAAGGGGATACAGTATTAGAATCAAAATTTAAGAGACCTTTCGAGGACTTGAGATAAAATGCGGCAGAGGGGATAGATAACATTTCCATCAGAATTTCTAAAATCGTTTGGAGAAGTGACAACAGAACGACTATTGACGTTGGTGTGTAGAATGTACTAGTCTGGAGACATACTACCTGACTTTCGGAAAAGTATCATCTACACAATTCCGGAGACTACAAGAGCTGACAAGTGCAGGAATTACCGCACGATCAGTTTAACAGTTCATGAATCCAAGTTTCTGACAAGAATAACATACAGAATAATGTAGAAGAAAATTGAGGATGTGTTAGAAGACGATCAGTTTGGCTTTAGGAGAGACAGTTCTGACGTTGCGGTTGATAATGGACGCAAGACAAAGGAAAAATCAAGATAGGGACATAGGATTTGTCGACGTGGAAAAAGCATATAATGTGAAACGGTGCAAGATGTTCGAAATTGTGAGAAAATTGGGGTTAACTATAGGGACAGACGGGTAACATACAATATGAACAAGTGCCAAGAGGGAATGATAAGAGTGGACGATCAAGGACGAAGTGCTCGGATTAAAAACAGTGCAAGGCAGGGATGCAGTCTTTCAAACGTACTGTTCAATCTGTACATCGAAGAAGCAATGACGGAAGCAGAAGAAAGGTTCAGGAGTGGAATTAAAATTCGAGGTGAATGGGTATCAATGATACGATTCGCTGATGACATTGGTATCCTGAGTGAAAACGAGAAAGAATTACGCGATCTGCTGAATGGAATGAACAGTCTAATGAGTACAGAATATGGATCGAAAGTAAATGGAGGAAAGACGAATGTAATGAGGAGTAGCAGAAATGAGAACTACGAGAAACTGGACATCAGGACTGACGGTCACGAAGTAGATGAAGTTAAGAAATTCTACTACCTAGGCAGCAAAATAGCCAATGGCGGACGGAGCAAGGGGGGGGGGGGGGCACTGAAAGCAGACTAGCACTGGCAGAGAAGGCATTCCTGGCCCAGAGAAGTCTGCCAGTATCTAACGCAGACTTTAACTTGAGGAAGAAATTTCTGAAAATGTACGTTTGCAGCATAGCATTGCACGGTAGTGAAACACGGACTGTGGGAAAACCGGAACTGAAGAGAATAGAACCATCTGAGATGCGGTGCTACAGACGAATGTTGAAAATTAGGTGGACTGATAAGGTAAGGAATGAGGATGTTCTGCGTGGAATCGGAGAGGAAAGGAATATGTGTGAAACACTGACAAGAAGAAGGGACTGGACGATAGGACATCTGTTCAGACAAAAGGGAATGACTTACACGGTACTGGAGGGAGCCGTAGAGGGCAAAACTGTAGAGGAAGACAGAGATTGGAATACATACAGCTAATAACTGAGCAAGTGCTCAGATGAAGAGGAGTCAAAAAGTGGCAAGTTGTACGGAGCAGAGGGGTGAACGAGAGCGGGACACGGGCGCCGCACTCGCTGCAAGCTGCGCCGCACGCAGCATTCCAGTAGGCTTACGAGTCCCGTGCAACTCGAGAGTACAGTTATGCCCCAGGTCTGCACACACGTACTCCGCAGACCGCTTCGAAAGCGCACGGAGGGGGGTAGCTTTTCACTGTCCCGTTCTGGAGTTTCCTTTCATTCCATTCGCGTACGGATCTCGGCAAGAGCGACTGCTCGCTCGCCCTTATGGGAAGCGCTTTACAGCAGTCCACATCCGGATATCGATTCCCGTCGTATCCCTGAATACGGGACAGCCTGTACCGGAAGGCTGGGGTCTATCTTCTGTCTGAATTCAGGTTTTTTGACATTACTGAGACGCTCTTCCTCGGGTCAAAAAAGCCTGCGCTCTGCCCTTCTGTTAATCATATTTGGTACGGATCCATCTTCGAGGATGGGTGCGACGAATGTTTTGTAAGCGACCCACGCCGTGCACCGACTGCACTTGGCTATTGTGCTGCCACCTGCTCCACCCACGACTGCGCCTCGATCACACTTCACACGCAGGTCTTTTTACGAGTTTACTTGCTGCAAGTCTGAGTCGTCGGTACTGTAGTCGTAGGAGACCACTGGTTTCGTTTTGTGGCGAGCACAATTTAAGCCGAGCTGCGGACCTTTCCGCCGATGCGAATTCTGACGGAGGTCTGAGTGGATATTTTTGCAGCTCAGTTGAGACGGTAGTCCACTGTAGGTAAGTTGGCCGTCTGACATTGCCGTCCCCTTTAGGGTGAGGGTTTTGCGCGACGGGCGCGTCATTCTGCTAACCTGCCACATTTTACGGAGGCAGCGGCGACCAGGAACTGCACTACGCGCACCCACAGCGCTGCCACCTGTGCGATGCACCACTGCAGTTCCATCAGCACGGCAGCCGCGTCTCCTCAGAGCTGCTGCCTGTGGTCACGTTGCCGAGGCAAGTACCGCGTGGTCCAGCTCTCCCAGGAACGGACGCTCTCGGAACTTGGACGGTAAGCCTCAACAACGCCCGTCTCGAAGCGTCTGCGACTGGAGTTTGGCGAGCACCTCCGCAATGCTTTCGCAAAGACTGGAGGATCCCGTGGCGAAAGGCGCCTTTCTTCGTTCGATTTTCTCTCTCCTGTACGGCGCGATCAAAAAGTTACTTTGACGACGTCGATGCAGCGTGTATGCAAGGTAGCGCGACTGCGATGTGGGTGTATAAGCAACTTGAGCCGTGGCGCGCCAGCCTCTTGCGTGTCCATTATCGATCCTTCCACGTTTCCTAGCTTCGCTTGCCTCGTTGTATTCCGCATTCGCGGGGCGAGCGGCATTTGACGTTTGCTGGGGCTACCTGCTGAGACGCCGCGGGGTACGAGGTGGGAAGCAACCACGTATATGTGTGGAGTTGGTTGTACGCGGTCTGCCGGTTCAGCATGGAGGATGTGTGTTGGCTGCCTGCCTGTCTGCTCTCCTGATTTTGCTCTCCGTGCCTTACGACCGCCTAGCTCGGGTTGCTGCCTGGTGTATCCTACACCAGCCGTACCGGACGTCCAGCAGAAGTTAGGCAACCTTGTGTTTCTTTTAAGGAAAAGGAGCAAATGTATAAGACTTTTCGTAACCAATTTTGCTGGCCTCTTAACTGTGGTCTTAGCGTTTACACTGCCTTTGGGGAGAGCTATTCTTTTAAATTTAAATAGTTGGGGTTCCCTGTCCTTTATAATCTTTTGGGGGTTTTATTTGAATTTTGTCTTTGGGATTCCTTCCTTGTGCTCGGTTAAATGTTTACTTGCATAGCGGGAAGTGACTCCTGGCTAAAACTCGGAGAAGGTATTTGATGTTACTGCCGCCTCCGGCATTCGTCTTTTTAATTAAGTATTGTCATCCCTTCGAGCGACCTGGTGTCACTCCTCGTTAATTAATGCTGGTTTGTGTGTACTTAATTAGAATTGGCCATTCGAATTAATATTTTGGAGCGCAGTATACCACTAAGGCAACCTGACTGTATACCACCTTGTGCCCCGGTCTAGTACCTCAATTTTCAGTGGCACGAGTTAGCTCCACTACCGGTTTTACTGATGTGCTCCCTTCAAAATCTTGTCTCGTATAAGTGTGCCCCATGTGTGTCTGGGAACACAAGAGATGAGCTTTAGTGTGACTTCAGTGCTACTCAGTTAATGGAATCTTCATTTTGGCTTGGCTTCCACTGAAAAGTTTGAGTGGAGCGTAGTATGTTTGATTTGTTATTCATTTAATTACTGTAAGTTTGTTTGTTTAATGGGGAGCAAGACATTTGAAGACTGTCGGTATTAACTCCCCTAGTTGCCGGGTGTTGCTAATTCGTTCCAAATGGCCTACTACTTATTCAATGGCAAGGCTGTTGATTAGTTGGTTACTGTGAGTGCAAATGGACGCTATTTATTTGTTGCCGAAATTGTTAAAGTGTCTGTGTCGTGATTCAATCACTAGCTACGTCTGAGCTGAATTGATATAAACCTTACATTGCCTCCTTGAAATTTGTTGCCAGTAGAAACACTTAATAGAACTAAGTTTTGTCACTGCTTATGTTAACCCTTACTGGGAGCAGTATTTCATATTGTTAAATTTTGTCTTAAAATGTGTATTTCTCTGACGTAATAAACGAGTGATAAAAGAAAAAAGTAAAGGGGCCTGGTCCTTCCTACTGTGTCCGGTTTGTAACACGTATCAGCAGCGACGTGTAGGCACTTGCGCGTTTGCTACGTGCGTACGTTTACTTGGGAAGATCGCAACGCTATTAGCAAATGCGTCCAAACGGATATAACGCTCTGTTGTTCTTTTCTCGGCTGCCGGAGGACAAACACCGATACATATCCATCGGAGATACATATCCATCGGAGAACCGCAGTTGTGGAATGGTGCGCCAAATCACACCCCCGCTCTTTGCCCGCTGCTCGCCGATGCCTCGACCGCCGGGGAGCGGCAGTGGGCGATTCTCGCCGGACGAGCAAGTGCGGCAGCCAGTTGCGGAGTTCTGCGCGCACCACGACACGGTCTGTTCGTAGCGAACGGGTGCGTCGGTTTTTGCCCGTTTGACGTACCGACGCTGGACTGTACGACCTTCGAACGGAAACGTTTTAATCGCCCACTGTATTAATTCGACACGGTTAGGGTCCCAGAGCGACGAGTAGTGCCCGAGAGCCGGTACCACAGAAAGCCGTCGCCGTCACATAATGTATCATTTGACCCCGGTCCTTGCGTGGTGTCGCCCTTTGTGTGTCGCGCCTCCAGAACGCCAGTCTGGCCGCCGTGTGCAGCCGGCCGGCTGTTGCTAGCGCGCGCGCGCACACACACACACACACACACACACACACACACACACAAGGACGCGCTAATTCGCCGCCGCCTGTGCGTGCGTCCCCGGCCAAGGCTGGTGACGTCACGGCCTGGGCTGCCTCCGCTAATCAGCCGCAGTCGGCTGGGCCGCGCGCTACACTACACTACACTACACTACACTACACGCCAGTTACCTCGCCACGCACAACCAGTCAGTCTGCAAATTATCGCGCTTATCTCCCCACATCCACTTCTAAAGCTACTACACGCAGAGATGCCAAGTTTTAAGAAAGCTAATTGGTAATGCGGCGGATACAGCCGGCGGCGTGCTGCACGGTGGGGGAGGGGGGATAAGGGGAGTGTCACGAAATTATGGAGCGTCGCTAAATCAGACACTACCGAAAAACCCACACACAATCGAAACACATGCTGCACATTCAAAGACTGACATACTCGTATAATACAGAACCTTTTTAAGTTGCTAGACTCTGACGTTGTCTCACATTTGCCCTACATTTCCCAAGCAGAACTTCAATGGAATACTCCATTGCTCCCTTACCAGCTACCAGTTCCTGTCTGTAGAAAGTGCACCGGCAGGAAGTTTTGTGTTTAGAAATCACCCTATGCACAAACAGACTTCTTAACAGTTGTGTTTACGTTAGCACGAAATTCTCTCTCGTTCTCCCTCACTAAACTAAAAACTCTTTCCTCTCGGAATTACTATCAAGTGCCAGAAAAACAGCCACCATTAGCTGACTCGGTGAGGGGTACTTTCTTATTCCTGAAGCATCAGTGAGTTTTGAAATCTCATACCAAATCCTTTTCACAAGATAATGCATCAAATCGGTGATAACTGAACTCTGTTCCCAAAGATTCAATTTCTCCTGATCACAGAATGTTAGAAAACTGCACGATCTTGTAGTCTATAGATGCAAAACCCTTAAATTTTCGTTGGAAAACATCAGCAACTTCGGCATGCTGAAGAAACTTACCTTTAACTGCCGTTAGTGACAATGTACTCAGACGTTTTTCTATAGAACGGTCTGACGTGGGCATAAAAATTTTTCGACGTAGTTTCGTCTCGAGAAACTTCCTTTATGTAAGACCTCGTGTTGCCCCAATGACCAACTCACGGTCACTTTTCTGTACGTTTACTCACCCAATTTTCTCATTAAGCAAATTATTATCGTACTTCGGAAATGACGATGCTTTCACAAAGCGAACAATAAGATCACCGAAAAGATTACTTATGAATAAAGCTTATGAGTATGTACGGTCTCTTGTTGGAGGAATACATTTAAGGAGTTGAGAAGTGGAATAACAGGGCCCAGAAACAAAAGATAAACTTTTGATGGATGGAGGACTTTGAAACAGTGTCTTAACTTGTAGAAGTTCTGAGGTGGCCGTATCAGGATATGAATCACAAAGAACTTTCTTAAACGGTTATAAAAAGACAGGAAAGTCATAATAAACTCTGGTGAAATTAAAAGCAACGGTGGTAACATCAAGAGCGTAATGGGAATTGCACTGTTAAATGCACAGGGAGGGGATACGTGGAGAGAGTACAGTCGTGGAGTCCATGAGGGGGAAGATTTGTCTGACGTGGTAAGAGTAACAAACAGGAGTCGACTCAGAAGAGACGGGGGATCCAGCATTAGAACCGAAATTAAAAGAGCTTTGCAAGACATAAGATCAAACAAGGCGTAAGCATTACATAACATTTCGTCAGAATTTCTAAAATCACTAGGCAACGTAACGACTATTCACGTTGGTGTGCAGAATGTATGACTGGCAACATACCAACTGATTTTCGGAAAAATATAAACCACACAATCCCGAAAACTGCAACAGCTGACTAGTGCGAGAATTATAGCACAACTAGCTTAACAGCTCATGCATCAAAGTTGCTGAGAAGACTAATATAAAGAAGAATGGGAGAGAAAACTGAGGATGTTCGGCTTTACGAAAGGTAAAGGGACCGGAGAGGTTGACAACGGAAGCACGACTGATGAAAAATCGGGCAGGCTCGTCGGGTTTTCGACCTGGAAAGAGCGTTAGACGAGGTGAAGTGGTGCAAGATGGAGCAGAATGTACAGGGAAACGGGGGTGGTATGAATGGGCGAGAACCAACAAGGAAGAATAAGAATGGAGGAGCAGGTACGAGGTTTTCAGGTCAAAAAGAAAAAGACAGAGGTGCAGTTTTTCGCTGCTAGAATCAAGAATCAATTATGGGAATAAAAGAACATTCGAGCATAGGATTAAAATTCAGAGTCAGATCATCTCAGCGATAGGATTCGCTGCTGACGTTGCTGTACTCAGCGAAGGCGAGGAATAATTACAGGAAATACTCGACGGAATTAGCAATGTAATAAGCGCAGAATATGGTCAGAGATGTAGGTAATGAGAAGTGGCCGTAAATTTACCGTCGTAATTGCTGACCACGTAATAGGCCAAGTAAAGGAATTGTGTTATCTTGGAAGCGGAAATAAGACGTCACGGAGGAAGCAGAGAGAACGCAAAAAGAAGCAAACTAGGACAGGCAGATAGGGCTCTGCTGGCCGAGACAAGTCTAGTAGTTCCAAACACGGGCCTTAATTTTACTCAGAAATTTCTGAGGAGCACAGCGCTGCACTGTATGGCGGTGAGTGGACGATTGTGGGGAGAAGTGGAGAAGGAACGCGTTAGCGATGTGGTGCTGCAGTACTAAGGAATGCCGGAGGAATACTATCTATGCTTTATGCAAATCTTCGAAACCTCTGTTAAATCCTGACTTATGCTGGATCCGCCACGTCTCCCACGGCGACTCCGGTCTGTACTCGCATGACGTCATCAGAGAGCTCCTTCGCCGGTAGCGGACTCGAACGTGTTCTTCCCACAAATCCGCTCTCTGCTGTGCATTTAATAGTGGAATTGAGACTGCACTCTTAATACTCGCGCTCTTGCTTTTAATTTCACCGGAGGTTGCCGAGTCAATCGTTCCGAGAATCATTTCCTTTTCCATCTGGTCAGAGTTTCCGTGCACCCGTTTCGGCTTGCCATCTATGCACGTCCCATTTATCTGAACGCCAAGCGAGTTGTACGGACAGAGGAGACGGCGGGTAACGGCCGCCGCAGCTTACAAACACTGCGTCCCGCCTGCGACACCTGCCGGCGGTAACAGCGAGGCGAGGTTAGGGTAGGCTAGGCTGGTGTGGTGTGGTGTGTGTGCTCCACCTACTGCGACCACTCTGGCTGCTCGCCCGTGCGGTTGCAGGCGAGTGACGCTCTGCGCCGACGGCGACGGCGACGGCAGCTGGGTGAGCTACGTCTGTCTCGAAAAGAAGTGGCGAGTACGGCATACTCTTTGCTCAGTTATTCCAATAAGCAAACAAGTTGTACGAATGTACGAGATGAAGAGAGGTACTCGGGATGATTCGTCATGACGCTGAAAAGCTACTTCAAACGAATTAAGCAAAACAGTCGAGTGTCAACCAAAACCTTCGGTGATTGTAATTCAGCGTAACTGCATAGGCGTGTAAAAGGAAAACATAAAAATTGCAATAAGAGACTCTCGACATCTAAAGCACTCGAGAGTGAAAGTGCACACACACGCACACACAACTGCAAAGCACGGCATATAACGCAATCGCCACGTACTGGCACACAAAAACACCAGTAACCAGAAACAATAATTAGTAGGCAGCTATTGCCTGCGTACGACCACGCAAGGAAGATGCTGTACAGTAACTTTAAGCATGAAAACTGACGTATGCCAGCTTTCTCACACGAAGGCGTAATTTTCTGACGTTATAATGTAGGCTCAAAATTTCCGGTATAGATTTTGGCTGTGCTGCAGATGAGAGGCTGCATGAAGTGTTGACACGAGGCTGAAATGACTCGGCACGATAATGTAACGTAAGGTAACGTTCAATCACTACTTGTTACGTTTTTAACTTGTGCGAAACTTGCGGTTTCGAAGAAAGCAGCCATTTCACAAACCGTAGATTCACGGAGTGTCGCTAATACTACATTCCTCATCGTTCTGTGCCACGAACTCCATTCTCGTAGTGAACTGAAAAATTTCGCACAGTCAATGTTTCGCGTGTGTGAACGTCGCCACAATCCGACCGAAGAAAACGAAGTAATGTGGAGTGTGCCAGAGGGGGAGGGAGTACAGGGTCGACGGCGGGCGGCGGGTGTGCCGTGTTGCAGCTCTGTCCCTGTAACACCTGCACCGACAAAATATGCCGGACATACGCTTATACTGCGAGAGACGCAGAAACAGTTTCAGTCTCAAATTGATTGCAATTCCGTGTCTTTGGAGTATCGTCTCAGTTGTGTGGTTGCATACGTGATTTCCTGACGGAAAGTCCTCGGGTAAAACGAAAGTGAGCGTAATGTGGCCTCTACTGCTTGTAACCTGTATTAAAGGTTTGGGCAGCGTACTCGGGTTGTGTGCAGGTGCTGCTGGCGTACACCGTTTAGTAGTCGCCAGAAGATGAAAACCAATTTCAAAATGAGTTAGACAAGGTATCTGTACAGTACGAAAAGTGGGAACTGACTCTAAATAATGAAAAATCCGAGGTCATGCACACGATTAGTAAAAGGAATCCATTACGTTTAGCCACACGATAAATCGTACGTGTTAAAGGCTGTCGACTGAAATCAGTACCCAGGAATTAAAATTACGAACTTAATTGGAACGATCAGATAGATAATATTGTGGGGAAGGTAAACCGAAGACTGCGTTTTATTGAGAGAACAGTTGGAAAGTGCAAGAGGTCTACTAAGGAGACTGCCTACACAAGGCTTGTGCCTCCTCTGCTGGGCGGTGTGGGATCCTTACCAGAGAGGACTCACGGAGGAGGGCAGCGGGTTTCGTAGTATCGCGACACGGGGGGGGGGGGGGGGGGGAGTGTGTATCGCGGAAATGTTAATCGAGTTGATGTGGCAGACATTAAAATAGAGGTCTTTTTCGTTGCGGTGAAATATTTTCGGGAAATTTCGATCATCAATTATAATTTCTGAATGCGAAAATGTGTTGTTTAGTCGGACGTAGATAGGGAGAGGTGAGGATGGTAATGAAATACGAGAAATCGGAGGTCGGACGTATCTGCGGTACGACGGAAGCAATGTGAGCCCTGTAACAGGCACTCAGCTGGCACCTGCCGAGTAGACGCGCAGCTCTCTCCAGAGTCCGTACGTCGCGGGGTCGGCAGACTGCCGGGCGGTCAGCAGCAGCAGCAGCAGCAGCAGCAGCAGCAGCAGCTGGGACGGCAGGCGTGACGCTGAGAAACACCTGCAGCTGCTGCTGCTGCTGGCGCCGCCGCCAGACACGCGACGACTCGGCCACGGCTGCAGCCTCTGCCTCCTGATGTACTACAGAGGGACACCTACTACGTTCACGGCAGGGTCATTAGCAAATACCCAAAACTGATACGGATCGGACAGCGCGGTGAGAGAAGCGGACACACGGGCGGCTCCTAATCAGCGGTTAACAGCGGGCGCTCACTGACCGTGTCGGACTTTCTTCTTCTCTTTGCAGTGAGCGCGCCTACGGCTGCGGGAGGGCGGTACACGCACGATGGTGCGGCAGTGTGGTCTAAGCAGCGGCAGCGGCAGCGTGGCGCCCGACGCCGACGCCGCCTCGCCTCAGTCCTCCGTCGTCCGTCTGCGGTCGCCTGCGTGCCGCACTGCCGTTGACACGGTCCAACAACTGCAGTAGCCAAGTGTACACACTACGACACGATCCGGCAGGCTGTCGGTAAGACTTGTGCAGAGGCGAGGCCACTACTGACTGCGCCGAAACGTGACGGCGGCACGCGGAACGCCGCCTCCCGCAGGTGACGATGGACGGCGACACCAGCAGTACTGTGTTTCTCTTTAAGATACGCGACGAATCTAATGTGTGCCCCAATTACGTGGAGACTCGATCCGAAAGTTCACATTTAGAATACATTTTTACAAACCCGGGGGAACACACTAGAGCGAACCAGCGGTCGATCTCCGCTGGAACGTTTCTCCTGCACTTCCGTCACTTTTGTCCACCTCCGCTGTCAATTCTGACCCGCTTTGGACGTGCGCGGCTTCTCGTTGCGGCAGTGCTATAGACGAGAATGTAACCACATTTGTGGTTCTGTAGGGAATCGTCGATGTAGCCGCCCCTTCACGCTGTCATTTCTAAGCGAAGTGTGATTCTTCAGCTGCCTCTTCTTCAAAGAATCGGCGGGGGGGGGGGGGGGGGGGGAAGACAGGGAGAGTTTAAAAAATCTGTAACGGCAGAACAGAAGGTCGCTTTTTACAATGAAGCGGGTCATCTTTATTAGCGAGTAAGAGGATATTAATAACTCGTGAGTGTTGCAGCAATGTGTTACCCACACAAGAGAGGCAAAAATCCGATCGCGCTGTTGGTGAGGCGTCGAAGCATACTTAGGTGACTCTTATTTTGGTGCCAATAATAATTTCCAGCGACACGGCAGCGTCAGTTGCACAGTTTCCTAAGTAGGGGAGCGCAGTGTGCGGTCAGCACCGGCCTCAGACTTAACACCACATCACAGCAGCCAGACAGCCAGCCAGACGCACACGCCGCAGCTCGACACGCGCCAGCGCGCGCCTCCCAGCAGTGAGCCAGCCGGCGCTGACGCATCCGCGGAGGCAGCGGCTGCACCTGACACGCACGCAGGCGGCGGCCCCTGCACTGCGCGCTGCCGCTGCCGCTGCCTACCTCGTGTCTCACTTTTCCCGACCGCGCCGTACCTTTACGCAAAACAGCGCCACATATTTAGTTTGTCAACCTCCTAAACCCGACGAGCGGTACTACACCGGCGTATCAGTATCAGCCTAGTGTCGTGTACATCTCTAGTGGGCAACATATAGCAATAATACAGTAAAAATTCGGCTGTTCAGAATGTTACAACAGTGCTGCGGTGCTACAAGAATGCAACAAATTCTTCGGAATGGGGGAATTTCGGCATCTGCAGATAGCTTCAGTGTGCAGCTTACGTGGGCTTCGCTCGAGTTCGCGAATTTGTTTAAACACTGGAGTCACACAGTTTGCTTCGTTCGACACGATGTCCATCAGCTCATTCACAGCTACCGATATCCTGAACCGTTTCCCATTACTAATGGCAGGAGCGGCCTAATTTAATTTGACGCCTACACTGCTCCGACCACACCACAGAAGCGGCCTCCACTGCTAGGTAGTGCTGCACAGCAGGCGGAGTCCGGCGTGTGTGCGGCGACTGCAGCGACAGCGCTGGCGTCGGCGAGGGCGCGCTCTGTGTGTGTGTGTGTGTGTGTGTGTGTGTGTGTGTGTGCGCGCGTGCGGCTGTCAGCGGCACCACGACTGGGCCCACACTCTTCGCCGAGGTGAGCCTCGGATAAGCAACGTACCGGCCGAGTTTACAGCAAACAGACCCTGGACTCCTACCTTCGTTACAAGAGCCAGTGGGCAGCTTACGTGAGCGCCTACATCGTGACACGTGCGACAGGAAAGAGGGGTAGTGGGAGCAAACAGCGCTGGGTAGACACATGCAGACTGACTCAAATCTGGGAGCCAGCCAGCCAGCCAGCCACACAGACAGACAGACAGCTTACCTCTCAGCAGAGCGGCCAGCCGAATTGCGCAGCAGCAGCAGGACCAGCTACTCACCTGCAACAGAGCAGAGGGGGGCGCGTCAAAAAAATAATGGCTCTGGCCACTGTGGGACTTAACATCTGAGGTCATCAGTCCCCTAGAGCTTAGAACTACTTAAACCTAACTAACCTAAGGACATCACACACATGCATGCCCGAGGAACGATTGGAACCTGCGACCGTAGCGGTCGCGCTGTTCCAGACTGTAGCGCCTACAACCGCTCGGCCACTCAGGTCAGCGGTGGAGCACAAGCAGGGGGACGGCACAGCAGGCCGGCTGTCCCAGACCGTAACTCACTGGCCGTGCCAGTGTCTCAACACCAGAGGGCTGCAGTATTTCGACAAAACACCCGCATTTTACAATGTCTTTTCCCGGAATGCTCCTGCACTTGGTAACAAAACCATTAGTGCTGCACAAATACCTAGTGGGTCTTCTTTCATTATCTGCATACATCTTTTAAGACAGTGACAGGCGTTTGCAACACTATTCCCGAAATTCGCTATGTGCCACTTGCACATGTACTTTTGTTGTGAAAATAGATCCGGAAGTGTAGATAATATTCCAAATGCTGAGAGAAACCGGACACCGAGTAGTCTGTGTGCGCGCCCCTGAGTGGCGACGTACAGAAGCTCGTCAGCTGCTTCCCGACACGCCTTCTTAATGCGCGACTCGCCACCAGGCGAGCGACGGCAGAGCGGGCCGGCGAGGGCGGCTTAGCCACACCGTCGACCATTCGTCGGATGTTACCTGAACGACAAATCCGCCGTGGACATTCCGCCCGTTTTAAGGCTGCCGAAGCCAACTTTTGGTCACGTGGTTGTGAAGAGGAAACGTGCAGGAAGAGCGACAGGTGATGCGAGGGCGGGCAGTGTACGAATGCTGGCCTCCGTTTTGACCAGAACCGAAGTGAAATTAGCCTACACGTCGATCAGGGGCCTGAAGATGGCGTAGTAAATCGCCGAAACTGGTAGCCAAATAAAACAAGTTTCGAAAGTAGACGGCTGAAAGGTGTTTGATTTGATATGCTGTACCGAACAGCCGAGTTCCGCAACCGTCTCTGAAAAGAGGGACATACAGGCCTTGACTTGTATACGTTCCGTATCCGTCATTACCACTGTGTGGAATGGATCCCACACGTTTCAACAATATTCCAGGACACGGAGCAGAGTCTGCTTTCCCTACTGACAGTATCCTGTCAACGAAACCCAGTGTGAAACCTGCTGCACCTACGACTGAGCGTGTGTGATCACCCCTTTTCACATCCCTACATATTTTCACACCCAGGTATGAGCCGACAGGACACTTTTACTTTTGTGAAGCAAACAGTTTTTACATCTGTGGCCCACTCTCCACGCAATGTAACTTACTGCGTCCTCCCTACGAAGAAATCGTCAACCCACTCAGAAATTTCGCTCGATAGCCGGATGTGATTTTATTCTCGACAGTAATATCAGATGTGGTACTGAGTGAAAAGCTGTTCGTAAACGGAGAAATGCCGCATCTAGCTAGCTGGCTGGCTCGATCCGTTGGCTTTCCGTTCAATTCGCGTCAGGAGAGCGCGATTCGTGTGTTTCCGTGACCACAGTGTTTGGTCTGGAGGGGGCGACTGTTCGAGGTGCGTGTATTCTGCCGCGGACGTCAGCCTGGACGCCCGTCTCGGGGGTCACTTCCGGCGTGTGCCTCCTTCAGACTTCTGGGGACAGCTGTTCGGTTTCAGCGGTCCGTGGTGTACGGGAGCGTCCCGCAGCTTCAGCTCCCCTCCTCTCCCTGGCGGCGCGCGCGTGTGCCCCACATACGGCCCTCGGTAAACACGTGTGCGCTCACTCGCACGCAGCACGCACGCGCCCCGCCCCTGCCCAGCTCGGCTCTACACTCTTCTGCTCCCATTAGGGGCGCCCACTTTCGCCGTCGGCCGCCGCGCGGCGCTGCCGTCGCCCGTGCGCCCTTTGTCCCGCACGGTTTGTTTCCTCGGCGGCGCGGCGGCAACACGGCAGAGCCGCGGCCCCGGGCAGCTCGGCAGACGTGCAAACTGAGAAAGCCGACCCACCACTCGTACCGTCTACAGAGAGACCTTCAGGCGCCTCCACTACGCCAGGCTGGACAAGTTCTGCAGAATCAATCTCTCTCTCTCTCTCTTTCTCCCCTCAGCGATCACAGGCCCTGTAGACCATGCGCTGCATCAACGATCTGCTTCCACCGCCTTCTATCTCTCGCAGCCTCTCGCTCTCTCCACCCTGCGGAAATTCCTAATGCTGCGATGTCCTTCTCTGTGACATCTTTCCACCTTGTACGAGGTCGGCCCAATGGTCTTGCTGCCTGGAGAGTTCCTTCAAATGCTTTCTCGGTGATTCTGCTGTTTTCCATTCTGGCCACATGTCCAGCCTATTGCAGTCTCCTACTTTTTAATTTCTGGATGATAGTGGGCTGCTTCATTAACTGATAAATTGTTCTTTCGAATTCTCCATACGGAATTCTCCAACACACGTCCCCAAATTTTTCTCCTTACTTTTCTTTCAAAAACATTCAGTTTTTCTCTCTCATTCTTTGTAAGCGCCCAGCTTTCTGAACCGTACAGTACTATGGGGCAGATAATAGTGTTGCGTATCTTCATCTTTGTGGTGATTGACAAAGCTTCACTTTTGAGTGGGTTGATTAGTGAGTACAGACATCTTAACCCTGAGGCTATTCTCTCATTTATACCCATTGTTATGATATTTTTACTGTTGGAACGTGATCCAAGGTATTTAAACTGGAGAACTTTTCTGAATTTAGAATGTTGGTCAAAGTAAGGATTTCGTTTATGACTGGACCTATTTCCATATATTCGGTTTTCTCTCGGTTAATCAAAAGCCCCATTACGCTGGCACTGTGTCAGAGAGATCCGCACATGTCTTTCAGTTCTTCTTCAGTTTCACTCAGCAACACTATATCACCTGCATATGCCAGGAGTTTTACCACACTGTCTTCGAATCGGAGACCATTGTATAGATGTAAATTACTCTCCCGAACCACTTTCTCAAACGCAAGGTTGAAGAGGACACATGAAAGAGCGTCTCCCTGTCGTAAGCCCGTTTTAATTGGAAAGGTGGGGGATATGGATCCTCTCATCTTCACTGCTGCCTGGAAGCCATTCGTGCACAGTTGTATCATCCTAATGATTTTACTGGGTATACTAAATTCTCGTAACGTGTTGTAGAGGCTACTTCTGTGGATGCTGCCGTAGGCTCGCTGGAATTCGATGAAGAGACTGGATGTTTTCGTTAAATTGCCAGTATTTCTCGAAGATCTGCGGAATACCTTCTACAAAGGCTGCTCAGGACAGAGAACAACACGTGCATCTCCGCCGACTGAAGGAAACTAACTACGCTACTAACCAAGTAGTTATCCCCTTCGCTCAGTGGGGAAGTTGCCCAGGCAATTAACAACTCAAAACCCAAAAAAGGTCCAGGCTCCGACGAAATTCGCCCACGAACTATCGGCAACACAGCACCGCAGATGACACCGTTTGTGACTGAATTACTGAATGGAGTGTTACAGCAACACGAGGTACCCACAACACGGATGCAGTAATTATCAGGACGACCGAGGACACAGACCCGACGGAGCCGAAGACATACAGGCCTGTTTGCTCGATAAACACGCTGGCCAAGGTTCAGGCGAGACTGCTGTGCGACAAACTCCAGCCGCACGCACAGCTCTTCGGCCTCAGCCGTTTTAGACCGCGGAAATGTATAGAGGATGCCATTAACAGCGCACTGCAGACAACGCGAGACAAATGTGTAGTTGCGATCTTAATCGATATATCCGGCGCCTTTCATAGCCTCTGGTGGGCTGTACTATTTGCCAGATTTAGGGACATTCAGACACCCACATCGTTACATTACAGTCTGCTACACTCCTTGCAATAAGTTTTAGAATGGCGCGCAGGCCGTCAGGGGATCGTCAAAAGAATTACGAAAGGCGACGTGCAGGGTTCTGTAAGCGGTCCGCTATTTTGCGACATCGCTACTGAACCTCTTTTAAACGCTCTCGATGAGGACAGCAGGGTGACAAGAGTAATCGCGTATACAGACGACGTAATGGCGACTGCATCGGCCAACTCGAGAGCAAATCTGGAACTAAAGGAAACACAGGTACTGGAAACACTGAATAACTTCGAACAGCAGCCACCGAAACTGCCTACATATTGCAGGGAGCGTTACAAAGTAACCCAACATCAGACTTGACTATACCAGCATACAACGAAAAGTTACAAGACACCTGTGAGCACACGTTGACGGACAGCTCTCACTCAGAGACCACGCAGGACTCGCGACTGACGAAGTGACGAGTGTGGCGCCTGGACCAGCCAGACTGGGCACCGCACACAGCAGGCTGGGCTGCGGGAAGCCGCCGTGTAGCCTCGCCTGAGTCTGTTGTGAGCACACGGGCCCGCCGCCTCTGCCATCGCAGGACAGAGGAGACTGTCAGCAGCGTTTGGCACAACGTGTACAGAGGCATCACGCGTCGCCCTGTGTGTATACTCGATAGATGTCACGGTACTACAGCATACTGGATGAAAAGGGGACGACAGGACAAAGTGCAAGAAATTACAGGGCAGCACAAAACCGGCAAGAAACAACTTAATGAATGGCGAAACGAAACGTGGCAGACGACATGGGGCGCAACACGGAAGGACGCACACTACACGCACTCTTCCGGAGCACCCGAGAACGGATGAGCACCAAATATATATAGTAGACACTTCCTTAAAGGGCGTGGACCGTACCCACATCTCCATCGTGTTGGTCAAATGTCGAGAAATAGGCACAGCAGAACACATGACATCACACAGCCACATTTTTAGACGCATACGACAACGGAAGCACGACAGTGACGTACGAGAAAGGATAATCAGCCGGATCACTGGTTAAAACTGAACACGGTGATACACAAAGTTTCTCAAGTGCTCCACACGGCATACAGACTGCAACGGCCATACACGAGACGGGGAATAGGGAGTCGACGTACAAGAGATCACAACACGTGGAAAGATTCCGGTAACAAGACGACAACCGAGTCGGATGCCTCAACAAACTCAGATCAACACAATATGGATACATACGAGAACAATGTAAAAGTAAATAATACGACAGTGAAAAAATAAAAGCATATACAGAACATTAGCCAACAATAGAACATGTTTAAGTATTGGAAGTACAGATAAGTAAAACGTAAATGGTAAGCTTGTACCGGGGCGTTATGCAGAATAGAATATGGGATACCGTGAACTGTCTCGGCTTACGGAACTTGAAACTCGAGTTTACATTTATTCGTTGACTCTCACTACCGACATGGCGTTCCGTCCACTTATCACTGAAGAAAAAGTCAGAAGAAGGTGAATAAAACGTGAGGCACTCTTACGGCGTCCAGTGGTACTGTTTTACACGGAGGCACTGAGCTTCGCTTCCTGTATCCTACCCTCGCTTCGACAGTGGAATATCCTCGTGAAAGTGGTCACCGTGTCCATCGCTCGCACCAAAACTGTCTGGCGGCAAGATATCAGTGTGCGCCTACAGAAAATGTACCCCCGAGAGTTTTGAACCTTCCCAGAAAACCATTCCCAACATCCTTTTAGGACTGCCAGGTCCTTTACCACTATCACAGACACAGACACCGTGTCTTCAAAGAGTGTCTCGTGTGCGCACCGATGCACACACATCTGCATCCACTTACTCTAAACCGAGCCGGGGAACTTCCCAGGTAGGGACTAATACAGTGTTCCCGACAATTAAAGCTTTTACAAAACTCCTCGAGATTTCGTGTGCAGTTCTGCAATCGAAACTTTGTGTCTGTCAGTCGTTCGAGTGCAACATTTTTCCACTCAACGAGTTGACGAGTCTTTCTTCAGCCGCCTTAAACTTAGAAAAATTTTTGTCGTAGCAGTTACCTGTTACAAACTCACCGCAAACAACAGTGCTGCTCTTGTAGCCGAATAGCAGTCATAACAATATTACAGGAGATTCGAAGTCCTCACCAACTTCCCTCTGCCTTCAAGATGTTTCCCATATTTGGCTACGTCCATTTTGCATTGGTATCATATGCCATAAGAACATAGAGGAACTCATTAGCACCGGGTGGGACTGCTGCTGAAAAGCGTACTGCGCCACAATACTGCGCGTCTGACTTTGCGCAATACACCGGAGGAGACTGACGAGGTTCAGAAACACAGGCGCTCGCTCGGTATGCTGCGCAATACATTGTACAGTGTGCATCAGGCGAGGTCAGCTGTCCTGCAGCGGTCGCCACACGAGATCACAAACTGTCAATGAGTAACCAGAAAATAACTGTTCCATTTCGTTTGCAACACTTGTTACAGCAGACAAATACACACAGAAAACAGCACATTTACAGGACAAGTTACACGGTTCATTGGTTTAATTTGTAGTTTACGAACCTATGTTGCAGTGGGTGAGCCCCTGACCCACTGAAATGTTTCCTGGAAGCTCTTCAGGTCCATTTCGTCCGTTCTGCGTAATCTCCGCTCGTGTTTTGCAAGGCAAGCAACTCTATCGCAACACGTACTACTCCCACACCGTAGGTCCCGTCACGTTCGCCGTACGAAGACAGAGTTGTAAGAAACGCGTCGCGCGCACACAAGTACAACGCCGTTGACCGTCGTGCCACACAGTCTGCGTCTTCACACTGTGTGACGTCAAATTTCGGTTTTAACGCACAGCTGCCAGCTTCAGTTGCACTGCGAAATGTGCACACTTGTCGTGTGAACACTTGTGCCGTTTTAAAGTAAGTTGGAGCGACAACTTTCTGGTCTATTCGCATCACGTTTCAGACCCGCGGCGAGGTTGTTCAGAATACACCTCCCGTCCCTCGTGTCAGCTCTGCAATCGAGGAGCACGTGCGTCTCGAGACGTCTTGCCCTCGGCTCAGCTCACACGAGGCTCTCTCTGGGGGTGCGGCAGGAACGCGGTGTACAGCGCGGGATGCGGAGCGCGCACCGCGGACTGCTTCCTCCTCGGTGGCTGCCGCTGCGCCTACAGGGCGACACCGGGACAAGCGGCGTGGCTGGCGGGGCCGCTCTGCACATCCAGCCTGGGCTCGCTTTCTTCTTTCTCCTGGTAACGCATCTAACCACCAAAATACAAGAAATATGCGTGACTGGAAACCTTCTCCGATACACGTCAGTTCGCCGTCGCACGTACAGCAGTAGCTGTTACTTCCTGGCAGACAAAGTGCGTACCTGTCCGGGACGCGAACGCGGCACCTCCACCTCTGCTTTCGCTGGGGATGCCACTACTGGCTACCCTCCCCAGTCGAACCTCCGCCGGTTCTGTACCTCCCCCTCCCCCCCAAATCACCACCACTCCGCCGCAGAGCGACGAAATTCACGCTGCGCAGCTCACGTTGTCTGCACTGTTAACACGGCCACGACCCCACGTGCCCGTTTACACTAGGCTGCCGGTAGCGACTACGTCACAGTGAAACGCCAAAATAAGAAAACACTTTTAAAATAATACCTTCTCAAGTATCGAAGGCAAATGATCAAGTGATCACGCCATGCTGTGGCTGCAGATCCAAAATTAGTCACAATATCTGAAGTCTAACGCCAGTTTCAAATTCGGGTGCCAAATTGGCGGAGTTGACGTACAGGGCCTCTCATTTATTTTGACCACCACACAAACTTTTGTCGAAAAGCACAATAAAACATGTATCAACCAGATGATGTTTAGGTGTGACGTGGACATTTAACTGTCACGTCTGCCTTTCTTGTAACTTTCTAAAAATATGAAGTTCGTCTTTTTTCAATAGTAGCCTATTCTATATTATGATTCTTCAGCTTCTACGAGCGTAACTTATGAGAAGTTCACAGATGAACGATCGGATGTCAGTGTCCAATTGGCAGAATATTTCGGGAAGCGACAACGTAGCCCTTAGGCAGTCAGTTCATCGGCGCACTTCGAGTTGGCAACGTGGCCGCCTGCCGAAATATTCTGCCAGTGGGACACTGACGGCCTGTGACACCTGCTACTGGGCACCGTTTCGGATAAGGTCGGTGTTGTGTCTATACAAGACAGTCTAGACACAGGGTGAGGTTACCGATAGGCACGCGTACACACACGCCGGCTGGCGTGAGTTCTGGAACAGGATACTTAATGAATGCTAATAAGAAAAGAACGGAGCATCTCATATACTTAACTTTATTCTCTTGTGTGGTACATCTCTATGATGAATACAAGTAAGACTCTCTCCAGATAGGGTTAACTGCGCCTTGCTAGGTCGTAGCTATGGACTTAGCTGAAGGCTATTCTAACTGTCTCTCGGCAAATGAGAGGAAGGCTTCGTACGTCTAGTCGCTAGCAATGTCGTCCGTACAACTGGGACGAGTGCTAGTCCGTCTTTCTAGACCTGCCATGTGGTGGCGCTAGGTCTGCAAGTACTGATGGCGGCGACACGCGGGTCCGACATGTACTAATGGACCGCGGCCGATTTAAGCTACCACCTAGCAAGTGTGGTGTCTGGCGGTGACACCACAGTCGGCTTCAAAAAGCTGGTGTCACACCGAACAGAAATCGTCTTCAACGTAGGCACCACGGAACTAGGAGAGAGAACCGCCGCCAAACGAGTTCAGGCATTTATCAGCATACGCGTAATGATTGCCAACGCCTCTACATTCTATACCGCCGCCAGATGCGTTCAGGCATTTATTAAGTGTAATGCATCTGTGTCGGTCAGACATGGAACACTTTCAACATCCCATTCGAGGAACATCACGACCTTAATAATTCCAAGTCCACTTTATCTAGTCATTTGAAATACAACGGGCACTATTGTTGGCAAATACCAATTTGAGTCCTTCATCGTCGTCATAAATGTCGCGACCTTAATTTATTAGAGGACACAGAAATTATACACACTTTAAACTAGAACCTTTCTTCTACAGTTAACGACCAAACCACGCTGAAAAAATGGTTCAAATGGCTCTGAGCACTATGGGACTTAACATATGTGGTCCTCAGTACCCTAGAACTTAAAACTACTTAAACCTAACTAACCTAAGGACATCACACACATCCATGCCCGCGGCAGGATTCGAACCTGCGACCGTACCGGTCGCGCAGTAAACCACGCTAAAGCACGTGTATCTTCTAGATAATTATTCCTTTTAGAAATGGCGCTCAAGACTCATCAACATTCCCCTAGGACTCTCGCCTCTAAATTATTCTTATTTTCTATTCTCTTATTTTATCGTGATGGTCATTTCTCCCTATATAGGTGGGTGCCAACAGAATGTCTTCGCAACCTGAGGAGAAAACTGGTGATTGAAATTTCATGAGAAGATCCCGTCGCAACGAAAAACGCCTTTGTTTTAATGATTGCCGCTCTACCCATACTATTTCGCAGGAACTATCTACTTCAATTCCACTACAAGGCAAACTATTTCTGACAGCAATAAACACTCTACCAACAATTTATTTCATCTATCCTTTCTGAACACAGTTAGACCGTTTGAAAAAATTTCGGCTGAACTTCTTTCCGGCTTTAGCCAGCTCTGTGTACCTACAACTATTTGAGCTTCAGTGCTTCCTATTAGGACTTGCAGCTCTGGTTCTTTCCCAAAACAGCTGCGACAATTTACAACTACAATACCGATCGTTTCTGCAACTACTTTACTGCGTTTTACCTGCCCACTTTTAGACGGACGTCCCTTCTGTGGTTCCCTGAGACCCTCTAACCTAAAAATCCGCCCACTCCCTTCCACACAGACCCCGCTACCCGTGTAGCCGCCTCCTGTGTGTATTGGACCCCTGACCTATTAAGCGGAATCCGGAAACGCACCACCCGATGGCGCAAGTCAAGGAATCTGCAGCCTACACCGTCACAGAACCGCCCGAGCCTCTGATGCAGACCCTCCAGTAGTCTCTGCACCAAAGGACCACAGTCGGTTCTGTCGACGATGCTGCAGATGGTGAGTTCTGCCTCAGTCTCGCAAGCAAGACTGGAGTCTTTACCATTTCCGCTAGCCGCCCAAAACCAGACAGAATCTGCTCCGATACAAAGCGGACCCACGTCATTGGTACCGACATGAGCCACCACCTGCGGTTGGCTGCACCCTATACTCTTCGTGCCATCCGGAAGCACTCTTTCCACATCCGGAATGACTCTCCTCGGTATGCACACGAAGTGCACACTGGCTTCCTTCCCCTCCTTGGCAGCCGTGTTGCTAAGGGGCCCCATTATGCGCCTAACGTTGGAGCTCCCAGCTACCATCAAACCCACCCTCCGTGAACGCCCAGACCTTGTGGGCCGAGAAGCTTCCTCTGGAACAGGGTGGACGACTGCATCCGGCTCAGAGACATCGTCAGCCACAGGTAACGCCCGAAGCCTGTTCGTCAAACGAACCGGGAAGGCCCTACGTTCGGCCCCTCGGAAAGTTTTTCGCTGCCTGCCGGACTTTGGAACGATCTCCCACTCGACCACGGGTGAGGGGTCAAGCTGAGTGCAGGCAGTACCCGGGGCGGCCAACGTGGGTTGTGCTCGACGCCCCTCGCACCGCCGCGTACCACCCCGCACAGTGACGCCCCTTGGCAGCAGCCTCAAGCTGTGTGACGGAAGCCGACGCAGCCTGGAGCTGTGAGCGACGGGTCTCCAGCTCAGCTCGCATCTGTACACGGCAATCACAGTTCATATCCGTCACTGCAGTCGCTCCTGTTTGAAGCTCGTAAAACGAACGGTGTACTCGCCTTCTTAGTAGCAGGAAGAGGAGGTGCTCTGTCAGACCCGAGAAGCACTGACCGGTCACCTTCAGTTGGAAGTCGGTATGAGTAGGAGAAAAGGGAGTGGAAATGCTGCTCATCTACGGGGAATGTAATTTAGCAGAACAGCGTTTCCAATAACGTTTTCTTCCCACCATCCCGACGTATGTTTCCTCGGCTCCTAAGACGTCAACTTTCAACCCCGGGTGCCTGCAGTGTACATGAGTACGAAAGACGCAACGACGCGTTTTTTTTTTTTTTTTTTTGTTTCGTCCAACAGAAAACCTTTCGCAGTTCTATCAACAAGCCTTTCCTGCTAGGAAAATGCGTGATTTTCGTTGGCTAGAAATAACTGCAGCGGAAACTCACCCGTGATAGCCGGCGTCTGGCGATTAACCAAACCCGTTACCAAAAAGGAAAGTCTGCCACAGAATGCTCGCTCAAATATTACTCAGTTTGTGCCCTACGAATGTTCAGTTTGCGATCGCACCTTGTACGACACGTCAGCGGATTTTGGTCACCGGAAAGATACAGTGTAGATATTAAAATCGGAATTTCACGCGTTCGTCTTTTTCATACGTTCTCGTCGACTTTGCGCCATTTCACAGTAACGTGTTAACCACAATTCCGTAAAACTTTCACATCTATTCGGAGCTCTTTATATCCACGTGCGAACACGATCACGCCTGAGATCGGAAATGTACTTAGCCTTGACAAAGCAGTGTTCTTAATGCACAAAATACAGGCGAACGTACTTTCCTCCGACTGGCTGTTGTAAATCGTAACCTATCCAATCTTAGTATTAAACTTTTGACCAGTCACAACTTGATAGCTATTATAAACTTTTTACGAAAGGAACAAATCTACATCTACATCTACATCTACATCTATACTCCGCGAGCCACCTTACGGTGTGTGGCGGAGGGTACTTATTGTACCACTATCTGATCCCCCCTTCCCTGTTCCATTCACGAATTGTGCGTGGGAAGAACGACTGCTTGTAAGTCTCCGTATTTGCTCTAATTTCTCGGATCTTTTCGTTGTGATCATTACGCGAGATATATGTGGGCGGTAGTAATATGTTGCCCATCTCTTCCCGGAATGTGCTCTCTCGTAATTTCGATAATAAACCTCTCCGTATTGCGTAACGCCTTTCTTGAAGTGTCCGCCACTGGAGCTTGTTCAGCATCTCCGTAACGCTCTCGCGCTGACTAAATGTCCCCATGACGAATCGCGCTGCTTTTCGCTGGATCATGTCTATCTCTTCTATTAATCCAACCTGGTAAGGGTCCCATACTGATGAGCAATACTCAAGAATCGGACGAACAAGCGTTTTGTAAGCTACTTCTTTCGTCGATGAGTCACATTTTCTTAGAATTCTTCCTATGAATCTCAACCTGGCGCCTGCTTTTCCCACTATTTGTTTTATGTGATCATTCCACTTCAGATCGCTCCGGATAGTAACTCCTAAGTATTTTACGGTCGTTACCGCTTCCAATGATTTACCACCTATGGCATAATCGTACTGGAATGGATTTCTGCCCCTATGTATGCGCATTATATTACATTTATCTACGTTTAGGGAAAGCTGCCAGCTGTCGCACCATGCATTAATCCTCTGCAGGTCTTCCTGGAGTACGTACGAGTCTTCTGATGTTGCTACTTTCTTGTAGACAACCGTGTCATCTGCAAATAGCCTCACGGAGCTACCGATGTTGTCAACTAAGTCATTTATGTATATTGTAAACAATAAAGGTCCTATCACGCTTCCTTGCGGTACTCCCGAAATTACCTCTACATCTGCAGATTTTGAACCGTTAAGAATGACATGTTGAGTTCTTTCTTCTAGGAAATCCTGAATCCAATCACAAACCTGGTCCGATATTCCGTAAGCTCGTATTTTTTTCATTAAACGTAAGTGCGGAACCGTATCAAATGCCTTCCTGAAGTCCAGGAATACGGCATCAATCTGCTCGCCAGTGTCTACGGCACTGTGAATTTCTTGGGCAAATAGGGCGAGCTGAGTTTCACATGATCTCTGTTTGCGGAATCCATGTTGGTTATGATGGAGATTTGTATTATCTAAGAACGTCATAATACGAGAACACAAAACATGTTCCATTATTCTACAACAGATTGACGTAAGCGAAATAGGCCTATAATTATTCGCATCTGATTTATGACCCTTCTTGAAAATGGGAACGACCTGCGCTTTCTTCCAGTCGCTAGGTACTTTACGTTCTTCCAGCGATCTACGATAAATTGCTGATAGAAAGGGGGCAAGTTCTTTAGCATAATCACTGTAGAATCTTAAGGGTATCTCGTCTGGGCCGGATGCTTTTCCGCTACTAAGTGATAGCAGTTGTTTTTCAATTCCGATATCGTTTATTTCAATATTTTCCATTTTGGCGTCCGTGCGACGGCTGAAGTCAGGGACCGTGTTACGATTTTCCGCAGTGAAACAGTTTCGGAACACTGAATTCAGTATTTCTGCCTTTCTTCGGTCGTCCTCTGTTTCGGTGCCATCGTGGTCAACGAGTGACTGAATAGGGGATTTAGATCCGCTTACCGATTTTACATATGACCAAAACTTTTTAGGGTTCTTGTTTAGATTGTTTGCCAATGTTTTATGTTCGAATTCGTTGAATGCTTCTCTCATTGCTCTCTTTACGCTCTTTTTCGCTTCGTTCAGCTTTTCCTTATCAGCCATGATTCGACTACTCTTAAACCTATGATGAAGCTTTCTTTGTTTCCGTAGTACCTTTCGTACATGATTGTTATACCACGGTGGATCTTTCCCCTCGCTTTGGACCTTAGTCGGTACGAACTTATCTAAGGCGTACTGGACGATGTTTCTGAATTTTTTCCATTTTTGTTCCACATCCTCTTCCTCAGAAATGAACGTTTGATGGTGGTCACTCAGATATTCTGCGATTTGTGCCCTATCACTCTTGTTAAGCAAATATATTTTCCTTCCTTTCTTGGCATTTCTTATTACACTTGTAGTCATTGATGCAACCACTGACTTATGATCACTGATACCCTCTTCTACATTCACGGAGTCGAAAAGTTCCGGTCTATTTGTTGCTATGAGGTCTAAAACGTTAGTTTCACGAGTTGGTTCTCTAACTATCTGCTCGAAGTAATTCTCGGACAAGGCAGTCAGGATAATGTCACAAGAGTCTCTGTCCCTGGCTCCAGTTCTGATTGTGTGACTATCCCATTCTATACCTGGTAGATTGAAGTCTCCCCCTATTACAATAGTATGATCACGAAACTTCTTCACGACGTTCTGCAGGTTCTCTCTGAGGCGCTCAACTACTACGGTTGCTGATGCAGGTGGTCTATAGAAGCATCCGACTATCATATCTGACCCACCTTTGATACTTAGCTTAACCCAGATTATTTCACATTCGCATTCGCTAATAACTTCACTGGATATTATTGAATTCTTTACTGCTATAAATACTCCTCCACCATTGGCGTTTATCCTATCCTTGCGGTATATATTCCATTCTGTGTCTAGGATTTCGTTACTGTTCACTTCCGGTTTTAACCAACTTTCCGTTCCTAATACTATATGCGCACTATTTCCTTCAATAAGAGATACTAATTCAGGAACCTTGCCCTGGATACTCCTGCAGTTTACCAATATTACGTTAACTTTTCCTGTTTTTGGTCTCTGAGGACGGACGTTCTTTATCAACGATGATAATGTCCTCTCTGGTAAGCCGTCAGGTATTTTATCGTTTGGCCCAAGGGGGGGTCCCTCTAACCTAAAAAACCCCCGTGTGCACGCCACACGTACTCTGCTACCCTAGTAGCTGCTTCCGGTGTGTAGTGCACAAATTCATAAAATCCGCAAATATCTGACTTCCTCTTCAAATAACAAAATTGTAAAATGTATGTTTTATCTGAGTCCCATAAAATGGCTTGTCGGACTTGAGAATTTCCACTCTCTAGTTACACAGTTCTGACGCTAGCGTGTACTCAGTTAACAGGCATAACAATATTCGTTTATGTAGCAGTTGGCTTAACTAGTCGGTAGTTTGACAGTCCGTGAGACGCTGACAGCTTTCGGGCACAGGCGAAACTACCTGCGGCCTACGCACTGGGTAAGAGCGGCCGTGTGGAGCGACCACAATCTGACTACTACTTCACCTGCCCGCTCGCTCCCGTCTCTTACTGACGTGGCTGCGGTGGAAGGCGCCACGACCGCCATCCTTACACGAATAGTACACTGGTCTCGAGGAAAGGAAGTAGACTGCCGCACAAATAATGTAGGGTGCTACTCAGAAAGGACGTGACGACAGCAGCAGCCCCCTGGCAGGCCGCGCCTGGCCGCTCCGCCGACGCTACCGGCACGCTCCCCACGCGCGGCGGGTCAGCCGACAACCCAGGCGCCTGCTCGCATTGCGTAAAGTCTGCCGCGGCGCGCCAGCGGGTGGCAGGGCGCTGCAATTGTGCCCAGTTAACGAGGACGTCCGCACGCCGCGGCGGCACGTGTGCCAGTGTCTGCCTAGTCGGCTGGCTGACACTGCAAACACCGCCAGAGGCGACAGCCGGCCGCGTTATCGGCGCATTAATCAGCTGACCTACCGCCGCCGGCAAGGAAACACACGAGGCAGCTCATTTCGAACGATCGATCTCGATCTTAAGCTCTTGCATACTTTTCTCGCGATACTACTCCACCGATAAAGGGTAGCGCCTTTCAAACAGGTCCTTTACCGGTGACAAGTACAAATGGGCAGCAGTGATGAAAAGCGTGATGCGGAGAGGCTCGGCTGTTTTAAAAATTTAAAAACATCCGACGTTGTTTACTTCGACAGGTGTCGTATAGAAGGAGTTTCAGAAATGGTCACATACTGTCAACACGCAACCCCCGTATTAATCTGCGCATTAACTCGTCGCTAGAGACAGGCAGAGGTTATTTGAAAGAGTTTCCCTAACCCTGACAGCAGACAGAGCCCGTCGAATTTAGAAAAACGACGTCCTGCAAAGTCGGCTGGAACAGCGCCGCAAGCGCCGACTCGCCACTGGCCGCGCTCCTCCTCTCCACAGTTACGGCTGTCTGCTACACCTCACATTCCGCACGCACTGCTCTCAATTTGTGCTAGCGCCAAGAATCCGCGATTTCGTCGAGGGTGAAGACACCGTACTGCGCTACTGTTCTGTCAACGGCTACACGCCGCCACACGGCACGTACGCCGAACTGAGCCTAAACGCCAGATTCGGCAAAAGAAAAAAGAATGCCGAGCAGGCTGCTCCAGTAAGTCGGGGTCACGCGGTGAGCAGAGGAGTCGCACACCGGGCACGGGACAGCGGGTGGCAGCCGAGCAGAGCAGAGCCGAGCCGAGCCCCCTGACACGTGTGCGAGCTGCGGCCACGAGGCGGCAGCGCCACAGGACGGACTCTTTAAGATGCGCACCTCCCACCTACGGACGAGTGAGGAGCGACGCAGAGTGCGGCACCGACCACGTGTGGGCCGGTGAGGAGCCTCTGACGTCCACGGAAGCGAGGCGCGATGTCCGCTCTGGTAGCGACGTGCGGGCGGCCGCAGTGGCGGCAACGCGCGCCCTGCCCGACCACTTAGCCGCCCTGTAAGTGTGGAGAGGGGCCGGCAGTGTGAGGGGGCAGCAGGGGGCCCACCTGGCCGGCTTCACGACGCCGACACACCGGAGGGCTTACTTTTCGACTTTGGCGCTGTCGAGCAAAGTTTCAAAGACCACTTTAACAGACGTTATAGTAATTGACTAGTCTTCTGAACAGTATCGGAACGGCCTCAAACATTACGTTGTTCGACTGAAAAAACCTTACTACCTCGAGTATCCCCGCCTCCTATCATTTTCGGGAAACCTCGCTTCGACATACTAAAGTAGAATTGGTGCAGTCTGAGCAGGTCAGCGCTATTCGTAATTTGCTCTGACCGTGTGTTTCACGTAGGTAGACTGTAGTGCTGCTGCCCGCACGATAATGTAAAACTTGACTCGCTCCACATCGCACAAAGCGACCCTTCAGAATTGCATTTGCAGGACACGGCGTGCGGATTCGGAATGGATTGGTCGATCGTGGCAAACCCGGTGCAGCCACAAGCAGACGTAAGCGTCGGGCTTCGGAGTGCTTTCGAACACGTCCGAGGAGTCGACTCGTGTGACCCCTCACCCCTCACGATTTGCGGCTCTGTGTGTGTGTGTGTGTGTGTGTGTGTGTGTGTGTGTGTGTCTCGGTATTGCGTGGGAGAGCGGGCGCCCGCCTTTTCGCACCGTTTGGTTTCTTTCCTTTCTGCCCTGATTCGTGAATAGCTGCGTAGCGGACCGTAAAGTGGAGCAGTGAGAGAGAACGGCGGCTCGGCTCAGCACGGCGCAGCGCTGCACTGCTCAGCACACGACACGCGCGGACCACGCGCCCTCCGGACATCTAGTCTGCTCGCTGAAAAGCAACCAGGGTGTGTTCCTCACTTGCCACTTCAGCACACACATCTTAAAATGACCAACTTTTTCAACTGAAAAAGAACGAGCAATTCTGCAGGTCACTATCTCGATTGTCATTGGGTGACCGGAGAAACGGACGCAGGGGCAATCGAACATTTGTAAGGTTGCAGATTTTAGCACCTTACATGACAATTATTCGGAAAATAATATATGACAAATACCACGCGGACAGAGATAGCCATTTCACAGAACGATGCTAGTATCAACATAGCAACGTTAATACTGGTAAGTAACATTTTACAACCGTCAATATTATCATTGGGATGCTGGTTTCGACGGATACATGGAAGAGTTGTTTGTGATGTCGAACGAGCGAGGTGGCCGGCAGCTGGCGGCTGCTTCGTCGGTGGAGTGGCACTTTTGAGCACGGGGGGTACTGGGGCAGCCTGGAAGAAGAGAGAGAGGCCGTGCGTGCGAGACAGAGAGAGTTTCCCGCCGTGGCGGCTGACGGGACACAAACACGGCGAGCTGGGAGACCGTCCCGATTGGCCGAAAAGCGTAGGGATACGTGAGAGAGGAACGGCAAAGTTTGGCGGCAACAAGAACCGCGCGAAAATTTAGAGTCGTGATTGGCCAAGAAAGGCGTATGGATAGACGTGGGAGGAGCGGCACACACTGGCGGCAAGGCAGCGAGGTGGGGACTCTGGTGTCGGCCGACGCTCTCACAGGGAGAGGCCTGGGACGACTGTCGTAGTCTGCGTGCTGAGTTGTGCTGATATGAGAGCAAACAGCTGGCAAAGTAGGCCACTGTAACAAACTGCGTACGCGTTCCACTAGCTCTTTGCTTGAGCTCTCCGATTCTCTGTCCGTCTAGGTGGAACTTGAGGAAAACCACTTGCGTGGCCAGTATTAACCTACGTAAGTCAGGGAAAGGGACGATTAGGGATATAGTCTCCGATGTGCCAATGGTAGGATGTTAGTTTAAGCAATTAATTTGATTGTCATCTTTTCGGTTAGGAATATTGCTGATCCAGTTTTTAATGAATAAATGTAAGATTTAATAACAGACCATAATCAAACATTATCATTTTCGTAGGTAGCAAACTACTTATAGAATAACAGTTTTATTAATAAAATAAATTATCAGATTAATTCGATGCAAACAATACTGGGGGTATATCGGCGCATTTAAACAGAGCCGAGGTCAGATAGCAGTAATGAAACAAGTGGTTTCACATTCATTATAGCCCATACGTTGGACATTTTTCGCACCAAAAAAACCGGTAGTGGTGGTGGTGGTACCTCGAACTAGTTGTATTCAGCTGTGGATTATATTGCACGTGTCTTCGTGTTACATTTTTCGAAACAAAAATTGCAATTAATATACATAGGCATCCAAAATCCAGTGACTAAACTTGGAACGTATAACGTACACCGTGGTCTCCAATAGCTGTTTATACGGTGACGGTGTAATTACGATTTATTTTCTCGGTAAGTGGACTTACGTTTCCTTCTCGCGGAATAGCTGTAGAAAAGTGGCAAAGCGTCGATAGCACCAGAGAGTGACAGAAAACGTACCACACGAAGCAGAGGGGTGCACAGAGGTGAAGTCTGCAGCGCGCGGGCACCGCCCACGGCAGGAGAAGCGCGAGGCAACCGTGACCGGGAGCACCGAGGCGACAGGAAACACAACGTTGCCTGCGTGGGCATTGGCACTGCGGTGCAGATTTTTCTGTGCGACGCAGGCAAAAACACGAATAGTGGGTAACAAATTAAGCGGAATGTAATTTGTCGAGGTCGCGAGTCCCTCATATCAAAAGACTGCGAATATATCCACTAAGAGTCTCCTACGAAACTGTTTCGGATTTCGGCTACGATTCCACGGGTAGAGCCGGTTTGCAGGACTTTGGTATTTGCGTGAAGTAATTGTTCTTCAGAAAATATGGGAAAGCTAGCTTCCACCAGAGCTAGGCTGCCGGTGTCGGCCACAGCAGGCGAGTGCCGGGCTGGGGTGAGGAGGGCGCCAGCCAGCCAGCTAGGCTAGGCTAGTCGGCCGGCCACACAGCGCGGCACGCCGCCGCAGCTCGCAGCTCGCTGCTCCCGACAGATCCGGGGCGCGCTCTCCCAGGGACAAACGCCCACCAGCTTGCTGGCTCGGCTTGCGGGCCCCGCCTTCCCCAAGTGGCCCGGCCTCTTCATCTCTGACAAGGGCAACTCCCCATCGCGTTCGCCTCAGATTTAGTGCTAAGAACGCCCAGTGGATAGACCGTCAAAAACTGAACACAGACCGAGGATAAAAACAAGAAGGAGGTGCAGTGGACTCTGAACAGGAAAGAAAGCAAAATAGAAACCGTCAACTGTCCAAGAAAAAAAAGTACAATACGGAGCAGCGATGAACAGAAATGGCCTCGTGGTTGACTGGTTACAGCGTTGGATTGCCAAGCGGGCGAGCCGTGTTCAAACCCGTCTGGAACCAATTTTTACTTCTTCTTCGGTGCTCGATTTATTCGAATTTCTGTCTGTGTCGTGGTGTAACGTCCGTTTGCAACAGCGAAGTGTAAGGAAGCGACCTTCGACGGCAGTTGATTCTTCACAACTCCTCTATTGGCAGCCGAAAGGCGCTGGCTTTTGAATGGGAACCTCAAACGTTTGATGAGAATTCAACCGAATCCTCCACCGCAAAACACGTTTGCTGCGCCACACACGACATTGGTGACAGACGTGTGTCATATGACAGCAAACATTTGTCGACGTACGTAATTTTTACAACCGGTGAGTCAATGAGATATCTGTTGTTGTCCGATATCGGTATTGCTGTAATTTGGAATGTGATGACTCCCAAGGAAATGATAAAACATATTACTTTGTGTCACAAGCTGCAACAAATGAAGGTATTATTTTGACAATCACACAGTTTGTCTGTGCTGTGTCAAAAGATGTATGTTTAACGTTTTATGAGGTTGCGTTCCGTTTTGGAAGTCATGACTCTGTAAGTGCTTAGTTGTGACATAGTTCACACACGTTTATTTGTTGTTTTCATTTCTGTCAGACGTCTACGTGGTAACTCGCCAGCTCTCACTATTCGTCACATTTACTTGCGGCGGCAGCGTCTTCTCACCACATGACTGATGTTCTGTAACCAATGTATAGTATGACAACTGTCAGGACTGCAGAAAGAGCACAAACATTCCAATGACGGGACGTACAGTTCATAATGTTGTGAAATAAAAAACATAAAAAAAGGTACGCGGGAGTTTTGAACACGCATCGCCCGCTTGGCAGTTCAACACGATGATCAGCTAACCACGTCACCGTTGCTATTTGAGGCTGCCCTTTATTGCACTTCTTCTTCTTCTTCTTCTTCTTCTTCTTCTTGCACCGTTCACCGTGTTCTGTTTTTTTTTCCCCTCACAATCCAGTATACGTTCTTCCCGTTTTCGTGCCCGATGTACATTTAGTTTTTGACGCGCTACCAAAATGGCTCTGACCACTATGGGACTTAACATCTATGGTCATCAGTCCCCTAGAACGTAGAACTACTTAAACCTAAGGACAGCACACAACACCCAGACATCACGAGGCAGAGAAAATCCCTGACCCCGCCGGGAATCGAACCCGGGAACCCGGGCGTGGGAAGCGAGAACGCTACCGCACGACCACGAGCTGCGACGCGCTGCCCACTGGATCATCTGACGGGGGTGGGACGGGGAGTTTCCCGTGTGGGCAAAACACCGAATGCCCTCCATTACTTGACGTGTACGCTGGAACAGCTGTGTTCCGCTACAGTTTTCACCCTCTACGGCTGCCTCAACTAGCACGGAAGTTGTTCTGTCAAGCCCGTTTCTCCGGCTAGTGTTTTCCGCACGCTTCTTTCGTAGCAGATTCTGCAGAGAACCTCCTCAGTTTGTGACGCTACAACGCAGTCCTTGATATGAATTTTTTCGCTTAGTTAACACATGAAACTGTTTGCATACGATGTATTGTCTAGTATAAATATGTAGTGTAAATATGTATTGTAAATACATGTTTAAATTATGTAATATTTAACACTGGCAAGTCAGGGCATATTTAGTTAACGTTGAAGTCAGACAGATTGTTTTGTCGCGCCAGCGGGCAGTAGTAGCAGTGACGCCGTGCTCGGAGTTAAGACGTACAGCCGAGTGCTGCTAGTCCTAGCTGTGTCACACCTAACGGCTAGTGTGTGGATCTAAGTACGACGGGAAAGTAATGGTCGGCATATCTGGAAGCACGGCCGGGCAAGTTATTATGGATTCATGGGAATAGTGCTCCAGAAATGAGGTCTTAAATGTGAAGCGCACTGTGGGCCCAAGTCGCAACAGTAAAAGCCCGCTGCCACATTGTGTCGCTGTCGTGGACTTCCGTCGATCCACCGACAACGAGGGAAGTAAGATCTACGTAACTTTCTTAGAATAAAATTGTAGAAGGCTTGCCAGTGACTGTTTTTCTCTGAAGGTGAACAATTAATAACAAGCGCTTTATAATTCAAGTGTTGCAGTTACATTCCACCCGACAATAACACCAAGTAGGTTCCTTCCAATCCTTAACTTACTGAACCGAGTGTGTTACGCCATTATGAAGAGAAAATATGTTAATTATCAAATTATTTTCACATAGACGGTGAAGAGTAAATTTCAGACTGGTTATCGTAGTTAATTGTTGCACTTAATAAGATTACGCCAACCGTAGTAACTTAATAGTAGACTGAAGTAATAAATTTGGTTATTAAGATTTATTTTAATGCATATTCAGCTGAAGTTAATTCGAGGATATTTCATGAAACTATAAAGCTTATTCCACCTGACAATTCCCCAATTAATGAATTATTATCAGTCAAAACATAGTTAATTATTTGCAATATATTTCCACCTGCTGCGCTACAAACAGGTAAACTTTATTTTTTACAGAATTATTCACGTACTTAACAGTACTGTCGCTCATCAGTTGATCTGGCGACCGATTTTTTAATTGCTTTTACAACTTAATCATTTCTTTAGGCAAAATTTTCAGTGGTAAAATTTATTTCCAAATTATTTCCATTATTTCATTTACCAATCGTTGCTGAATGAAATTGCTCATTCGATAACGATAAAGTTATGTCTCCCGTTTCCCGCGGAATAATCATTATTTACTTCGGATTCGGATGCCTTATCCCGACGCGGGTCAAAATTCATAATTCACGGTCATTGTCAACTCGTAATTTCGCAAATCCCGGGAAGCAGGGGGGTGTTGTAAATTGTTATCGGAGCACGAAGTGTTGAGCGTTTCGAACGCTCCGGTTTCTCGACTTTCCGCCACCTAGTCTGGTACAGTGCCGCCCCGCACTAGGCCGACCGTGACAGCGGGGTCGGGTGGCTGGGACACACGTGTCTGCCGGCGGCGAAAGTGAGGCCGTGGGGCGGCGCGGCGAAAGCAGCAGTACCAGCACACGCTGCACTGTCCCGGCCACGCACACGCCCTCACCTACGCGGCACGCCAAACGACGCGCATGCAGGTGCTACCTCGGGCAGCGACTATGGTTCTAAAGCGATTCAGTATCCAGTCGATCTGACGACGGAGACCTAGAAGAAACGGAGAGCCGCCCGTCTCTCTCTCTCTCTCTCTCTCTCTCTCTCTCTCTCGACCACGGTGGGTGACGCTGTACGCGGGGGCGGGACTCGTCTGACCAGAGCACGAGGTGGCCGCTGGGTGCCGAGCCGACAGAGGGCGGGCGCCGCGGACTGCTGCCAACGAGGCCCACCCGACTCTTCAGTAGCGGCCCGGCCTGCACGCCCGCGTGCCACCCCTCTCGAGCTAGTCGCGTGGGCTCCCGGATACCGTGCTCGGTGGGGAGGGCGCCCATCCTACACATATCGCGTGGACATCGGCGCGAAATTCGTCGGATGCGGCAGTAACGCGGCCACCGCCCTGCCCGTGTCGAATTCCGGTACGTTGTGGTAGGCGTTCCTCCTCCTCCTCCTTTACTGCTTACGTACAAGATCAAGACGGCGTTACACCTAACTACTTTGCGCTGAAGTAGCAACTGCGCCACAATTTGACGCTTGCCGCGCCTGCAGCTGCCGTGAGGCGGCCTCCCGCGGCCCGGAACTGCCGTCCGAGTGACGTGCGTCACACACACACACACACACACACACACACACACACACTCACTCACACACTCACACACTCACACAACCAGAGGGAGGGACAGCACGGGCGGGGGGCCGCTGCACGGGGCGCCGCCCTGGGGCCCACACGGCGCCTGCGCATCCACGCCCGCTGCTGCCTCACTGACAGCACAGCACAGCGCAGCACCTGCCCGTACACAGGGCGACACTGCTGGGACAGGGACCGGCCCGAGCGCGGCTTTCTGCAGCCGACTGTCCGACAAACACTCTGCGACAACGTTACATTCGCAGACTACACCGGTCTTTCTTACGGCCAGTTACGTCATCCACGTGTATCTTTCTCCGTCGAGGCAATATTAATTACGTCGTCCTAGAAATCTGCGAAAAATGTCACTACCCGCGGAACACCGTGACGTTGGCGTCATCTCTCGATCGCCTCCAGAACACGCACAAAATTAATACTCAATTTACGGTGCTACCAGCAGAACCACTAGAGATATCGTTACACCAATGCACCGCGTAAATCTGAAACGAACAGTAACTATCGCAACACTGGTCTACACCTATAATCTATCCATTACGTAAAAACAGACAAAAATCAAATCTAGACAACTACACGGGAATCTCCCTTTTCCATATCACATAGAAACTTATGTGAACACATCTATACAATTGTTTTAAAGATCAACTCGAACTGGAACTAGCAGCAATCAAACAACATGCCTTCAAAACGTGCTAAAAAAGGTAGGACTCTGATATTCGAAAAGACGAAATCAACCAGTAATCAACCACACAACGTTAAACAACAGGAAACTAAAAAAAGTGAACATCTAAATACCCAGAACGAATTTAAAAAATTTCTACTAGAAAGCTGCATCGCAATAAAGAACCGATAAAATAATAAAACCTCAAAAGTTAACATCGTCTACATACAATAAAAAAACGTCAATCAATCAAAACTAAATTAAAACAATGACTGTGGTTCTACCAGAGGTGACATACGGAAGCGAAACTCTTTGAATTATTGAATAAACTTACCAGAACATCACTGAAGTGGACTAAATAAGGCCGTTAAACCAGAACACTAAGGTGCCACATACTTTCAATTGTTTTCCTATTAATTCTCACTGTTCCTAATTATAGGAGCAAATTTGAGACTGGACGCACGAGTTTCACTGGAGACTGAACTCCATACGGAACAAAATCGACGGACATGAGAGTAATTTTTAACAATTTCCACAACGAAACTCTGCCTCGGAATCTGGCAGAAAACGCAAAGAGATTCTGGTCATACATAGAGCACACCAGTGGCAAGACCCAATTTAATACCTTCACTGCACCATAACAACAGTGAAGTGACAGATGGAAGCAGAGTTATTAAACACGATTTTGCGAAACTCCTTAACCGAAGACGACCAACTAATTATTCCTGAATTCCAATCAACAACTGCCTACATCAGAAACATAGAAGTAGATATCCTGAGTGTAGCAAAGCACCTTAAATCACTTAATAAAGGCAAGGCCTCCGGTCCCGATTGTATACCAGTCAGTTTCCTTTCACACTATGCTGATACAATAGCTCCATATTTAGCAACTGTATACAATCGCTCACTCACGGAACGATGCGTACCTAAAGACTGCAAAATTGCTCAAGTCACACCAATACCGAAAAACCTAAATAGGACAAATCCACTGAATTATAGGGCCCACACAACTAACGTCCATTTGATGATCATGACTGCTTTGTGGGGCGCTCAACTGCGCAGTAATCACCGCCTGTAGAAAGTACCTCTTTTTTCACAGTCCAATTTTTTGTACACAGTCCAATCTATTCACTGTCACGAATGATGGTGAAATCATGAAGACGATACAAAAACCCAGTACCCGGGCAGATAAAGTCGCTTTGCAGGAGTGTTTTGGAACATAAACTGTGTTCGCAGAAAACGATGTATTGACACACAGTCGGCACGGACTCAGAACATATCGTTCTTGTGAAACACAACTAGCTATTTATACCCATGAAGTAATAAGTGCTATCGACAGGAGATGCCAAATTCATTCCATATTTTTGGATCTCCAGAAGGCTTTCGACACAGTTTCTCACAACCGTCTTCTAACCAAACTGCATGCTCATGGAATATCGCCTCAGTTGTCCGACAGGATTCGCGATTTCCTGTCAGAAAGGTCACAGTTCGTAGTAATAGACGTAAAGTCATTGAGTAAACCAGAAGTAATATTCTGCGTTCTCCAAGGAAGTGTTATAGGCCCTCTATTGCTCCTGACTATATTAACGTCACAGGAGACAATCTGAGTAGTCTTCTTAGATTTTTTGCAGATGATTCTGTCTTTTAAAGTCATCAGATGACCAAAACGAATTGCAAAATGATTTAGATAAGATATCGTATGGTGCGAAAAGTGGCAATTGACCCTGAATAAAGAAAAGTGTGAAGTTATTCACATGAGTAATAAAAGAAATCCGCTAAATTTCGATTACGCGATAAGTCACAAATCTGAAGGCTGTAATTCAACTAAATACTTAGGGATTGCAATTAGAAATACCGTAAATTGGAACGATCACATAGATAATGTTGTGGGTAGAGCAAACCAAAGGCTGCGATTCACTGGCAGAACACTTAGAAGGTGCAACAGGTCTACTAAAGAGACTGCTTACACCACGCTTGTCCGCCCTATTCTGGAGTATTGCTGTGCGGTGTGGGATCCGCATCAGGTGGGACTAACTTATGACATCGAAAAACTTCAAAGAAGGGCAGTTAGCTTTTTAATATCGCGAAATAGGTTGGATAGCGCCACAGACATGATAGGTAAATTGGAGCGGCAATCATTAAAACCAAGGCGTTTTTCCATGCGACGGGATCTTCTCATGGAATTTCGATCACCAGTTTTCTCCTCCGAGTGCGAAAACGTTCTGTTGGCACCCGCCTACATAGGGAGAAATGATCATCACGGTGAAGTAAGAAAAATCAGGGCTCGCATAGAAAAGTTGAAGTGATCGTTTTTGCCGCTCGCCGTTCGAGAGGGGAACGGTAGAGAGACAGCTTGAAGGTGGTGCATTGAACCCTCTGCCAGGCACTTTACTGTGAATAGCAGAGTAATCACTCAGATGTAATTTTAGGAGTACCGCTGGTGAGTGGTGCAGAGCGGGCTGCTTGAAGGTAGGGCGGTTTCAACGCCTGAAGCAACGCCCACACACCCACACACTGGCAGCTAACCCTGGGCGTAAGTAAACCTACCTCCTCACACAACGATTCGAGAAACGAACGCACGCTGCACAGTATACAGCCACTGCAAACAAACTTCTAAACGATCGCAGACTTGCGTAATACATGCAAAGGAAAGCACAGACCCATACGCAAAGACGTACAGAATTAAAAACATTGTGCTGTCAAGGGGGCAATGCTCGTAGCCTTCAATGGCGACTGTAGCGGAGTCTCGCCGTCTTAGTTGAAGGCTGTTATCGGTACCAAATTTCATGATGTTTAGTAGTGATTTGTGTCTTCAGTTGATTGATATAAAGTATTTGTGGTACTGGGTCAAACAGGCCGAATGGCCTCTTTTTTTTTATTGAGTTTGTATCCTGACGTTGGTATGTGTCACAGCAATGCAATCAACGGCTGCCACCATGATAAACTGATTTCGTAATAGCAGGGCTGATAAGAGATATACATACGGTGGGTTTAGATGTTTGGCTATTCCTCTGTAGCGCCCAATATTTTATCGTAAAGACATGTTACTCTTCAGTGTATTAAAGAGCAAAGTTCAGAGTTGAATGTTCATCCACCAGGTGGAATCACACCTCTTTCCCTCAAAAGGATAATTAATTGTTTAAAGAGTGGCAGCGAACCGAGTCTGCAATACTCGTTTTGTGACACAGATTCGTAATGTATCGTTTAAGTTTATATGTATTGCAGATAAACAGCGAAACTTATATGTGAGTTTTAATGGTTTTAGAACGCAGAACATTGTATCAACAAGGATTTGAGAGAAAGCTCGTAAGAGACGAAAGCTCTCGTAGGTCTACTGTGCGAGTCGTGCACTGGACAAAATCTGAACATGGAAATGGCGCCACCTCGATAGAAACAAGTTCAAACTGCTGGTCTCAGAACAGAAACTCTGCATTTTAATTCCCTAGGGTCTGGGATCCATTATTATTTTTGCGAATGATGCTGAGGTGGATGTAGTCTGAAAAACTAGCAAAACGGAACTATCAGTGGTTCGGATCAAAACGACAAAATAAGCAGACAGTAGATGGTTAAATTCAAAGTCGTTTCAGTGTTCATAAACGAGTTTCTAAGCACCAAAACTTTGGGGAACTCCGCAATTAACAGGGAAGTGGACAGACACAGGGCTAGCCAGCGCCACAACTTTACGAATACTCGTACCGGATGGTTCAGAGGCGGGAAAGGCCAGCCCTGACTCATTAGATCCGAAGAAAATTTCGACGATATCTGCACTAACTTCCGACAGACTAAACTGGAAAAGGAAGCACAAGGAAGACCTCTGCACACCCCAGGAAACGTATATGAAGATTAATTTTATCACTAAACATGATCATTGTGTGCTCAGAAGAAAAAAGAAAGGAAAAGCACTCCATCACTTCATCAGAACTATTCCAGTACAGCTGAACAAACGTTCCAGCGATATAACTTTGCAGAATCACGATGACAAAGACGACGACATTTCTTATGACTACAATGTTTACAGATACTCCAATATCAAGTTGTTGCGTTGGGTTGTTTGGGGAAAGAGACCAAACAGCGAGGTCATCGGTCTCATCGGATTAGGGAAAGACGGAGAAGGAAGTCGGCCGTGTCCTTTCAAAGGCACCATCCCGGCATTTGCCTGAAGTGATTTAGGGAAATCACGGAAAACCTATATCAGGATGGCCGGACGCGGGATTGAACCGTCGTCCTCCCGAATGCGAGTCCAGTGTGCTAACCACTGCGCCACCTCGCTCGGTATGAATTTGTGACAATTATAACTTTCTAGACGGCATTTGTATAAAAACTGAGGATAGGAAAGGTCTGTTTGGTGCTATGATAATCGATACATATTTTAAAAACGTACAAGTGTATGTACACTGAAGAGCCAAAACGTTATGACGACCTGCTTAATATCTTGTTCGTCCCTCTCTGGAACGAAATACGTCACTGATTCTGCGTATCAGGGATCGGATAGTTTGTTGGTAGGTTTGTGGGAGTATGTGGCATTACGTGTCTACGCACAGATCGTGTGATTCGCGTACATAATCGGCCGCCGATTTTGGTATGCGCTGACAGCGCCCGTTAGTGGCCCACCAGGCGGGTTTCACGGGATTCACACGAGGCGGATTTGGCCGCCGAGACTTGACTACACTGGTCCCCAGAGCACGCTCGTGACTCGCAGACGCGGGCGAATGCGCTGTCCAGAGACGCTGTCGCACGAAGGCATGCAGGCGGTGCGCAGCTGTCGGCGCGTCTGCGACTGCTACCACAGCTGCCGTGCGAGCGCGGGACTCTGTCTCCCGCAGCACAATACGCCGGTGCTCCCACCAGCCTGCTGCGTCCGTGGCCCGCTGCACGTTTCGAACCGCCGTTCACCTCGATGACGGCATTTGTGGAGACGACCAGCGAACTGGTGTAGCAACAACGTGACTCACCCGAAACGTTTCCATCGATCAGCTGTCGAATCCCGACAGTCCCGTGCCCACTGCGGTCGCAATTGACAATGCCGTCGGGTCAACACGTAACTGGACTCGGCTCGGCTCTTCAGGTCGCCCGCCGCCTGCCGCCTGCCCTGCTTCAGAGAGCAGACGGGCCTCCGAGGGGGGGAACGCTCTGGGAACAGTCGTGGCGTGGCGTGGCGTGGCCGCGCAGCCCCAGCTGGCGCCCTCGTGGTCGCGACACTAGCAGGTCGACATTCGACCAGCTTCACCGTTTTCGACGTAAATTTGGCGGACAGTATACAGATATGCAACTACAGGCACCTACAAAATTATATCGCAGTATGACTAAGATTTCAGGGGATAACGAGTCAAAGCAAGAGATGCGAGGAAGGGCCCGCACCGCGCATAACGCTTCAATTGATTACTTTTTTGCTACTAAAAGTATTCGCAACACATTTTGCAGACAGTATCGACATACTCTGCTGATTTTACGGAGACAAATATCATTGTAGAATATAACGTTGAAGAGATGTCAGACACTGGCATGAGCGAAAAAAAGATTCCAAGTCTTGCACGAGGTTATAATATATTTATTCTTTGCTGGCAAGACACTGCTGCAATCGACTGAATTGAAGAAAAGGTCTGGGATCTGGCAACGCTGTTGACAAACTTTTAAGTTTGGACGACTCGGTTGTCGAGCAACAGCGATTGATAAAAAATTAACTTAGTATTAAGAAAACAGTCTTAATCGCGTTCTTTTGTTTTTACTTATTTAGTGCCGACCTGTTTCAGCCCACCGCAGGGGCCACCTTCAGGGCGAACATACTGAGAAATTACTATATATATATATATTATAGAAAACTTTTGACAACCGTCTTATAAGAGTGGATTACGTAAACATGTTTTACCCTCTGGTCGAGTGCTGATAGCGTCACGTCAACAGCGACGTTACTAGCACCTCTGTCAAATTGTCTCCGACAGGAAAGAGGGTCAAACAGTTACAACCCGCAACGGCTAAATGCAAACTCACGTAACTACAGTTACTCTCCCCCATTTTCGATTACATTCACCGACGCATTCATGCCCCGCCACGCAAAAAATAGCAAACTTGTCAACATTCTCAGCGTGCAGATCCTAAGTGAATGACATAACTGCTCACTCACAGAGAACAGGATGAGACAGCCACCCTGGTAACACAAAGCCTTCTCCCTAACAGATCAGCACACACGTCGAACACTCTGCTCCAGCATTCTGATTGTCTGCAAAAATACGAATCGGCTGCTAAACAATCTACTGCCCTCTTGTCTGAACACAAAATAAAACCCACTACACTTTGGGATAAACTGATCGCAACCAATCAGGATGTATACCACCACCACCACCACCACCACCACCACCACCACCACCACCACCACCATTATTATTTCTTTCCTTTCTCCGACGTTATGTCTGGTCAAAAATGGAAAGTGACGCGGACCTTGATCAACCGTGACTTCCTTTTAACTGTGCGGTACATGTTACATTGCATTTAGGAACTTTCGGGTAATTGAACATGTATCAATAATTACGGATTCCTGTAGTTGTATACATAAGTTTGGATGTAGCTGTATTGCACTGATGTACTGGTGGATATTGTGTGGTATGACTCCTGTAGTTGATAGTATAATCGGTATAATGTCAACCTTATCCTGATGCCACATGTCCTTGACTTCCTCAGCCAGTTGGATGTATTTTTCAATTTTTTCTCCTGTTTTCTTCTGTATATTTGTTGTATTGGGTATGGATATTTCGATTAGTTGTGTAAATTTCTTCTTTTTATTGGTGAGTATGATGTCAGGTTTGTTATGAGGTGGTGTTTTATCTGTTATAATGGTTCTGTTCCAGTATAATTTGTATTCATCATTCTCCAGTACATTTTGTGGTGCATACTTGTATGTGGGAACGTGTTGTTTTATAAGTTTATGTTGTAAGGCAAGCTGTTGGTGTATTATTTTTGCTACATTGTCATGTCTTCTGGGGTATTCTGTATTTGCTACTATTGTACATCCGCTTGTGATGTGATCTACTGTTTCTATTTGTTGTTTGCAAAGTCTGCATTTATCTGCTGTGGTATTGGGATCTTTAATAATATGCTTGCTGTAATATGTGGTGTTTATTGTTTGATCCATTATTATTATTATTGACTTTTTTTTCTCAGACTTAAGTCTGGTTAAAAATGGAACGTGACGCGGACCTCAGTCAAGCGTGACTTCCTTGTAACTGTATGGTATATGTTATATTGCATTTAGGAACTTTCGGGTAATTGAACAAGTATCAATAATTACAGATTTTTGTAATTGTATATATATGTTTGGATGTAGCTGTATTGCATTGATGTACTGGTGAATATTGTGAGGTATGACTCCTGTAGTTGATAGTATAATTGGGATAATGTCGACTTTATCCTGATGCCACATGTCCTTGACTTCCTCAGCCAGTTGGATGTATTTTTCAATTTTTTCCCCTGTTTTCTTCTGTATATTTGTTGTGTTGGGTATGGATATTTCAATTAGTTGTGTTAATTTCTTCTTTTTATTGGTGAGTATGATATCAGGTTTGTTATGTGGTGTTGTTTTATCTGTTATAATCGTTCTGTTCCAGTATAATTTGTATTCATCATTCTCCAGTACATTTTGTGGTGTGTACTTGTATGTGGGAACGTGTTGTTTTATTAGTTTATGTTTTATGGCAAGTTGTTGATGTATTATTTTTGCTACATTGTCATGTCTTCTGGGGTATTCTGTATTTGCTAGTATTGTACATCCGCTTGTGATGTGATCTATTGTTTCTATTTGTTGTTTGCAAAGTCTGCATTTATCTGTTGTGGTGTTGGGATCTTTAATAATATGCTTGCTGTAATATCTGGTGTTTATTGTTTGATCCTGTATTGCGATCATGAATCCTTCCGTCTCACTGTATATATTGCCTTTCCTTAGCCATGTGTTGGATGCGTCTTGATCGATGTGTGGCTGTGTCAGATGATACGGGTGCTTGCCGTGTAGTGTTTTCTTTTTCCAATTTACTTTCTTTGTATCTGTTGATATTATGTGATCTAAAGGGTTGTAGAAGTGGTTATGAAATTGCAATGGTGTAGCTGATGTATTTATATGAGTGATTGCTTTGTGTATTTTGCTAGTTTCTGCTCGTTCTAGAAAGAATTTTCTTAAATTGTCTACCTGTCCATAATGTAGGTTTTTTATATCTATAAATCCCCTTCCACCTTCCTTTCTGCTTAATGTGAATCTTTCTGTTGCTGAATGTATGTGATGTATTCTATATTTGTGGCATTGTGATCGTGTAAGTGTATTGAGTGCTTCTAGGTCTGTGTCACTCCATTTCACTACTCCAAATGAGTAGGTCAATACTGGTATAGCATAAGTATTTATAGCTTTTGTCTTGTTTCTTGCTGTCAATTCTGTTTTCAGTATTTTTGTTAGTCTTTGTCTATATTTTTCTTTTAGTTCTTCTTTAATATTTGTATTATCTATTCCTATTTTTTGTCTGTATCCTAGGTATTTATAGGCATCTGTTTTTTCCATCGCTTCTATGCAGTCGCTGTGGTTATCCAATATGTAATCTTCTTGTTTAGTGTGTTTGCCCTTGACTATGCTATTTTTCTTACATTTGTCTGTTCCAAAAGCCATATTTATATCATTGCTGAATACTTCTGTTATCTTTAGTAATTGGTTGAGTTGTTGATTTGTTGCTGCCAGTAGTTTTAGATCATCCATGTATAGCAAATGTGTGATTTTGTGTGGATATGTTCCAGTAATATTGTATCCATAATTTGTATTATTTAGCATGTTGGATAGTGGGTTCAGAGCAAGACAGAACCAGAAAGGACTTAATGAGTCTCCTTGGTATATTCCACGCTTAATCTGTATTGGCTGTGATGTGATGCTATCTGAATTTGTTTGGATATTAAGTGTGGTTTTCCAGTTTTTCATTACTGTGTTTAGAAAGTGTATCAATTTAGGATCTACTTTGTATATTTCCAAAATCTGTAGTAACCATGAGTGGGGTACACTATCAAAGGCTTTTTGGTAATCAATGTATGCGTAGTGTAGGGACCTTTGTTTAGTTTTAGCTTGATATGTCACCTCTGCATCAATTATCAGTTGCTCTTTACATCCTCGTGCTCCTTTGCAGCAGCCTTTTTGTTCTTCATTTATAATTTTGTTCTGTGTTGTATGTGTCATTAATTTCTGTGTGATGACTGAAGTTAATATTTTGTATATTGTTGGTAGGCATGTTATGGGGCGATATTTAGCTGGGTTTGCTGTGTCTGCTTGATCTTTAGGTTTCAGATAGGTTATTCCATGTGCAAGTGTATCAGGGAATGTGTATGGGTCTGCAATGTAACTGTTAAATAACTTAGTTAGATGTGAATGTGTTGAGGTGAACTTCTTTAGCCAGTAATTTGCTATTTTATCATTTCCAGGGGCTTTCCAATTGTGTGTAGAATTAATTGCTCGGGTGACTTCATGTTGCAAAATTATCACTTCAGGCATTTGTGGTATCATCTTGTATGTGTCTGTTTCTGCTTGTATCCACCGTGCATGCCTGTTATGTTGTACCGGGTTTGACCATATGCTGCTCCAGAAGTGTTCCATGTCGGTTATGTTTGGTGGATTGTCTATTTTAATGTGTGTGTTATCCATTGTTTGGTAAAATCTCTTTTGGTTTGTGTTGAATGTTTGGTTTTGTTTCCTTCTATTTTCACTTTTTTTGTATCTTCTAAGTCGTTTGGCCAATGCTTGCAATTTCTGCTTTTTTTCATCTAATTGCTCTATTGCTTCTTGTTGTGAGATTTTACCTAACCTTTTTCGTTTTTTGTCTGATATTTCATTTCTTATAAATTGTGTTAGCTGTCCGATGTCTTTTCTCAGTTTTTCTATTCTGATCTGTAACCTGTGTTGCCATGCTGGTTTTGTGCGTTTCTTCTGTGTGTTGGTTTGTTCTGATCTCTGCCTAGTGTGTATATTTAGTGTAGTGAGTGCTCCTATATAAACCAGTAGTTGTAACTCTTCCATAGTTGTGTTTTCATTTATTTTGTTGTGTATGATTGTGTTGATAGTTTTTATTGTTGTTTCGACTTGTGGGTTATTTGGCGGTCTATGCAAGAATGGTCTAATGTCTGTATTTGTGTCTTTGTATTCTATATATGTCAGCTGAAATTTCTCTTCTATATCTAACACGTGTGTCTCTTCGTGTTCTATTTGTGCTTGTTCTGGTGGCTGTCTTAAGATTTCGCTTTCCTCTGATTGTTTAATTGATGAGTGTTGGTCTTTGTTTGTTTGCTCTGGGATGTTTGAGTCCATTACTGTATTTTCTTCTTCTTCTGATTGCACATTATTTTGTTCCAGTATTTGTTGTACTTGTTGTTTGATGTTTTCTAATTCTGACTGGGGTATCCTGTTATTTTTTATTATTACACGGATCTGATCAGCTAGTCGTTGTTCTGTTAAAAATTTTAATTCCGGGTATCTGGTAATAAATGTTGTGTATACTTGTGATCTGTATCCAGTTGTGTTGGTTCCTAGGTTTGTTGCTTGGTAATAACAGAACATGAGGTGTCGATTGACTTCATCTGACCATCTCATCCTCTGTCTTTGTTTTCCTTCTAGGGTGGTTGCAGGAAGCATATCCTGCAAAACACCTCTATTTGGATTTAAATCATTTTCCAGTTGGCTAGCAGTGTCGTTACCATTGTGGGCGGGCATAGGGTTCAAGCGTCGTCCCCGACCATGACGGCGCTTGTCCGAGGCTTCTTTAGTTCTGTCCTGAACCAAGTAATCACACTAAAAGGGGGGTTAGCCCTATTAGTGGTTTGTTCTTTTCGTCGCCTTTTACGACTGGCAGAACATACCGGAGGCCTATTCTTTTCCCGGGCCTCCACGGGGATTATTATTATTATTATTATTATTATTATTATTATTATTATTATTATTATTACTAATCGTGCGGCAATATGTACACTACACAAAGATTATAAAACTACTACGGCTCAATATTTAACGGAGCTCTCCAGCCTAACACAAATGACAATAGCTATTGGCGAATATAAAGGTCCTCTAAACGGAGTATTCGTTTTAATTGAAGGTACTGAAATATCTCACATCGGATCAAAGAAGTTACACTTCCACTTTGTTTGTCTCTGAGGCTGACATCCAACGATACCCCACCATTATAGGGCAACTTCGAAATTAACTGGAACCGCTGTTTTTATTGCAGATTACAATTGTACGGCAGAATCTACATACCATTTGTCAGAACTATTTTCGTCTTTTTGCCACAGATGACGCTGTAATCGGAGGAATAGAAATGAGCACACAACCTTAATTTACAACAAGCTGCTTAGTGGCACGTTACTATCCAATGGCGCGAGAGCCCACGTCCGTACTGCGAGGGTAGGACGAGCCAGTATTTCGTAACTTCTGATAGGAAACCTCATTCGCAACGTCTAATTCCACCGACATATCGAACAACTGATCACTCGACGCGCCACTCTGGCCGTGGCTCCAGCCAAACGCTGTTCTACTCTACTTTTCCAGTTAGAGCCAGTGTTCAAACAAAGTACCGCCAACTTCCATACACCTGACGATCAGCTTCTCCAATCACCGTACAGAGGACACAAGTATCTCAGGGGGAACGTCAGCACAGCCGTTTGTGATGTGGTCGACTGTGTCTTGACGGCCTGTTGCAACTTACTGGCGGACTTTATCTTTTAAATATCGCCACAGAAAGAAGTCTGACGACCTAGAGGACCAATTAGCAGGGCCCCCTCTGCCGACCCACTGACCACTGCAAACAAGGTCTAACACGCTACGTGCTTCAATTGCGTAATGCACTGCGCAACCGTCATGCTGACAACACATACGTTTTCGAACGTCCTCGGGTCCCGGCCAACATAGTGCAGAAGTAGCGGTAGTTCCTGCTCCAAAAACGTTCGATATCTGGATCCATTCAACCTGTCTTCGATCAAATGCGAACCAATGAGTTTGTTCCTCACGATGCTACACCATACGTTAACAGAATAAGGACCTTGATGCTCAACTTGCCGTAACAAGTGGGATCATCCGCACTGCAAAAAAAAAAAAAAAAAAAAAAAAAAAAAAAAAAAAAAAAAAAAAAAAAAAAAACGCTTCAAATGGCTCTGAGCGCTATGGGACTTAACATCTCAGGTCACCAGTCCCCTAGAACTTAGAACTACTTCTTAGAACTACTTAAACCTAACTAACCTAAGGACATCACAGACATCCATGCCCGAGGCAGGATTCGAACCTGCGACGTAGCGGTCGTGCGCTTCCAGACTGAAGCGCCTAGAACCGCTCGGCCACAAAGGTCAGCGTCTGCACTGCAGTAATGTATGTCATGCCGTTTAACGATAACATGGTTTCTGAATGGAGACTCATCGGAAAATAGTACAAAAATGTTGAAATGTGTGTGAAATCCTATGCGACTTAACTGCTAAGGTCATCAGTCCCTAAGCTTACACACTACTTAACCTAAATTATCCTAAGGACAAACACACACACCCATGCCCGAAGGAGGAGTCTAACCTCCGCCGGGACCAGCCGGGAAAATAGTACCTCGGCAAAAAACGTAGGGGGTGATTTGCGTTTGTTGACGTGCCCATTCACGGACCGCCACCCAACTGTGTAAACTGGCGCCACGATGTTCGTGACGGAGTGACACGTGGTACGGATGATGAGGATGCAGAATTGGGACTGAAGTAGCTACGGACGTGCCGGAATCTCGGTGCAATTGCCGTGGGTTCTGGTGCACTGGCGCTAGTACAGCTATTCCATGGGCTTCTCCTGCCTGCCATCAGACACAAAGGCGTTCACAACCTCGTAAAAGAACGCAGGACAGCGGGCTTTCTCTGGAAAACGCGCGGCGTGCAAGGCAACAGCAGCCTCGGCATTTCTCCTACGTTCTCCGTAAATCAGGATCATTTCAGAATGAAATTTTCACTCTGCATCAGAGTGCGCACTGATGTGAAACTTCCTGGCAGATCAAAACTGTGCGCCGGACCGAGACTCGAACTCGGGAGCTTTGCCTTTCGCGGACAAGTGCTCCACCATCTGAGCTACCCGAGCACGACTGACGATCCGTCCTCACAGCTTTAATTCCGCAGAGGAGCTTCTGTGAAGTTTGGGAGGCAGCAGACGAGGTCCTGGCGGAATTAAAGCTGTGAAGACGGGTCGTCAGTCGTGCTCGGGTAGCTCAGATCGTGGAGCACTTGTCCGCGAAAGGGAAAGCTCCCGAGTTCGAGTCTCGGTCCGGCGCACAGTTTTAATCTGCCAGGAAGTTTCACGATCATTTCAGTTTTTCCTTCTCAGTTTGCAGCATTCATCGTCCACTTGCACGGCTGTTCTTCAAATGACAGGTGGGCGTGCAGGCAATAAACATTGCGCAAGTATTGCAACGTTTAGAGCCGCTGTCAGTTCTACGTCTGCACTGTACGCGAGCTGCGGTCGTAGTCTGCTGCCTGCTCTGATACTTCGTAGTTCGCTACACGGCCACGGCGGCGCGTGGAGCAGTCCCCTGCTCGATAGGTCGGAAAACAACAATGCGAACGGGATGTGGAATCGGAAGTTAAGGGACACTGGCCGGTCCTGCCGTCGCAGCAGGGACGAGGGGCTCCCGTGCCACTGCACATTCGAGGGCCACTTAGGAGCACGTCGTAAATTGCGATTGTGTACCTATTTCTGTTCTTCAGATTACAGTGTGGCGAAACGAGGTGTGTAGATTCCGCCGTAGATTGGTAATCTGCAATAAAAACGGGAGCTCCCACTGAAGACTGCAATTTTGCCCTCCGCCGAGTGTGGTATCGTCGGATGTCCCCAGCCGAGACAGACAGATTGGAATTTTTAACTTTTTTTTTGATCCGATTTATAGTTTTCGAGATATTTGAATGTCTTCAGTTAAAATGTATGTACAGCCTGTATAGTTCGCACCACTCGCCACTGTGAGGGAATCTCCGAAGGACCCGCGTGAGCGCGCGCGTGGCGCGTCGACACACCGCGAGCGGCCGGCTGTCGTCCCAGCATGGCGATCGGGATTTGCTCGCCGCCCTGTGGACGCGTCTGGATGCCGTTCAGGGTGGTCCAGATTGCGCGAGGCTCGTCAAATGCGTCGGGTCTCTGCTCGCCGTTGAACGAGTGACCGCCGTGCAAGGCAGCCCACAGCCGCTGTGGGAGGAAGCCGCGGGCGGGCAACACACGCCGGCGGCCACTGGCGACCACTCTCAACCTGAGGCGTCCCACGTCACAGAGTACAGGCACGGGCGAGCAAGTGGCATCTGCTCTGTACCTCCATTTATAGGGCCACTCGCCAATTTCCGTAATAACTGGTGCTTCTTATCTCCATGCGCTAGAACCGATGCTCTTCACTGAACTGGAAATAGCTGGATCACGGAACTTCGGCAGCAAGATGGTAAAACCGAGATGAGCCCGACCGCCGGATTGGTCGCAAGGGATCAGATGAGAAAGCTCGTTTTCCATCACGCGGTCCGACGCCATGCGACTTTTACCTTCGGAGGTTCACAACGGTTCACGCGTAGGTAGGTGGGCACCGCTACTGGAACGCGACCGGAGCCGCCTGTTGCCGCAGCTGCTCAGACACAACGACCTGGACTGGGGAGCGCTCGCCTGCCCACCAGATGCGCCCCGTGCGACGAGTGCTGCTCGCACTGCACACTCGTAAGAGGAGCTGTTCGAGTCCCTCTTCCATCTGAATTAGTACTTACGATGGTAAGTTGAATGCAACAAATGCTACGTAGTCTTAAAATCCCGACAGTCTTTTTGAAACATCCGATGTTCAAAATGGTTCAAATAGCTCTAAGCACTATGGGGCTTAACATCGGAGGTAGTCAGTCCCCTAGACTTAGAACTACATAAACCTAACTAACCTAAGGACATCACACACATCCGTGCCCGAGGCAGGATTCGAACCTGTCACCGTAGCAGCAGCGCGGTTCCGCACTGAAACGCCTAAAACCGCTCGGTCACAGCGGCTAGCTCAGCCGATGTATTAGTCACCTGACTACCAAAGTGGCGTGTAATTAGTTATAAAGGCAGGAAGGTTTTTGCAACGGATTTTGACTAAATATTTAAAACGAATTGTAACTGTCTATCCCCAAGACAGATAGGCCCATCTGATTAAAGCGTTCATCGATAAAAGTCGATTCAACTATTTACATGCACGATTACGCTCTTATTAACCTCTGAGAGGTAATTTAATCAGAAATTTAATTAAAAGTCAGTTTCATTAATAAACCGGAACAGATGCACCATCAGTATGGCAGGTTGTGTTGGCAACATGTACAGTATAAGTTCTGTGTGTCTAATTAATTACTTCGTATTTTGGGTACTTTTGTTACTAAAGATATGTGAACTTAGATTGCAGCAGCGAAAAGAGATGGTCATTTCCTGCAGGATAGACTTGCCATAGATGTGTATACGACGATTAAGCGAGGAACAGAGAGCAAAGACTGAAAACTGATCAGTGCAATTGAAATACGTTTAGCGGCCAACTACTTGACATATTATTAACAGTAATACGTCTCTTTAATTAAGATTTTAGCACGTTTCTAACGACGTATCTAGGTTTCAGATTCTATTCACGAATAAAAATATTTAAGTAACTCCGACTGTTTCTCTGAAACAGCAAGTAACGTGATTCCTCGGATTTTCCGAGAATAAGGGGCCCGCACTTACAAAACGCGGCGACTACTTTCCTTCTTTGTGAGTCGGGCGGAAGCGGCTGAAAAAACAGCATCTGTGCTGCTCCGGGCGATGATTTAGCCGCATAGCTTTACGGACTTTGAAGTTTTCCGAGGCGATGGTCGTTCAATGCAATATTTACAGTGGCCAATACTTGCAATTCCTTTGTCCGACGTTTTGTGGAAATTTTAATTGGTGTGTGGAGCTGGCTCGGAGTTACGAGGAAAAAAACTCGACCACATATCTTAAAGAATAAAATGAAACTCCTCGCTTTTTCGTTCAAGCAGTTGACCTCACGCGAAAATTTGCGCCGCAATTCTGACAGCACAGCTCGCAAACAGCAGCCCGCCCGCACCTGTTCTTCGCCCGCCAGCTGCCCGGAACCGTCCTGTTGGCGGTTATGTCGAAGGCGAGGCGGAGGCAGGCGGACACACACACACACACACACACACACACACACACACACACACACGCACGCACGCCAAACCTGCTCTGGAAAAGAGACAAGTGACATGAGCGAGCAATACGCCAAAGTCACGCACCCATAACTTGAATATTATTTCAACAGTATTCTCGTATTGGTATCGTGCAGCACTTTACGCATACCTCAAAATTAAAACCAATAAACCTAGGCAACTGGAGAACTATTATGAAACAAAGTTAATGATTTTCGATTTAGAATCAGGAAAGAAGATTATGAATTACCGGCCTACTGGAAAGAGAGAACTACGCAGACCCCCTTAAGTGATGGATGGATGGATGGATGATAGAGAGGCCGGAACAGATGGTTACACCACCTAATTCTGAGAAGGAGGTGAGGATGTATAATCGAATGACGCTGGTCACGTGGAAGAATAGAGTAACATGTACAAATGTACAGCGTCAGCTATACAATCCAAATATAATAACGCACAACAAAAATGATAAAAATTGGGCAGAGCACCGCGCGACCTGTTTTAATGACACAACGATTCATTTCATTAATTGACACTGCATTTGCGAATAGCAAGATAAGTGTTTAGCAAAGAAATGTGTGGCATCGGACAGAGGTTAGAAACGGCGCGGTGAACAAACGACTGTCGCTTGTCGGTTGAGGGAGAGTGTGAACACGAAGCTCTGCAGACCGGCCGGCGCTGGGGCAGGCTGTACGGCGGTGCAGCAGACCAGACCAGGTGGCGAGCGGCGTGCGGGCGCACGCTCAAAAGCTGCGCTCTGCCGACGCGATAACGCTGTACTATCAGAATTACGGCCCGAATTCTCGCGCGGATCGACTGCTGGGACTGATAAGTTGCGAGTGCGCTTATTTCTCCTTAAAATATGAGGCCAAGTAGGCGAGGTTTCCTTGTTTACTCTCGTGCCGAGTCGAACTGTAATTCAGTGTGTCCACTGGGAAGTCTGAGCGGTGGTCGGCAACTGAAGTTACTCCGGCGAGTCGCTGGCGGACCTACGTTCACAGCGATCAGTGTCGGTCTGGACACACTACCACACTACACTTTTGCGCTTTGAACGCGTTCAGTGTTACCGGCTATTTTAAACACGTACCGAGTTTACAAATCACTGTACTCGGGGCTCTAGCTGTTTGAGTTTGCAACGCTGAAGACAGTAATGGGCACTTTGTATCTAGTCTGTAAACACGCTAAATAAACTGTCGATCTCGAACTTTAGAAACTGTAGTTGGCGAGCACTATTTCCCGTGCTGAACGCAACTACAGCGTAACGTTTGCTTATTCTGATTTACACATCAGGGATAAATAATTAATCTCGATTTAAGGAAGAGTCTGGTACGGCTACAGCAACGCTAAGTTCAACTGCGACAGAGGCTGTTAGTTAACGAAACCCTACTGCCGGAAACACACACCACTCCTGCTGGAAATGCTACCTGCCGAAGACGAGAAACCGGTAGCCTCGGCTGCCGGCTGCCGCCTGGCCACCGCCCCCGCCCCCGCCCCCGCTCGCGGCCGCCCCAAACCGCAGCGCGTGCCCCACCCGCCTCCCACTGAAACCTACCTCGAAGCGTCCATCTGCGGCCCACGAAGCTTCCGTCGGTTCTCTTCTCTTCTAAAAGAGCGGACGCGGCGATCGGGGTGGTAGGAATTAAGATGGCCGCTTCACTTCCGACTGCTCATTTGACCTTACCTGCTGATCTTCTGCTGTCCCGACCGTTGCCAGCACCGGACCTCATCTCTTCTAGCAAGGGTTCCAGATTATTAATTAAAACGTTGTGGGAGGCAGCAAGGGAACTCTACGGACCAGAAATCAAATCTGTTAAAATGTTGCATACATAAGGCTGGTGCATAAGCTCGTGGCGTTCTCGATTTGCATGTTACTATTCCGGTTGCTATGGATTATTTAGTGGAATTCCATACTTCCGTGTATAGAAGTGAAACATGGACGGTAAATAGTTTGGACAAGAAGAGAATAGAAGCTTTCGAAATGTGGTGCTACAGAAGAATGCTAAAGATTAGATGGGCAGATCACAAAACTAATGATGAAGTATTGAATAAAATAGGAGAGAAGAGGACTTTGTGGCGCAGCTTGACAAGAAGAAGAGATGGATGGTAGGGCATCTTCTGAGGCATCAAGGGATCACCAATTTAGCATTGGAGGGCAGCGTGGAGGGTACAAATCGTACACTATGTAGATTCAGAAGGATGTAGGTTGCAGTAAGTACTGGGAGATGAAGAAGCTTGCACACGATAGAGTAGCATGGAGAGCTGCATCAAAGCAATCTCAGGACTGCAGACAACAACAACAATAATGTGGATTATTTATAGACTTTTTTTTAGTTCACTGTTGCTGCTTGACTTTGTGTAGTTCCATCTTCGTAGAAACGGACTGGAACTGTGTGTGGCCGGTGAAAGAATTTAAGAAAGTACGTACCGACAGACGTAATTTTATTATTTCACTGGACTACCAGCTTCGGTGTCTCATTGTCAGCATCTTGAGGCCTCTACACACGTAGGCAGATAAGTCACTTAGAAGTTCACGGTGTTACACAGATCACGAACTTGATACAGAGGCCTGAAGAGGGTGCCAATGACGCACCGAAACTGGCAGTCCAGTGAAATAATAAAATTACGGCTATCTTGTATTTACTTCCTTCGAGCTCCTATTTGAGTCTACTCATTGTCATTTCCTCGCGTGGAGATACTGAGTGAAGTTGCGGACGCTAGAAAATGGAGTGAAAAGTGGAGAAATCTGAACATTACCGACATATTATGCTGTTTGGGTTCAACGGAGGGGTAACGGCAGCGGAGGCAGTCGGAAACGTTTTGCGCCGTGAATGGGATGATGTCAGTGGACAGACCACAACAATAAAACAGTTTTCTCGTTTTGACGAGGATATTTTTGACATTAGTGACTCTCGACGTTCATGTAGACCTTCGGCGTTTGAAGAACATCTTTTAAACTCATTACTGCACAACGATCCACGTCAGTTTACTCCGTAACTGGCAAAAGTGACGAACAGTCATTACTCCACCGTCGTGCGACATTTGCATCCAATGGGAAAGGCTAAAAAATCGGGTGTGTGCGAACCGCGTCCTCTAAGTCAAAATTACCGAAATCTGCGGGTGGCCGTATGTGGATCTCTGCTTGCTCCGTAACTACTCCGACTATTCCTATTATGTATCGTTAACGGTGGAGATAAATTGTGTCTTTTATGCTAACAGAATGGAAAGAAAGTAATGTGAGTCAAAACAAAGCAGCAACTCCCCCTGCAAAGACCTGCCGCATCCCCAAAAGTTGATGTTACGCATCTGGCGGAACACCGACTGTGTGGTGCGCTACGATACCATTTTATGCGCCAACCCAATATTTCAACAGTCTCACAGATGAAAACGCGAGATACCGGGTTACAATTAAAATATTGGATACTACACAGATAGGAATACCACACAGACCTGACACGGAAAACGTCTTGCTGCAGGACAAGACAAAGGGAACAATTTGCAGTTCTAACGAACGTTCTGTTAACTCGTCCAGCCCCTGACGAGAGAACGTCTACGCCGAGAGATAAATTGTAATGACTGTTGTACACGAGAAACAATGAACTGAACCCCACGCAAGAGCAGTATACGGAGCACTCTCGCGTAACGACGGTTAGCTTTGTCGCGCCTACCGGTCGATATGCAGCCCGTTGCATTACTGATCGTGCACGACCGAAATGATGGCGGTCGCATTAGCTGCAGTAAGCAGAGTTGTAAGCTACTGAGAGCAGCAAGCAAGCACACAGGTACACAGGTGGCGGCCGACCTGCACGGGCCTGCTCCGCGTGGCCAGCGCAGGCGAGTGAGGACGAGGGGGCCGCAATATGGGAGTCCACCGAGCGCCCGCCAGCACACACAGAGGCGGCCGCAGCGAACCTAACCTAATGGGAGGTTCAGTTTCCTTCCGACCTGGAAGAGCCCGTCTCGCGCCTTTGTGGCTGTTCGTCATATTCTAAATTAGCAGGAATATTTAAATCGAGCCTCGGAAAATTACTCCGTCCCCGTCGAGATAAGTCCTCAGGTAAAGCAAACCAACGGTCATATCTGACTGTCCGAAAAACTGTTTTGATATGGATTAACTCGAGATCAATTACATCGAGTTTCTCAACATTAATCACATCGACCTTTGTGATACATCAAATGATTGATACATAAACCGTTAGGAAAGTAAACTATTTTACAAACACTTTTCTGTTGAGGGAACGGCACTTTTTGTAATCCACGTCTCTGAAACAAACAGCTTTCAGCTGTGTTCTACGGGAACACGAACGGTTTCCTAATTTCAACTCTCAGATCTTCAGGTGTACCTCTACAAAACAGGAAACGTACAATCGTCATTATGACCAAAAACAGATGCCTATCCTAATAATCTATGTTGATAACAACAATATGAAATACTCACGCGTCAGTAAGACATTTAAGGCGTGACGCGGGAAGCAGGCGTTTCCTTAACTGTGGGCATTCAGTGTTGCTAGCTGGGGCTTTACCTTTTCTTATTTTATTATGTAGCTCTTTTCACTGTAGGCAAACGCACTTTTAACGTGCCAGTTCCTCAGCCAATTAGGATAGATATGATTCTTTTATTTTTATTTTCGACAATGGCGGCTGTACGCTTCCGACTTTGTAGATGTACACCTGAAGATGTGATCTGAGATCACGAAACAGGTCGTGTTCCTGTAAAAGTTCATATACAGCTGCAAGCAGTTTATTTGAGACAAATGTATTTCGTTATGACGCTGTCTCTCTCTTTTTGAGAAAGGTTGGACACGGTGGCAGTCGTTGTCATTGCGCACCTCGTGGCAGAGAAAAGTGCCTGCTCTAAAAGGGTTTTTAAGTTGCCACGTAAGGCAACGCGTCGTTTCACTTGTGGTCTGAAAGTGAGAGGGGGGGAGGGGGAGGTGTGGCGGCAGACGTTCGCCTGTGGGGATGTCGGCGGCTGCCGAGGCCGAGGGAGGGCAGCTGCCCGGACCGCCCCACAGAGCCCAGTGCACAGTGCACAGCTAGTCAGCAGCTGAGCACGCACCAGGCGCGCAAACAGGAAGGAGCTGTACTGAACTGTGGAAGGAGAAGCCAACTAACAACAGCGAAAAACGACAAGTGCGATACGAGAGCCAGCTCAACTAGCAACGGCGTCGTGCTTAATTGGTTACGGTGGTTCACTACCACGCGGGCGAGCCGTGTTCACACCTCCCTCTTGTCAACTTCTTTTTTTTTCTTCACTGTTCGCTTTATTCAAAGTTGTGTGTTTGTCGTGGTGTAACGTCCGTTTGCAACAGCGAGGTGTACGTTAGGGACTTATAATGACAGTTGATTCTCTACAACTACTCTATTATTAGCAGGCCGGTGTGGCCGTGCGGTTCTAGGCGCTTCAGTCTGTAATCGCGTGACCGTTACGGTCGCAGGTTCGAATCCTGCCTCTGGCATGGATGTGTGTGATGTCCTTAGGTTAGTTTGGTTCAAGTAGTTCTAAGTTCTAGGGGACTGATGACCTCAGAAGTTAAGTCGCATAGTGCTCAGAGCCCTAACTACTTTATCAGTAGCCGAAACGAAGTGCCTTTCGAATGGGATCCACAAACGTTTGATGACTGCCTATATCCCTCTGTACGAGCCCTAATCTCTCTCATCTTTGTGGTCTTTCCGCGAAATATAAGTTCGCGGCAGTAAAATTGTACTGCAGTCAGCCTCAAATGCTGGTTCTCTACACTTCCTCAGTAGCGATACACGAAAAGAACGCCTCCTTTCCTCTAGAGACTCCCACCCGAATTCCTGAAGCATTTCCGTAACACTCGCGTGACGATCAAACCTACCAGCAACAAATCTAGCAGCCCACCTCTGAATTGCTTCTATGTCCTTCCTCAATCCGACCTGATAGGGATCCCAAACGCTCGAGCACTACTCAAGAATAGGTCGTATTAGTGTTTTATAAGTGGTCTCCTTTACAGATGAACCACATCTTCCCAAAATTCTACCAATGAACCGAAGACGACTATCCGCCTTCCCCACAACTGCCATTACATGCGTGTCCCACTTAATATCGCTCTGCGATGTTAAGCCCAAATATTTAATCGACGTGACTGTGTCGAGCGCTACACTACTAATGGAGTATTCAAATATTACGGGATTCTTTTTCCTATTCGTCTGCATTAATTTACATTTATCTATATTGAGAGTTAGCAGCCATTCTTTACACCAATCACAAATCCTGTCCAAGTCATCTCGTATCCTCCTACAGTCACTCAACGACGACACCTCCCCATACACCACAGCATCATCAACAAACAGCCGCACATTGCTATCCACCCTATCCAAAAGATCATTTATGTACATAGGAAACAACAGCGGACCTACCACACGTCCGTGGGGCACTCCAGATGATACCCTCACCTCCGATGAACACTCACCATCGAGGACAACGTACTGGGTTCTGTTACTTAAGAAGTCAACATTCGTTACAGAATTTCAGTCATGTGGTAATAAGACGCTGCCGTCGCAAGTAAATGTGACGAATAGTGAGGCAGGCGAGATACCACGTAGACGTCTGACAGAAACGAAAACAACAAATAAACGTGTGTGAACTATGTTACAACAAAACTTCCGAAACTGAACGCAACTTCAGAAACGTTAAAAACATATGCTTTGACAGAGCACAGGCAAACTGTGTGAGTGTGAAACTGTTGAGCTCATTTGTTGCCGCCTATACGACAGATTATTCTTTCGATCATTTTTGGGATTGATCACATTCATACGACCACCTATATCGGCCAAGGACGCATATCTCACTCAGCAGTCGTAAAAATTACGTGCGCCGATAAGAGATTCTTGTCACACGATACACGTACTGTCACTAATGCCGTGTATGGCACAACAGACGTGTTTTGCGGCGGAGGATTCTGTTAACTCGTCACGTTGACATCAAACGTTTGTGGATCCCATTCCAAAGGCACTTCGGAGAGAAGATGCTAGTTGTGGTACGAGGTACCCTCCGCCACGCACCGTATGGTGGATTGCGGACTATGTATGTAGACGTAGTATGACAACTCTCAGGGCTACAGAAAGAGCACGACATTTCAATGACCGTACGGACAGTTCATAATGTTGTGGAATGAAAGACATAAAAAAAAGTCACGCAGGAGTTTGGAACACGCATCTCCCGCTTGGCAGTTCAGCACGATGATCAGCTAACCGCTACACCGCTGCTGTTTGAGGCTGCTCTCTATTCCACTTCTTGTTCTTGGACAGTTCAATGTTTCCACTTTGCTTTTTTTTCTTCTTCTTCTTCTTCTTCTTCTTCTTCTTCTTCTTCGGAGTTCAGTACACCTCGTTCCTGGTTTCACGCTTCATCTGTGTCCAGTTTTTGACGGGGCATCTTGCCACTCAATCTGAGGGGCGGTGCTACAGGGAGCAGAGGTGTGGTCAAGAGGAGGCGGCTGGCCGGCGCACGCAGCGGCAGGTCGCGGCGGTACGCGTGTGGGGGTGGTGGGTGGGGGCGGGGGCGGGGTCCAGTCTGGCCGGTGGCCACGGAAACAGGCGACCAGAGCGCGCTCCGATGGGAAGCACTGGGAGCACTACGCCCACGACAGCAGTTAACTAACATTTCGTGCACCCTTTACTGCTGTACACCACCTGATACCGCGCACGAACGCACCTTCGTAAACCCCAACATTCGATAAAAAAAGCTCATGTTTTTCGACGCAGTGTTTGTTTCGAAACTACGACCGTCCAGCGTATCGAGCAAAATTTGTGACCGGATTGGTGGTTTCTCGGTAGGAAGACGGAGCGCGTCATCCCGGACGCAGAGTCGTCGACAGAAGTGCCAGTGACTTCCGGCGTGGCCCAAGCAAGCGTTTCGGTGAGTTCTTGCATCATTTATGACCTGGAAGAGCATGTCAATTGTAACCCGAGGCGTTTGACAGACGATGCAGTTACCTATAATGCAGTTCTTTCTCAGAAAAGCTGCACACTCACTCAGTTAAATCTCGGTGTTATTTCAAAGTTACGCAAACACTGGCGACTTGTTGCTTCAGATGTTCAGGAATGTAAAACTGCTGTGTGTACCAGTTTGCAGGCGGTATCAGATCACATGACGACGTAGAGTCGTTCGCTGGTGAAGCGGGTACGAAGCTCCCGGTCGCTGCAGGCCAGGGGGTGAACGCAATCCGTCCACAGGCGAGGGTACACTGCCCGCAAAACACTCTTGTCACCCACCCAATGTGTCGGGCCCGTACCAAACATCAGGAGTACTGGGCGCACGCACAGTAGAGCCAGAGGCCAACGGGGCAGGCTGAGGGAGGTGTCCGGCACAGTGCACCGGGATACTCGGCTGCCACCCGCGAAACCCGCTTAGGGCAGTGGCGAGCGAGCAGCGCGCGCACGTCGCCGGTCCGGCCTCGCTTCGTATTGCTCCAAGCGGGACGGTGAGACCCGTACCGCCTGCAACGTGCCAAGTACTCTCTACCGCGCACTCGACGGTCGTTTGCAGGGCGCCAGTGTGGGCGCGGCCCGGCAGGAGTGCGGCTGCGACGGCTCGCCGGTCCTTTGAAACCCGAGCCATTAGCAGAACCCTTACCAGCTGGTAGCCGTAGCGCCAGCAGGTACTCGTGAAGCAGATGCCGACGAGGACGCGAGAACGCAGGGTCGTCTGGAAAACCTTCCATTACGTGGGGGCCGTCCAGCATCGGAAAGGCCGAGGTCCAGCATTTCAGACGAATTCGGCAGCGAAACGACTGCGGATTTGCCGCAGCCTCTGCCTCCGGAAACCCACATGGGCACGTACAGAACCGATTAGTCAGGACGTATGTCCGACCTCCTCCGTCGTGGAGTCGGGAGATCCGGGACTAATCTCTAGAAATGACGCTTTCCTGCGGATAGCGCCGACCGTGACCGCGGAGAAGCTCGGACTGTGGACCCACCTGCTGGATTGCTCAACTACGCCCTGCATCTTGCACGGAAGACTTCCAGCGCAACTCAACTAGCAAGGCTTCGATCAACAGTAGTGTAGCTTCATAATTTTTTGTTTCATCGTTTTCAATGGTAACTGGGATACACTGTATTCGTTTGGAACTCTAATGAGTTTTACCGGCTTGCTCGACGATGGGGCTGCAACCGGAAACTACTTCAAAGAAACCAGAGGTAAAGTAACAAACAATTTCAGTACTTAAAAGCAGGTCACCTTGTGCATGCTGCACATTAACTTGCTTTATTTACTTTGTGCATCGAGATGCGTTTCGCCTTAGTTGCAAGGCATCTTCAGTGGTAGCCCTGCAATATTACATTTTTTTTTCGTTCGCACATACAGGTTATCATTTTCACTTATACGTTACAGATTTCAAACAGTTCGCTGAGCTCCTATAACCAATAAAATAGTGAAGCGATAATCTGTATGTGCAAACGAAAACACTTCAATATTTCAGGACTCCCACTTAACATGTCTTCTAAGTAAGGCAAAAGGTGTCTCGGCGCATGAGGTAAATAAAATAACACGGTGCAGCATACAAAAGGTGTTTTTATTTTAAGTTCTGAAATTTACATACAGCTGCTACGAAAATGGACAGCACAAGAAATTTGTTACTAGAAATAACAACATTTGGGGTGAACGGAATGGCAAGGAAACGAGATGAGGGAGGGGGATATATATATATATATACTCCTGGAAACGGAAAAAAGAACACATTGACACCGGTGTGTCATTCCCACCATACTTGCTCCGCACACTGCGAGAGGGCTGTACAAGCAATGATCACACGCACGGCACAGCGGACACACCAGGAACCGCGGTGTTGGCCGTCGAATGGCGCTAGCTGCGCAGCATTTGTGCACCGCCGCCGCCAGTGTCAGCCAGTTTGCCGTGGCATACGGAGCTCCATCGCAGTCTTTAACACTGGTAGCATGCCGCGACAGCGTGGACGTGAACCGTATGTGCAGTTGACGGACTTTGAGCGAGGGCGTATAGTGGGCATGCGTGAGGCCGGGTGGACGTACCGCCGAATTGCTCAACACGTGGGGCGTGAGGTCTCCACAGTACATCTATGTTGTCGCCAGTGGTCGGCGGAAGGTGCACGTGCCCGTCGACCTGGGACCGGACCGCAGTGACGCACGGATGCACGCCAAGACCGTAGGATCCTACGCAGTGCCGTAGGGGACCGCACCGCCACTTCCCAGCAAATTAGGGACACTGTTGCTCCTGGGGTATCGGCGAGGACCATTCGCAACCGTCTCCGTGAAGCTGGGCTACGGTCCCGCACACCGTTAGGCCGTCTTCCGCTCACGCCCCAACATCGTGCAGCCCGCCTCCAGTGGTGTCGCGACAGGCGTGAATGGAGGGACGAATGGAGACGTGTCGTCTTCAGCGATGAGAGTCGCTTCTGCCTCGGTGCCAATGATGGTCGTATGCGTGTTTGGCGCCGTGCAGGTGAGCGCCACAATCAGGACTGCATACGACCGAGGCACACAGGGCCAACACCCGGCATCGTGGTGTGGGGAGCGATCTCCTACACTGGCCGTACACCACTGGTGATCGTCGAGGGGACACTGAATAGTGCACGGTACATCCAAACCGTCATCGAACCCATCGTTCTACCATTCCTAGACCGGCAAGGGAACTTGCTGTTCCAACAGGACAATGCCCGTCCGCATGTATCCCGTGCCACCCAACGTGCTCTAGAAGGTGTAAGTCAACTACCCTGACCAGCAAGATCTCCGGATCTGTCCCCCATTGAGCATGTTTGGGACTGGATGAAGCGTCGTCTCACGCGGTCTGCACGTCCAGCACGAACGCTGGTCCAACTGAGGCGCCAGGTGGAAATGGCATGGCAAGACGTTCCACAGGACTACATCCAGCATCTCTACGATCGTCTCCATGGGAGAATAGCAGCCTGCATTGCTGCGAAAGGTGGATATACACTGTACTAGTGCCGACACTGTGCATGCTCTGTGGCCTGTGTCTATGTGCCTGTGGTTCTGTCAGTGTGATCATGTGATGTATCTGACCCCAGGAATGTGTCAATAAAGTTTCCCCTTCCTGGGACAATGAATTCACGGTGTTCTTATTTCAATTTCCATGAGTATATATATATATATATATATATATATATATATATATATATATAGAGAGAGAGAGAGAGAGAGAGAGAGAGAGAGAGAGAGAGAGAAGAGTTGCAGCCGTAGAGGGCACTGCGTCCATGCAACTTGAAGAGTTGAAAATTTGTGCGGGACGCTCCACTTGGCTAGAACGGCTGGCTTAACCACCTCGGCCACCCGGCCACGCTTCCCCTCAGACCGAACTCCCCTACTGCCCCGCCCATTGAGCTCCTATTCACGGATTTCACATTCCCGTAGGAGTTCGGAAGTGCGTCGCTTGTGCATACGCAGTGAAACAACCGCCTCGCCAGAATCACGTACGTCCGACAGAACGGGCACCACATCACTCGTACCTCCAGAACGGAAACTGACCGTGGCTGCGTTGCTAGAGAAGCGACGGCCGCACGCGCTGGCAGCTGCGGCGGCGTACAGGGTGAGCGCGTAAACACAGGCAGCGAGGCAGGTAGCAGGCTGGCTTTGAGCAGAGTTGCGTCGTGTCGTGTCGTGCGGCTATTTTCTCGCGGGACGCCAAAGGTCAGCCGTGTTGCAGTCTGCGGCGATCGATGGACACGCGTGAGCGTACCTTTTTGTGCGCCACTACATTACACGACAGAACACGCCAGTGCACGGAAACAGCCGAATTAGCTCCAGCACTGCCGGTATCCGACGCAGCTTTCCAGATCGGCAGCAATAGCCTCGCAACTAACATCATTCGTCTCGGCTTTTCCACAGCGCAGCACCAGACGGTACAGCAACGTTTCAGGACACGTTGCTCAACGTGGGAAAAATGATATATGCTTGCACGGCCATTGGCCACGGCTCGGAAAACGCTCCATTAGCACTCCAAAAACTACGTTCTGTTAGTCTTCGTACAACAGCGTTCGCCATTAAAAGCGCAAACAACAGGAACGTGGCGTGCGACAAGCGTCGAACTGCCACGGAGCTCACCAGATCGATGAAAATGATTAGCAACTGGCCGCGGCCGCACGACAGAGATAACAGCAAGGGCGTCTATGTTGTCTAGATAACGGAAGATCGCTCATCGGGTGTCTCGTACAGAAACAGCAAGTACATTTATTTTGTTCGTAAGAAGATCCTGTTATGCATCCTACGGAACACGGATGAGCAACCCGCGGCCGGTTTCAATCCGGCCCGCGGAAGGAATTCCGGATGGAGATAAAACGAATGTATTATGAGGAACAGGTGTTTTCAGGCGAATTTGTCGGCGTGGGATGTCGGGGAACGGGTGCCATTCATATAGTCGCGTTACGTCTGACACACTGACTCGACAGACGCTATTGTTTTGACTGTGTGTGTGTGCTAGGAGCGTCGGTGTCGCGCTGTGACGAGGCGGCATGCGAACATACGTGGGACGTCACCGCGGGTTCCCGTGTCAGCTGCAGCAGCAGAGACGCCTGTCGGCGCGTGTCGGCAGCGTCGCCCGAGTGCCGAGGTGCGGTCCTTGCAGTGTCGAGGAGTGCGGATGCCGTGCGGGCGTGGAGTCGTCGGCTTCCGGAGCGCCGCGACTACACGCGCCTAGCGCCCGAGAGGGCCAAGATACTGTTCAGTGGGCCTCGCAGCCTCGTACGGCGACGTCCCGCGCCTCACTTCAGGAACTCTGCTTCCTGCAGGACGGACCTCGCTGCGGCGGTGGAGCGGCCGACGGCGAAGCCGGGCAGCGCTGCGGCAGCGCGCCGCCTCGGCCGACGAGTCTCGCTTCTGTGTCCGGCCTCAGCGTACTCAGTGCGGTCGTATTGTGTCGCACGAAACGTGGCGGCTGTGCCGTACATTCAGAGGCCTGCGTGACGTCACGTTTTGACCGCACGCTGCCCGTGTCGGCGAAACTGAGACGTCTGAGTACAGGACGCCCGGCTGTTTCCCTGGCCGACACGTCGTCCAGATGTGTCACCGAGGGACTGGCAGGAAGCGACAGTCGGCTGGAGCTGGAGCTGGAGCTGCACGGGGATGACGCAGTGGCGCCTGTCAGTCAGAACTCAGCCCCGGTCGATGCGGAGGCTCCGCTGCCACCAGATACGGCAGCTGCGTGTACCGACTCGCGCACCCCGTTTACTCCCAAATTACAGAAAGAATTCAAGTGTCAGTGTGGAGGCGCGGCAGCAGTGACTACGGCACGCACAGCGGTGAACGTGGGACGGAAACGGAGCACACTGCTCCGCACAGGGATTTGCACGGTGAGGGTGTAGCCGGCGCCACCAAAGTGGTACCCGCGGAGCCGGCGACCGCCACACCTGTGGATGGGGGGAGAGAGAGAGGGAGGGAGAGAGAGGCGGGCAGCCCAGCCCTGGGGTCGGCCCGGCTGAGCCTGGCGGCCTCTGGCTCTGGCTCGGGCTCGGGCTGTGGCTGCAATCAATACGCGGGCCGGCCGACGCCGCTGTGCCGTGCTGTGCCTCGCGTCGCCTTCACACTGGCGGAGGGGAGCGCCCTTCGGACCCGGGCACAGTAACACGGGCGAGTGGGGGGCACCTCGCACTAAGGCATTTAAATTTCGTAGTGCGTAAGGAGAACACTTCCGGTGAAGTACTGCCACGGACCAAGTTACGGAGCTGCTGGCACCGTTCAGGTACGGCAGGTGGGTGAGCACCGCATCGTACGCACACGGACAACGGCTGCGCCTGCCGTCATCCCGCGCTACTAACGCCCCGGCGCGCAGGTGTCTGTGGGAAGCGACCGGGTAGCGCTCGGGCGTTCTGCGGTCAACACCTCCCGACGCTCTCCTCGCAGCACCAGAGTCTCCGTTCTAATCAGGTAGACGGTACACTGGCTCCAAATACCCACTCAGACGCGTACAGCGTGTAGAAGGCATTTTCTATTTGAAAATTCGGATGCTGCGGAGATATGCTTCACTAGTGGACAGTACATTATAAACAAACTTACGCCACCAGCATAGACGTATATCTTCCGATATTTCACCAGTGTGTGACAAAATCGCAAGTCTCGCACCGTCCACGCTGCGTGACAGATCACAACAATCCGAGAACAGACTTAGAAATCCGAACGGCTACACTGGACACGGAACTTGACGTGCGCCCGCAACACTTAACGATTTTTTAATCGACTGGCAACGTGCGCACAGCCTCGACACTGGTGGATCACGCACTGCAGACGGCGCTGCAACTGCACACCGTGACGAAGTACCGAAGCACACTACGGCGCCGTTAAGAATAAAATGACCACGCCGTGAGTGAGACGACACCGAGGCCAGTCGAACTGTCGACGCTCCCGCTCCCCACACACACACACACACACACACACACACACACACACACACACACACACACACACACACAGCTACTGCACGCGGCTCAGAAGGTCGTGGCGCCTCCCGTACTGACAGCGGGGACCCACAGCTGCTGCCAGCAGCTTCCCGCCCCCGCCTGCACCTCTGCGGCTACGACTGGTGGGCGGCTGACTCGCCACTGTGCGACCACACCACTCCCGGCCGCCTCCTGCCACAGCGCGACCGCTGCGGTGCAGTGCTCGGCGCTCAGCCCACAGCGAGTCCTGCTACCGCGGTCACGTCGCTACTCCCGGCGCACTGTCTATCATTTTGTGTACACACATTATATATATATGGCAACTGAATGCATCAGAATTTAACTCTTCTGTATAAACCAATGTAAATATTCCTTGCGAGTCTTGCTTGGTATATATTTATGATTAACACGATTGTATGTGCCTTTTAAACGGTAGCAGATCATGTACTAAAGGCTGCCTTAGTGCATAATGTCCGAAGCTCATAATAAAATCTTATTTGACGAGAACCGACCGGTAGACGCCGTCAGCAGTAACGTCCTGGCGTAAGCTGCCGGTCGCCAAACAGGTTGCGAGGAGAGGAGATGGAGCGCGGCTACAAGCAGAGGGGCCAGAGACAGGCTGCCGAGCAACGCGCCGACAACTCCAGTGTTCAGATCGCCGCCGCAGCTCTCAGACAGTCAGCCAGCCGAGCCAGTGCGTCAAGTTGTGTCGCAGTAAGAGGACACCGGCCACCGCACGACCAGACGCTCTCGCTGCTTCCCCTGCTACGAGACACTACGGTGGCAACGGCGGCCACTGTTCCAGCACACGGCGCCTGTCTGCGTCCACCGCCAGGGCCAGAGCTGCTCACCCAACATTCACAGCAAGTACCCACTACGACAAGCCGCGTCACGATCTGATCGCCAATTCCTATAACAACAGTACTTAATCACAGCCGTTGTGAATGCCCTTTCGATTTCAGCCAGGCCTCCGGAGTCAATACAAAGATAACTCAATTACCTACAAGCTCAATCCTAGCGGGGGTTCGGTGGGAGTAGTTAACCGGAGTTAAAATAAAGTGATCCGAGTCCCACGGATATGTGATCCGCTGCGGTAACGAGAACTGATTCACCGGGTATCTCTTCTTCGAAAGTACGCAGTTTTGATAAGAGAGATTCTAATTTAATCCAAGTACATTCTTCTTTCGCATCTCACTCCGTTCCTATCACCAATGTTACTTTTAAATGCAAAACCAAACGCAACCTTTTTTTCAATAATGAGGAACGATCGCTATGTCTTTTTTGTTTGGTGATTTCAGCCACCCAGCTTGTTACGGGCGAGTAACGCTCGCGATTGTGCTGGGGTTGCTGTCTGAATCAAGACTGCGCCGTTTCGCATCTTTGACCGCGCTCTCACTTCTCCAAACTTATCCTCAAGGCTTCGTAGGTAGAAAGGAGTCCCCACCCGTGGTGTAGCGAGGGAGGGAAACGATTTAGGGCCATACCTGTCGGCATTGTATTCTACCTTGCCCTTCTTAGAGACTGCTGGTACCGTACGGTCACCGGCAAGAGATGACTCAGACCGTTTCATTGCGAGTCATCCACCCTGATGCCACCCACTCCGATCAGGGACTCTCCCCACGGGCACCACCCAGCCACAGCACGGTGGCCGTTGCCGGGAGTCCTGATGCCCCAGGGAGCCAGGCATCTACTCCTTGGGAGGTTTACAGCTCAGGCATCAGCAGTGCGATACCTGTGTTGTCAGGGGGCTGCCACCAAATGGGTGCATGAGGGCCCCACCACAATGGACTGGCTACCGCGCTGGATATTGGGCGCAGAGAAATCCAGTATTGTCATGGGGGCGAAAGAGGGCTGGAGACAACAGTAGAAGACGACATGCCACGGAGTGTCCTCGCGCAAATAGTTGAATCGCAGATGGAGATGCAAAGCGATGACGAGAGATTCAGGAGATCGAATCTAAGGGTACTGGTGCACCACGTAAGGTGTCCTTCCCCGTGTTGAAATAAAGACAAGATGGCGGCCAAGTTGAAAGTGTATCATGTGTCTCCACGAAAAAACTTAAATTTCGTTAGTAAAAGGGAAACGTGTGAAGTTGTAAGAACGAACGGCTATCCAGTCTACAGTTTACAAACGACGCTCAAAAGGTGGAAATAAGTATACTAAAATCTGAAAAACGTGAGACACTAATGAAGAAAGAAGAGTCTGTCTCGGAAAAATGGAAGATCATGACTGAAGGAAGTTGTACTCAGAAGGTAAAAGATCTGAAAGAAAGTGAAAATTTAGTGCAAAAACTCTTTTCAAGTGCTTTCTGCAGTTGATTCAATGAACACGTCGGAAAGGGTTGAAAAGTCGGAAAACGAAGTAGGCAAACCGTTGCTCGTTGTAAATAGGTCAGAATGTGAAACGACTGCGTCAGGAGATATTCTAAAATCTCCGAAAATAAGTGCGCACACCTACACTACACTTCAATGCAACAAAGGAAACTACGTTAAAAAACGTATCTCCAGCGAAACTGCAAACTGAAGAACATTTAGAATACGTGCGGCAAAAAACAACACTAGTCAGATGAGAAGGAGAACCTTAAATCCTCCGGTTACAAAAAGTGTGAAACACAAAATAATCTGTTTGTTGGGTGATAGTCACGACCGTGAAATGTCTGCAATGTTGATGAGGATATGTAGTTTCGAGGCATCTGGTTTCGTAAAGCCAGGGGCTCCACTAAGTGAAATAACGGATCTAACAACATCAACTGACGTAGTTACTTTGAATAAAGACGATTTCGCCAAGTTAATAGGAGGATCAAACGACGGCTATAGAAACGAGACATACAAGGTTATTACAGAAATGAGGAAATGTTTAAATAATTTAACCCACACAAATGTACTCATTGCGAACATCCCACATCGTCATTTACCACCCTGGCCGTGTGCGAACCACGGAATTAATGTTGCAAACGAATGTATCACTGAAAATTACACTAATTTTAAGAATGTCGATATTGTAGATATAAACAGATTGGAGCGAAGGTTCCATACAGTCCATGGACTTCATTTAAAAACGCCAGGAAAGAAATTACTAGCCGAAAAAATATGTACTTGCATTTCGAAGAAGGAAGTATAAGTGATAAACAAACGGAGATTAAGAAAAGCTTTAGACGAGTTACAAGCTGTGCCATCAGCCAAACACAAGTGGTTTAAACCGATTAGGCGAGAAACAAACAATCAAGTCGTCAGCCAAACGAAAATTACGAAATGGTTTAAACCGAAGGGGACAGATGTGGATGAAGCAAAACTTATACAAGCTCCAGAAGTTAACTCACCTGCTGATTGCCACCAGCAAACAGAAGCCACACACTAGAAAGATATCGAAAATTTTTTTAGGGTAAGTGCTGTATTAGAAATGCCATTAGATAAAGAACCAGAAACCGTTTCAACTAAAGTTATTAAATACCCAGATTTTGCTATACTACACCATTACGTTCAGTCACTCACAAATAAAATTTCCATGTTTGAAGCATTACTCCAGTATACACTGAATGTAGACATAGCTTGCATTAGATTTAGGGAGAACTCTTTTTTAGAGGTAGCAAATAAGGGTCGAGACTAACAGGTTTGCCCAGATTCACACTGGACGACCAGATTAAATATAAGAATAATATAATAAATGTCGGTAACACTAGAGAGAAATATAGCACTAAAGACGATTGCCCCCATAATAAAAATTACTCACCAGCTTTGTCAAGACAGGTTACATCAATATTGAAAGTACAAGTGGAAAACACGTAATTTTAAACGAATCTGCAAATGAGTACTTATTTGATGCATTACGCTTAAGTGAGCACTGGTGTAAAGGAAATGAAATACCATTTCAAGTACTAGATGATTTCCACTTAGCAAACAGCTTTAGCAGAGAGCAGCATATTCATGGGGATGTATCAATTTACATTAAGAAAGAATTAATAAATTGTAGTAATGGAACTAGATCTAGGATTTCTTTGCAGTGAGATACATTTGAAGCCACAGGTGTATATCTGGATCATTTAAAAATTGCTATTGTATCTCTTTATAGATCACCAGATGGCAGACCACTAATATTTTTAGAAAACCTAAGACTTTACTTAATTTCTTTCTTAGTCCTCAGTGGAAGAAATATAGTACAGTCATTGGTGGTGACACCAATGCCGCATTTGACGCAAACAAAGGCGTGAACACCGTAAATGAATTAAAAAACCTGTTACGACAATTCAACTTCATTTTCACGAACTGCAAACCCACAAGACAGTCTGCTTGTCTCGACAACATACTTACAAATGTCAATAGAGAGTTACTGTCTTCAGATGTAGCTGTCTTCGAGTTCTCAGACCGTGACTCAGTTTGGGTAAAAATACGCACAGATAGGCCTGATATAGACTATAAGGAGTTTAAAGAGCCTAAAATAGTCATCACAAGACCAATAATGCAAGAAAAATTGTCTAATTTCACGGTCTCACTCAGTAATTATGACTGGTGACATATGTTTAACAATGCCCAGGGCTCTGCCAATACATTGTTCGATAGATTTTTTCATTCTTTCTTAAATATATTGGAGACCAACTGCCCTCAATACAGATGTAAAGTTAACCCTAAAAGTAACAGTAATAGACATAGGGATAAGAATCCACGGTATACCACTCAACTAGCCAATTTGAAAAGGAGGTGGTTGTTGTATAGAGATTCTTACAGACTTCAGAAAACTGATATGGCTAAACAAAGGTAATCAAGAGCACAAAAGGAATATAAGTATGCTTTAAATGAGGCCAAAAAACAACATAACCTAGTCAGCATTGAGTCATCAAAAAATAAATGCAAAAAAGCATGGACTATTATAAATTCAGTGGCCAAAAGCAAGCAGAAAGCTGAGGTAGAAATTTCAGCAGACGAATTTAATGATTACTGTATAAAATATGTTAACCAAATTAGGGAAAGCATCGGGAGACTGCAAGAAACTGTAACTGATCTCATCATATATCATAATGTAGACTACACCCTGAAAGACAGATTTCTTTTAACAGTGGTCTCACCATATGTTGTTTTAACTATTGTAAATAATTTTAGGCCCTCTGATAGTGAAGATACACTCCTGGAAATTGAAATAAGAACACCGTGAATTCATTGTCCCAGGAAGGGGAAACTTTATTGACACATTCCTGGGGTCAGATACATCACATGATCACACTGACAGAACCACAGGCACATAGACACAGGCAACAGAGCATGCACAATGTCGGCACTAGTACAGTGTATACCCACCTTTCGCAGCAATGCAGGCTGCTATTCTCCCATGGAGACGATCGTAGAGATGCTGGATGTAGTCCTGTGGAACGGCTTGCCATGCCATTTCCACCTGGCGCCTCAGTTGGACCAGCGTTCGTGCTGGACGTGCAGACCGCGTGAGACGACGCTTCATCCAGTCCCAAACATGCTCAATGGGGGACAGATCCGGAGATCTTGCTGGCCAGGGTAGTTGACTTACACCTTCTAGAGCACGTTGGGTGGCACGGGATACATGCGGACGTGCATTGTCCTGTTGGAACAGCAAGTTCCCTTGCCGGTCTAGGAATGGTAGAACGATGGGTTCGATGACGGTTTGGATGTACCGTGCACTATTCAGTGTCCCCTCGACGATCACCAGTGGTGTACGGCCAGTGTAGGAGATCGCTCCCCACACCATGATGCCGGGTGTTGGCCCTGTGTGCCTCGGTCGTATGCAGTCCTGATTGTGGCGCTCACCTGCACGGCGCCAAACACGCATACGACCATCATTGGCACCGAGGCAGAAGCGACTCTCATCGCTGAAGACGGCACGTCTCCATTCGTCCCTCCATTCACGCCTGTCGTGACACCACTGGAGGCGGGCTGCACGATGTTGGGGCGTGAGCGGAAGACGGCCTAACGGTGTGCGGGACCGTAGCCCAGCTTCACGGAGACGGTTGCGAATGGTCCTCGCCGATACCCCAGGAGCAACAGTGTCCCTAATTTGCTGGGAAGTGGCGGTGCGGTCCCCTACGGCACTGCGTAGGATCCTACGGTCTTGGCGTGCATCCGTGCGTCGCTGCGGTCCGGTCCCAGGTCGACGGGCACGTGCACCTTCCGCCGACCACTGGCGACAACATCGATGTACTGTGGAGACCTCACGCCCCACGTGTTGAGCAATTCGGCGGTACGTCCACCCGGCCTCCCGCATGCCCACTATACGCCCTCGCTCAAAGTCAGTCAACTGCACATACGGTTCACGTCCACGCTGTCGCGGCATGCTACCAGTGTTAAAGACTGCGATGGAGCTCCGTATGCCACGGCAAACTGGCTGACACTGACGGCGGCGGTGCACAAATGCTGCGCAGCTAGCGCCATTCGACGGCCAACACCGCGGTTCCTGGTGTGTCCGCTGTGCCGTGCGTGTGATCATTGCTTGTACAGCCCTCTCGCAGTGTCCGGAGCAAGTATGGTGGGTCTGACACACCAGTGTCAATGTGTTCTTTTTTCCATTTCCAGTAGTGTATATATGGTATTTCTTGTAATATGTTAAAAAAGATAATTGGGCACTAAATGTATAAACAGATGTCTAATTGAAGGAGTACTCCCAGATGTATTACAATTATCCAGGGTAGTGCCCATTTACAACAAAGGAGACAAAAATTGCCCATCTAGCTATCGTCCAATATCTCTGACACCTATTTTATCTAAAGTTTTGGAATCCATCATCAACTCCCAGTTGTGTGATTATCTGACATGTAATAACATTATTATTGCGGTACAATTTGGCTTTAGGAAGGGCAAATCCACAGTCCGTGCCATTGACCCCCTAATTAAAAAAGTGCTTAACGTTTATGAAGGAAAAAATTTTGCTCAGGCTACTTTTTGTGATCTTAGCAAAGCCTTCGATTGTGTGGAGCATATTTCACTCCTCAACAAACTAGTTTATTACGTAAATCACAAACAGTGAAGTTGACAAAATCTTCGAACCTTTCCTCATCAACCGTAAACAAATTGTTTGTATTGGTAAACAGAGATCACAGCTAGTTGAAGTTAAGTGCGGTGTGCCACAAGGCTCAGTATTAGGACCTCTCTATTTATCCTAATGACAAACAATCTACCATCTTACACAAATACTCACTCCATTCTCTATGCAGATGATACCACTTTTTTCAGTATCAGCTCAGCCATGCTGAGCACCAGTCTGGTTTCAAGCTAATGGGTTCCTGCTTAATGAGAGCAAAACTCAAAAGATTGTATTTAGTTTAAGAGAACTGCCAGTAGCAGACTTCATGGATAGTGTTAAGTTCTTAGGTATTGTTATAGATAGTAAATTAACTTGGGAGCCACATATTAAATACATCAGTGCAAGGCTGTCTAGAGTGGTGTATTTGTTAAGGAATTTAAAAAACCGTGTACCTGCAGCCTATGTAAGATTTTTTTTTCTCAAAGCATTATATCTTATGGGCTTTTAATATGGGGCAATAGCTCACACCTTCAGGACAGTTTGGTACTTCAGAAGAACGTAATTCAAATTATCACAAACACTGATAAACTGGCCCACTGCAAACCACTGTTTATCAACTTAAAAATATTAACTGTTATAAATTTGTATATTTACACTGTCTTACTGCATATAAAGAGCGTAGAAGAGATGTACACTCTCATGGAACCATAAATAGTAGCCATCTTGACATACCTTACTACATATTATCCAAGTCACTGAACAGCTACGAAGTGGTGGGTATGAAGATGTTTAACACACTGCCACTAGAATGGCTGGAAGCTCCATTTGATTTATTTAAAGACAAATTATTCATTTGGTTAGCTGCAAATCCTTGCTACTCACTTCAGGAATTTTATGACTAAAATATCATAGTGGTACCGGTTTGGAGAGTACAGGATAAATTCTTTAACTGAGTAATTTATGATGCAATGTTTTCATATTATTTGATTTTAAATGTTGTATTTTATGGAAAACCAATATTGACATATTGATCTTCATGTATATATGCTGTATAACTTTTATATATGTAATTTGACTTTGTCAATTGCTGTAATAGCTAAACGACAATAAAATTCAGTTCAATTCAATTCAATTTAAACATTGGCTACAAAATGACAAAGTAAAATTAACCTCAATCTCAGGATATAGATTAATAAGACATTTTAACCAAGAGTTTTCCAAACGTGTGGCTCTGCTATCTTTTTCAAAGAACAAATAAAGTTCTGTGGTGTCAGTAAAAGTTAGATTGACTCAATTGAAAAAGACTGAGCTTTCCATTACTAAACTGTGTTGAAACAAGATGGCGCCGAGCGAGAATTTAGTTGTGTTAGCTCTGTGAATTACGGTAAGTTAAAATCGAAGATATAAAGTATGAGTGTGCACAAAATTTAATAATGAGTTTGTGAGGAAGTGCTTTCTTTTACTGTTATAAAGAACCAGAGGAAGAAATCTACTTAAGCAAGATAAATAATCCAAAAGAGACCATGTGTGTTGTGTCTGCATCTCCAATCAGTTACCGGGGCAACAGAATCGAAAGATCTCCCAAGTGTTACTGTCAAAAACAAGCTGCAAAAGGTGTTTGTGTGTGAAATTATAAATCATCATAGAAGAAGGCGCTGATACAAAATCCATAACTAAGGTACATCAATTGACAGAATAAAGAAGAAAGTGAACACAACATGGCGACGAGAAATAATATTCTAGCACATCTTACTATAAATTGTGACTATTTAGAGTCAGTTGAACGTTGTATGTGTGGTGATATTGTATCAAAAGGTATTAGGCCATGTTCAGCAACACACAAATGGTATCGTGCATCATGTCTCTCTCGACTGAAACTAGAATCTTGTGATTGTGAAAAATACCGCGCCGGTCGTGAGACAGCAGTGCAAAAATGTGGTAACGGTTTGGAAGTCAATGTGATAGACATGCTGCAACAGGACCTTGCAGGAATTACAGCATATGTTGAAACGTTGAATCACATGGTACAACATTTATCTGAAACTTGTGAAGAAACAGACTCGAAAGTATATATCCACTGCAGTTCAGGTAACACAAACTATTTAAACCGGAAAAGTTCACAAAACGAGAGTGTTTTAACGTACAAAAACAAAGTAAATTGCTTAAACAAAGACAGTGAAATTCTCGGGATAGCAAATTGTGATATAGTGAATGATGGAATACCCAATTTTCCCCATCAGGATTGTGCAAAAGGACGATTAAGTCTATCTATATGTGATGTAAACAAAAACTTTGCGCAAGTGGAATGATGAGAGAAGTGTATTCACGATGAAAACAATCATCTCAAATGATCGTTTGGACGTGAAACGCACGGTAATAGAAATCAATTAACGCAAAACATTGTGGGGAATAAAACAAGAGATGTTATCTTATATTCAGATAGTAATGGAAGAGGGTTAGCAGAAAAAATACGATATCAGAATGGACTCAGAGCTACAGGTTTCATCAAACCAGGTGCCTGTATGAAAGAAATTTTAAAAGACTGTAATTATAATAATCACACGTGGCAAAATCAGTGCACAGTAATATTCGGTAGTGCAAATGATATCTATAAAAACGAGATTAGAGAAGCTACTCGAACACTAGAGACAGTCCTAAACAGAATAAAAAATGAAAATGTTATTGTTATAGGGTTAACTCACAGTCATGATCTACCAAAATGGTCCTGTGTAAATAAAGAGATTCAGAAAGCCAAAATAATCTACCAAAAAATCTGCAGATCCATGGGCAGTGTTTTCTTTCTTCTTACAGCTGATTCGGAAAGAATGTGCTTCACAAAACGCGGAATGCACTTAAACGAGAAAGGTAAGTCCTATTTATGTGAAAAGCTTGGGGAGTTAATGAAAACTATTTCCATATACAGTGAAATACGTGACCCAATTCCACTGGGGGCAACAGAACATCCAGACAGAAGGCATTCCACTCAAACATTCAAACAGCAACTGAAGATTGAAGATATTGAGGATTTAGATACCACAGAAGAAACAGTTGCAAATGGAGCAGCTTTGATAACTTGGCAGAAGAGGAATCAGTGTCAGCATCAACAGCTACTACAACAGCAGTAACAACAAGGAATGCAATGAAGCGAACATAAGGACAACAGTGGTGATGAGCAGTGTCATTACCACAAACAGGTCCGGAAGCAACAGCTACAGCAGTGGCAACAGTAGAAGATCTATCATGAAGCAGTGTGAACAGAAGATCTGTGCCTCCTTCCCATCTAAAGGAGTTTTTAATAGAAGGAAGGAAGAAGAAGTGCCCAAGATAAGTAACTATAATTATTTAACAATATTTCACCAGAATGTTCAGTCAGTAAGGAACAAAGTGAAACAGTTAGAAATTGAACTATAAGCCATAGGTAGCTTGATAGTCTGCATTACTGAACACTGGTGCAAAGCATCTGAAATTGAATACATAGTTTTACCATTATCAGGAGAAAGAAAACTGGCATTCTATGGATCGGAGCGTGAAATGTCAGATCTCTTAATCGGGCAGGTAGGTTAGAAAATTTAAAAAGGGAAATGGATAGGTTAAAGTTAGATATAGTGGGAATTAGCGAAGTTCGGTGGCAGGAGGAACAAAACTTTTGGTCAGGCGAATACAGGGTTATAAATACACAATCAAATACGGGTAATGCAGGAATAGGTTTAATAATGAATAAAAAATAGGAGTGCAGGTAAGCTACCACAAACAGCATAGTGAACGCATTATTGTGGCCAAGATAGACACGAAGCCCACGCATACTACAGTGGTACAAGTTTATATGCCAACTAGCTCTGCAGATGATGATGAAATTGATGAAATGTATGATGAGATAAAAGAAATTATTCAGGTAATGAAGGGAGAAGAAAATTTAATAGTGATGGGTGACTGGAATTCCAGAGTAGGAAAAGGGAGAGAAGGAAACATAGTAGATGAATATGGATTGGGGGTAACAAATGAAAGAGAAAGCTGCCTGGTACAATTTTGCACAGAACATAACTTAATCATAGCTAACACTTCTTTCAAGAATCATAAAAGAAAATTGTATACATGGAAGAGCCTGGAGATACTGACAGGTTTCAGATAGATTATATAATGGTAATACAGAGATTTAGGAACCAGATTTTAAATTGTAAGACATTTCCAGGGGCAGATGTGGACTCTGGCCACAATCTATTAGTTATGAACTGTAGATTAAAAATGAAGAACCTGCAAAAAGGTGGGAATTTAAGGAGATGGGACCTGGATAAACTGACTAAACCAGAGATTGTACAGAGTTTCAGGGAGAGCATAAGGAAACAATTGACAGGAATGGGGGAAAGAAACACAGTAGAAGAAGAATGAGTAGCTTTGAGGGATGAAATATTGAAGGCAGCAGAGGATCAAATAGGTAAAAAGACGAGGGCTAGTAAAAACCCTTGAGTAACAGAAGAAATATTGAATTTAATTGATGAAAGGAGAAAATATAAAAATGCAGTAAATGAAGCAGGCAAAAAGGAATACAAACGTCTCAAAAATGAGATCGACAGGATGTGCAAAATGGCTAAGCAGGGATGGCTAGAGGACAAATGTAAGGATGTAGAGGCTTATCTCACTAGGGGTAAGATAGATACTGCTTACAGGAAAATTAAAGAGACCTTTGGAGAAAGGAGAACCACTTGCATGAATATCAAGAGCTTTGATGGAAACCCAGTTCTAAGCAAAGAAGGGAAAGCAGAAAGGTGGAAGGAGTATATAGAGGGTCCATAAAAGGGCGAGGTACTTGGGGGCAATATTATGGAAATGGAAGAGGATGTAGATGAAGATGAAATGGGAGATACGATACTGCGTGAAGAATTTGACAGAGCACTGAAAGACCTGGGTCGAAACAAGGCCCCCGGAGTAGACAACATTCCATTAGAACTACTGACAGCCTTGGGAGAGCCAGTCCTGACAAAACTCTACCATCTGGTGAGCAAGATATATAAGACAGGCGAAATACCCTCAGACTTCAAGAAGAATATAATAATTCCAATCCCAAAGAAAGCAGGTGTTAACAGATGTGAAAATTACCGTACTTTCAGTTTAATAAGTCACAGCTGCAAAATACTAACGCGAATTCTTTACAGGCAAATGGAAAAACTGATAGAAGCCGACCTCAGGGAAGATCAGTTTGGATTCTGTAGGAATGTTGGAACATGTGAGGCAATACTGACCCTACGACTTATCTTAGAAGAAAGATTTTCTTAAAAGGCAAACCTACGTTTCTAGCATTTGTAGACTTAAGAGAAATGCTTTTGACAATGTTGACTGGAATACTCTCTTTCAAATTCTGAAGATGGCAGGGGTAAAATACAGGGAGTGAAAGGCTATTTACAATTGTACAGAAACCAGATGGCAGTTATAAGAGTCGAGGGGTATGAAAGGGAAGCAGTGGTTGGGAAGGGAGTCAGGGTTGTAGCCTGTCCCCGATGTTATTCAATGTGTATATTGAGCAAGCAATGAAGGAAACAAAAAAAAATTTGGAGTAGGTATTAAAATCCATGGAGAAGAAATAAAAACTTTGAGGTTTGCTGATGACATTGTAATTCTCTCAGAGACAGCAAAGGACTTGGAAGAGCAGTTGAACGGAATGGACAGTGTCTTGAAAGGAGGATAGAAGATGAACATCAACAAAAGCAAAACAAAGATAATGGAATGTAGTCTAATTAAGTCATGTGATGCTGAGGGAATTAGATTAGGAAATGAGACACTTAAAGTAGTAAAGGAGTTTTGCTATTTGGGGAGCAAAATAACTGATGATGGTCGAAGTAGAGAGGATATAAAATGTAGACTGGCAATGGCAAGGAAAGCGTTTCTGAAGAAGAAAAATTTGTTAACATCGAGTATAGATTTAAATGTCAGGAAATCGTTTCTGAAAGTATTTGTATAGAGTGTAGTCATGTATGGAAGTGAAACGTGGACAATAAATAGTTTGGACAAGAGAATAGAAGCTATCGAAATGTGGTGCTACAGAAGAATGCTGGAGATTAGATGGGTAGATCACATAACTAATGAGGAGGTACTGAATAGGTTTGGGGAGAAGAGACATTTGTGGCACAACTTGACTAGAAGAAGGGATCGGTTGGTAGGACATGTTCTGCGGCATCAAGGGATCACCAATTTAGTATTGGAGGGCAACGTAGGGGGTAAAAATCGTAGAGGGAGACCAAGAGATTAATACACTAAGCAGATTCAGAAGGATGTAGGCTGCAGTATGTACTGGGAGATGAAGAAGCTTGCGCAGGATAGAGTAGCATGGAGAGTTGCATCAAACCAGTCTGAAGACTGAAGACCACAACAACAACAACAACGGTTTTACCTTCTTATGAATTAGCATGTTATTATAGCAGAACATTAAATAGGAATGGGGGCTCATGTATTTATGTGAAAAAAGGACTACAGTTCATAGTTAGGAGTGATATGATTTCTTTGAGTGAAGAAAACATTTTGATCTTTCAGCAATAGAGTTAAAAGAACAAAATACCCTTAAAAATTTTATATACTGTGTTTATATAGGTCTCACAATTGTGATGTCAAAACCTTTTTCTCTAAATTAATACAGGTGTTGGACAAAATATGTAATCCTAAAGCACATATTATTATGTGTGGAGATTTAAGTATCAATATGCTGAAAAAGGGTGAAGTCAGCACCAGATTCTTTAATATCTTGTACAGTTATGGTATCTCACAATGGCTAACAAATGACAAGAGTAACCAAACACTCATCTTCAATAATTGACCATGTTCCAACAGATATTAACCATAAATGCTGTGAAGTAACTGTTAAAAACCTTGGGATATCAGACCACTTTGGTCAAAGTGCAAAACTTAAAATATCTACAAAGTTACAAGCAAAAGTGCTTGCTACAAAAGGGTTTCTTTCTAAATCAAAAAGGTGTGAATTTGCAACACAGATGACTGGCCAGACATGGCCAGAAGTATATTCAGGAACACATGTAAATGAAAAAAAAAAAAAATCAACAAATTCATGAAAATATTAGAGTTAAAATTTGAGGAAACATTTCCTAAAGTAGTACATTCTGTTGGGGTATCTAGTAGGAAGACGTAGGCAATAAAAGGTATCAGAAAATCCTCTGAAACACTCAAATATCTGAGATCTATCAAAAATCGTAAGAGTGACCCAGCCTTCTTAGTTTTTTCTCAGGTGCAAGAGGACATACAAAAAACTGTTGCAGGAAGCTAAGAGAATCCAAAATGAAAAGGCCATACAGAACTCAAACAATAAAAGCAGAGCCATTTGGAATATAGTAAACCAAGAAACTTAACATCAAAGCAGATGAACATAAAAATTAGAAATAAAACTAGTTTAATAGATAATCCTAAGGGCCTGATAAACTTTATGAACAACTACTTTAGTAATATAGCAACAAAACTGCAAGAAAAGCTTCCTAAAACACAACACACAATGGCAAAGAACTATGTATCTCACACAATGCTACTGCTATCCACCAATGGAGAGGAAATCAGTAGCACTGTACATAAATTCAAGAGCAAATCATCCACAGGTTTAGATGAAGTTCCAATGTGTATACTAAAAGATTGCATTAGCAGCAAAAAAGAACCCTTAGCAGACATTATAAACGAGTCGTTCTCATCACGTTGCTTCCACAATTATCTAAAGCATGCAAAAATTCTTCCCATACACAAAAAAGGTGATACAGAAAATATAGAGAATTACAGACCAGTTTCATTGCTGTCTTCTTTTTCAAAAATAATGGAAACTATTATGAAAAACAGTATTATGGGCTACTTAAATAAATACCAACTCCTATGCAAAGAACAGTTTGGTTTCAGGACTAGAAAGGGAACAGAAGCAGCTATAGAAAAATTTACAAGAGTAGTTCTAGAAGCCCTGGATAAAGGAGAACAAGTCACAGGCATTTTCCTAGACCTCAGTAAAGCATTTGATACAGTTGACCACGAAATACTACTAGGTAAACTTTAAGCACTAGGAATCAGGGGGGTTGTAAATATATGGTTTAGATCTTACCTTGCGGACAGAGTGCAGAAGGTGGAGATATCTCAAATTTCAAGTAGCTCAAATTATTTAGTGAAACATCTTTCAGATGATGAATATTTGAACACTGGAGTACCTCAAGGGAGTGTGTTAGGACCAGTACTATTTCTTATTTATATTAACGACTTCCCACATTGGGTAACGCAAGGTGAAACAGTGTTATTTGCTGATGACAGCAATATAATAATTACAGACAGGACACCAGAAATGTTAAATGTAAAAGCTGAAAAGGCACTTATAGCATATCACAACTGGTCAAATAACAACAAAGTAACGCTTAATGTGAAAAAGACTAATAAACTTTTATACAAAGAAAAAACTGAATATGACAAACTTAAAGTTCAAAATGAAACCATAGAGTGTGTAGCCAGCACAAAATTTTTGGGTATGAATGTTGATCAGCAATTTAAATGGGATGAACATATTAGGATGCTTGGGAAAAGTATTAGCACAGCATGCTATGCCATATGAGTATTAGTCACTGTGTGCAATAGTTCATGCCAGAGAATGACATACTTTGCACACATACAAAATGTGAAATGTGTGTTCAGATTGCAAAAATGAGCTATCAGAATAATGAGCAAGAGTCACAAAAGAGCACACTGCGGTGAGCTATTTAAAAATGGAGTATTCTGACAATCCCAAGTGAATATCTCTTGCAAACTAGAGTTTTTATTCACAAAAATATTGAGCAATATTTAGCAAACAGCTGCATACATGATCACCAAACCAGAAACAGTAATTGCTTGTACCTAGACAGAATGAATAAAACTAAAACCCAAACTAGTATGTTTTACAAAGGTGTCAAGATATACAATAAATTGCCAAAATAAACCAAAAACATAAAGGAACTATGTAAATTTAAAGCATTCCTTAAAGAATATTTATTAAAAAATAGTTTTTACTCAATTAGAGAATTCGTGCAGCATAAAAGTGGCATAAATAAATAATCTGGTTAATCAATTATAAAGTAGACATTCTAGATTGTAATTTACGCAGACAAGTATTAGAGGAGTCTTGTGATCTATTTCTTTTGATTGAAGCAGGTTCTTCTGCGTTATGTAATTCAATGATAAATTGTGTGTGTAATATATAAGAGACAGAAACATTCCACATGGGAAAAATATATCTAAAAATAAAGATGTGACTTAACAAACGAAAGCGCTGGCAGGTCGATAGACACACAAACAAACACAAACACACACACAAAATTCAAGCTTTCGCAACCAATGGTTGCTTCATGTGGGAAGTATCCAGATAACCCGGACGGTGTAACACTGTGCCAAGATGTGCTGGCCGTGCACCAAGACTCTGAATGTGGCTCTCCAGCAGGGATACTTCTTCCTCAAATCCTGCCCTGAAATGAGATCCATCCTTCATGAAATCCTCCCCACTCCACCAAGAGTGTCTTTCCATCGTCCACCTAACCTTGGTAACCTCTTACTTCATCTCTACAAAATCCCGAAACCACCTTCCCTACCCCCTGGTTCCTACCCTCGTAACCGCCCCCGGTGTAAAACCTGTCCCATGAACCCTCCCACCACCACCACCACCACCTACTCCAGTCCTGTAACCCGGAAGGTGTACACGATCAAAGGCAGAGCCATGTGTGAAAGCACCCACGTGATTTACCAATTGACCTGCCTACACTGTGACGCATTCTATGTGGAAATGACCAGCAACAAGCTGTCCATTCGCATGAATGGACACAGGCAGACAGTGTTTGTTGGTAATGAGGATCACCCTGTGGCTAAACATGCCTTGGTGCATGGCCAGCACATCTTGGCACGGTGTCACACCGTCCGGGTTATCTGGATACTTCCCACTAACACTAACCTATCTGAACTCCGGAGATGGGAACTTGCTCTTCAATATATCCTCTCTTCCCATTAACCACCAGGCCTCAATCTCCGCTAATTTCAAGTTGCCGCCACTCATACCTCACCTGTCATTCAACAACATCTTTGCCTCTGCACTTCCGCCTCGACTGACATCTCTGCCCAAACTCTTTGCCTCTGTATATGTCTGCTTGTGTCTGTATATGTGTGGATGGACGTGTGTGTGTGTGTGTGTGTGTTTGGTAAGTCACATCATCTTTGTTTTTAGATATATTTTTCCCATGTGGAATATTTCCCTCTATTATATATATATATATATATATATATATATATATATATATATATATATATATATATATATAATAATGAATTTATTATATATAGCTTGTATTTCATTATCTTATGTGACAAAATAATGACAACATCCATACAAAGAAATTTGTTTATGGATGAATAAATAAATAAATAAAATAAAAAACTGCCAGAGCTTAATTGCATAGTTGTTAACACATATAGAGCACCAAGTGGAAACCTGCCAGTCTTCATGAATAAACTAGAGGTTCTGCTGAACAGGATCAGTACACAAAATATGAAGATAGTGCTTTGTGGGGATTTCAATATTGATTTTTCAAAAGACAGCAGCACCAGAGACGCTTTGATAAATATGACCAACACATTCAATATGATCCCCACAATACACTGCCCAACAAGTGTAACAGAATGCACAAATTCAATTATTGACCAAATATTCATCTCAGAAACAAATTACAGATTCACATGCTGAGTACTGAGCATGGGTTATAGTGATCATGAGGCGCAGCTGCTGTGTATAGAAATGCCAACAAGTAGTAGCAGTTCCGAAAAAGTAGCTGAAAAAAGAACTTTTTCTGAAAGTAACATTATAATTTTTAATCTCTTACTGGCAAACGAAAACTGGGAAAGCATCGTCACTCAGAACAATGTTGACAGCATGTACATGAGTTTTCAGAGCATCTTTCTTCACTATTTTAAAGTAGTATTTCCAAAAGTAGTAAAAACAGTAAAACCTAACAATAATAAACAATGGGTAACTAAAGGCATACAAATTTCAGTGAGAGAGACAGATTTCTGCAGTACTGTTGTAAGAAATATACAGTAACCTAAGAATTCACAGATTATTCAAAAGCCTACAAAAGAATCTATAATAGAGTAGTCAAAGAGGCAAAACTTATGTGGAATGACAATTTGATAAGAAAGTCATCTGACAAAATGAGATCCACGTGGAGAGTTATAAAGAAAGAAACCTGTAGTTCAGCGCCAAAGAAAAAGAATGTATCATTAACACTAGAAGGCTCAAAAGTCTTGATGAAGTACCTGATTTCATATTAAAAGCATATGCTCACCACATAGCAAACCTCTTGGCAAAAAATTTCAACCTCTCTTTAAAAACTGGTGTATTTCCAGACATTTTTAAAATAGCAAAAGTTTCACCACTACTAAAAAACGGTTCTTCTGAAAAAATTTCAAACTACCGACCCATATCACAGTTAAGTTCCTTCTCAAAAATTCTAGAAAAACTCTTCTATGACAGGCTTTTAAGTTCCATAAATAAATATACACCTCTAACAGTACAACAACATGGTTTTAGGAAGTCTAAATCTACACAGACAGCAATTTTCGAATTCTTAGACTGCATTTTAAAATCGCTCGATCAACACAAATTAGCTGCAGGTATTTTTTTAGATCCATCAAAAGCCTTTGACGTCCTGGACCATAACATTCTGCTCGAAAAATTAGAAAGACAAGGAGTAAGAGGTGTAGCACACAGCTGGTTGTGTTCATACCTAAAAAACCGTATGCAGAAAGTATCACTTCAGTATGAATTCAACAAAATGAATAAAACACGAAACAACTCCTTTCTTTCTAGTGAATAACCAATTAAATATGGTGTACCACAGGGCTCAATCTTGGGTCCTGTACTCTTCTCGATTTATGTGGACGACTTAGTTGAATATACGAGTCCCACAAAAATTATCCTATTTGCCGATCACACCAGCATATTGCTCACTGGATCCAGTACAGAAACTGTGCAGTCCACAGCAGAAAGTTCTATGAAAAGACTTTCTGACTGGCTCACAAAAAACAAACTCATTATAAATATTGAAAAAACTGTGTGTGTCGATTTTCATTTAATTTCTCGAACTAATCAAATGTCTATTCAAGCACGATTAAAAAATGATCCCCTGGAAAATGTAAGTTTCACAAAATTTTTGGGTCTATATGTTCAGCAAGACAAAGTGGAATACACATATACATAACTTGTCTAGAAAACTATCATCTGTGTGCTATGGCCTAAGAATTTTAAAGGTTACAGCAAGAAAAACAACAGTACTGCAGGCACGCTATGCACAGTTCCGCTCACTAGTCCGATATGGGATCATTTTCTGGGGATACTCAACTCACAGTGTAAAGGTTTTTTAGAATGCAAAAAAGACCTCTAAGAATAATTTGTGACCTTAAAAAGATGGAGTCCTGTAAATCCCATTTTACTGAGCTTGGTGTTCTAAACGTTCCAAGTTTATTCATTTATGAAACTATCTTGTTCACTAGGGACTACCTCCCAAAAACAGGCAAACTGCTACAGAACAAAAATGTTCACAACTATAGTACCAGAGGGAAATCAAATATACATCAAAAATATCACAGAACAACCACGTATCACAGGAGCATAATTAACATTGGTGTAATACTACACAATAAGATAACAGAGGAAATAAAAAATGCTACTCATCCAATGTTTAAAACTAAACTAAAGGCATTTCTAATAAAGCACTGTTTCTATTCTGTCAGAGAATTTCTGACTAAGTAACAAAATTAATCCGCCTACTATTTTGCTAATACTATGTATTATTGTAAATCATCTTTGACCTGTCCAATATCAATGGTACAATTTGTGCTGTATGATAAAACTGGACCAATAAAAATAAAATCAAATATGGCCCACACTTCTGTAGAATTCAGAAAGTGGCAGGTCAAACCACAGAATGGGGCCTGAACTCTTTGGGTCGAAAAGTGAGAGACTCCTTTTAGTTGCCTCTAACGACAGGCAGGAATACCTTGGGCCTATTCTAACCCCCAGACCTGCAGGGGGGCAAGGTGGTAGATTATCCTCTCTCTTGCACAACGCAGTCCTGGACAAAGTAATGAAAGAATGGGAAAAATAACCAAAAAACCACGGCTAGGGCTATCGCCGGACAACACAAAAATCCAAAATCTACCTTCAGTAGGTGACCTGGCCGCACTTTCGGCAACCGAAAAAATAGAAATACTAAAAGAACTCTCACAAAAGTTAACCTGCAGATCGCTTTTCAGAAGTCTGAAATCTTCTGTTAAAAAATTAAACACACAAAACATGGCAAGATAAACAGCACTGCACATTTTAAACATCAAGGTGAAACGTTTGAACCTACAGGATGAGAGTACAAAAAACAAAGACAGAATACTGCAAAACAGAACATACGTTATAAGAAATGCACGTCCATTCACAAAAAGTTCCGGCTCTACAACGCAGTATTCACGCTCCAAATACTGTATGTAACTGAGACATTAACACTCCAGATAAAAACCAGAGAAAAGAATGCAAAATTATGAGGAAAATTGTCATTCAAAAGCTGACAGAAGAGGGTACATACTACATTCTAGGAAAACACAGAGAAGATGTCAAATGTAGCAGCAGATGTCAGAAAAAGAGGTCAAAGTTTTTTGGGCATGTCGACAGGCTACCACTGAGGAGTTTTGTCGACAGAATTCTGACATACGTACAAGTCAAACTTGACCCAGAACGAGCACAAAAGAATCCAGTACAAACTGAAGACAGAGACAGGTACAGACACGAAGTATGCAAGTGGCATATGAGGTCAGAGAACAAAGTCCCAAAGAAATGAGGGACAAAGTGGGCTGAAGAAGGAAAGAGATCACACTGAGAAGAAAATGACAGAATCGTGGAAGACGAGAATTATCAAATGAGGCAGAATCCTTTGTGTGATCCTACAGTTCTCAACACAACTAATAATAATAATAATAATAATAATAATAATAATAATAATAATGATGAATTTATAAGAAATGAAATATCAGACAAAAAACGAAAAAGGTTAGGTAAAATCTCACAACAAGAAGCAATAGAGCAATTAGATGAAAAAAAGCAGAAATTGCAAGCATTGGCCAAACGACTTAGAAGATACAAAAAAAGTGAAAATAGAAGGAAACAAAACCAAACATTCAACACAAACCAAAAGAGATTTTACCAAACAATGGATAACACACACATTAAAATAGACAATCCACCAAACATAACAGACATGGAACACTTCTGGAGCAGCATATGGTCAAACCCGGTACAACATAACAGGCATGCACGGTGGATACAAGCAGAAACAGACACATACAAGATGATACCACAAATGCCTGAAGTGATAATTTTGCAACATGAAGTCACCCGAGCAATTAATTCTACACACAATTGGAAAGCCCCTGGAAATGATAAAATAGCAAATTACTGGCTAAAGAAGTTCACCTCAACACATTCACATCTAAGTTATTTAACAGTTACATTGCAGACCCATACACATTCCCTGATACACTTGCACATGGAATAACCTATCTGAAACCAAAAGATCAAGCAGACACAGCAAACCCAGCTAAATATCGCCCCATAACATGCCTACCAACAATATACAAAATATTAACTTCAGTCATCACACAGAAATTAATGACACATACAACACAGAACAAAATTATAAATGAAGAACAAAAAGGCTGCTGCAAAGGAGCACGAGGATGTAAAGAGCAACTGATAATTGATACAGAGGTGACATATCAAGCTAAAACTAAACAAAGGTCCCTACACTACGCATACATTGATTACCAAAAAGCCTTTGATAGTGTACCCCACTCATGGTTACTACAGATTTTGGAAATATACAAAGTAGATCCTAAATTGATACACTTTCTAAACACAGTAATGAAAAACTGGAAAACCACACTTAATATCCAAACAAATTCAGATAGCATCACATCACAGCCAATACAGATTAAGCGTGGAATATACCAAGGAGACTCATTAAGTCCTTTCTGGTGCTGTCTTGCTCTGAACCCACTATCCAACATGCTAAATAATACAAATTATGGATACAATATTACTGGAACATATCCACACAAAATCACACATTTGCTATACATGGATGATCTAAAACTACTGGCAGCAACAAATCAACAACTCAACCAATTACTAAAGATAACAGAAGTATTCAGCAATGATATAAATATGGCTTTTGGAACAGACAAATGTAAGAAAAATAGCATAGTCAAGGGAAAACACACTAAACAAGAAGATTACATATTGGATAACCACAGCGACTGCATAGAAGCGATGGAAAAAACAGATGCCTATAAATACCTAGGATACAGACAAAAAATAGGAATAGATAATACAAATATTAAAGAAGAACTAAAAGAAAAATATAGACAAAGACTAACAAAAATACTGAAAACAGAATTGACAGCAAGAAACAAGACAAAAGCTATAAATACTTATGCTATACCAGTATTGACCTACTCATTTGGAGTAGTGAAATGGAGTGACACAGACCTAGAAGCACTCAATACACTTACACGATCACAATGCCACAAATATAGAATACATCACATACATTCAGCAACAGAAAGATTCACATTAAGCAGAAAGGAAGGTGGAAGGGGATTTATAGATATAAAAAACCTACATTATGGACAGATAGACAATTTAAGAAAATTCTTTCTAGAACGAGCAGAAACTAGCAAAATACACAAAGCAATCACTCATATAAATACATCAGCTACACCATTGCAATTTCATAACCACTTCTACAACCCTTTAGATCACATAATATCAACAGATACAAAGAAAGTAAATTGGAAAAAGAAAACACTACACGGCAAGCACCCGTATCATCTGACACAGCCACACATCGATAAAGACGCATCCAACACATGGCTAAGAAACGGCAATATATACAGTGAGACGGAAGGATTCATGATCGCAATACAGGATCAAACAATAAACACCAGATATTACAGCAAGCATATTATTAAAGATCCCAACACCACAACAGATAAATGCAGACTTTGCAAACAACAAATAGAAACAGTCGATCACATCACAAGCGGATGTACAATACTAGCAAATACAGAATACCCCAGAAGACATGACAATGTAGCAAAAATAATACATCAACAACTTGCCATAAAACATAAACTAATAAAACAACACGTTCCCACATACAAGTACACACCACAAAATGTACTGGAGAATGATGAATACAAATTATACTGGAACAGAACGATTATAACAGATAAAACAACACCACATAACAAACCTGACATCATACTCACCAATAAAAAGAAGAAATTAACACAACTAATTGAAATATCCATACCCAACACAACAAATATACAGAAGAAAACAGGGGAAAAAATTGAAAAATACATCCAACTGGCTGAGGAAGTCAAGGACATGTGGCATCAGGATAAAGTCGACATTATCCCAATTATACTATCAACTACAGGAGTCATACCTCACAATATTCACCAGTACATCAATGCAATACAGCTACATCCAAACATATATATACAATTACAAAAATCTGTAATTATTGATACTTGTTCAATTACCCGAAAGTTCCTAAATGCAATATAACATATACCATACAGTTACAAGGAAGTCACGCTTGACCGAGGTCCGCGTCACGTTCCATTTTTAACCAGACTTAAGTCTGAGAAAAAAAGTCAATAATAATGATGATAATGATCATGATATGAAGGCCCTACAGTACTGCAGTAGCAATTCCACAGCTACTATTTTCCGGTCTGTCATTTCATTTCGTGTCGCAAAGACAACAATGAAGCAATTTCTGCTCTATTGCAGGAACTACCTACAACTCTGACGAGGCATTTCCACGAGATACTAGAAATATATGGTATATTTAACTTTTATTGCCACAGATGGACGGTACACAGTATGTGTGTAGTGGGTGGACAATGTAGGAAAGATGATGTTCATACATTCATTTCAAAAGCTGAAGCACCCCCCCCCCCCTCCCCCCAAAACGTGTTGTGTTAATGTTAATATATGAAAAAAATTTAATTACTAACGACATACATAATCAGTATTGCTATCTTAAGAAATAGTGATAATACTAATGACCTAAAAATAAAAATGAAAATAAAAAATAATTTAGCTTCATGGCGAAAACACAATTCAATCCTCTTGTTTTTGCCCCATGGAGAATTGAATTTCATCCCTGAATAAGTAATTCCCACAGTTTTGGAAGCAATTAGTTGCCTCTCTCTCTCTCTCTCTCTCTGTCTCTGTTCTGTCCCTCTGTGTGTGTGTGTGTGTGTGTGTGTGGGTGTGTGTGTGTGTGTGTGTGTGTGTGTGTGTTTGTTTTTTTTTCCTTCCCATGGAAATAGAGGGGGGATGAGCCTAATGAGTAAAATGAATTGGTTACTGTGCTGAAATTCCATGATCGCATGCTAAAATCACATTAGCACACAGTGATGGACAAAAATAAAGCCTGCAGCTTTGCACATTTATGCTAAGATAAGACTGTTCCAGTTCGACTGTCTTCTTCCGAAATGTCTAAAATTTGAGACTCACTCTGCAGTGTCAGTCTCCGACGTACGTCAAATGTGGTACTTCCACTCCTTTCTGATCCGTGCGGCTTTCTACGCTAAATCTCTCACATCAAATTCTGCTCTTATGTACAAGTAACTGAGTTTATCTTCTCTGCTGCAGTCGTTTACTCTCCGACTAACATCTGAACCCACATTTCCAATTGCCTAACACGTTTCTGAAGTGGAGCTCGACAGTCTGCACAATGCAACATTTGTAAGTGGGAACTGCCATCACTTTAAATAATTTTGTCCATCTCTCGAGAGTGTTCGATTACACTGACAGGAAAGAGTTATAGAAAAAGAGGCTGCCGAAGATGCTCGATTCGTCCGAGTTGCATTTTTTACCGAAACAGAGTAGTCACACATTTCGGAAATCGTACACGAAAGAAAGATGAAAACTGAGGATTCGGGCAAGGATACAAGCTCTACTGCAATTTAACCCTACACAGGTGAATTCTCGTCACTTTCAGCCCAAAGACTGGTGCAATGCGGATCCACCCAGTGTGACCACCTCATCCTGGAATAGCTCCGGCAGCCCACGTTCGCCCGGCCTCCCACTACAATTTCTGCTCGCCACATTTCCCTCCGTTACCGATACGACGACTTCTTCACCCCTCGGGGCACGTCCTGTCAATCGATCTATTCTTTCACTCGTGTGGTGCCATAAATTTCTTTTTTCTCCAGTTCGATTCGGTACCTCTTCGTAAGTTATCTGGTCTAAACATCTAATGTTCTGCATTATTCTGCAGTGCCATATATCAGAAGCTTCCCTGGAATGGCAGCAGTGCTCCTTTTGAAATCAAATCAGAAAGCTAACAATGTGAACTTAACACTGTCAACAACAAAAGTAGGCAACCACAATCGTACATCCGAGGAAGCACAGTGTGTAAGATTCGTCGAGGTACAGCTGCAAAAATTAAAATACCGTCAACGTGTGGATAAAGTAATATAGGAGCCCTGTTCAGCATGTTATGCCCTTAAAAGGATCACTTACTTTATTGGCCTAAAGAAAACTGTGTGTGCTCGTTTTGCATATTTTCACTCTGTTGTCTTACGGAGTTATCTTCTGGGACAGTGTATCTACAGTAAATAAAGCGTGTCGATCAGCAGCAGCAAGCCACGAGACTACTGTGTAAAGTAACTGTACATCTCGTATAAGTCTCTTTAACGATTCTGGACTTCTTACGCCCACTTCCCAGTACAGTTACTCCTTAATGATTTGTGTTGCCGATAAGACAAATCAGTGTCATCTGAATTGTGAAATCAAAGTCCACATACAAGCTACGAAAATAACTTTCACACAGACTTTGCCTCTTCGTCCAGTGTAGAACGTAGCTGTGTATTGTGGGGACACTATTTTAATCAGACTTCCATCCAGCATCCAGCAAGAAATTGGCAATCCCAAAAAACCAAAAGAAAAGTAAAAAACACACCTCATTATCCACCGTTTCTACAAATTATACAAATATCTGGATTCTGGGATCGAAAAGGTCTGCCGGCTACACGGCAAGTAGCAGTGCGTTATACACCGAGGAGACAAAAGCCGCGGGAAACTTCCCGATACCCTGTCGGACCTCCTTTTGCACGGCACAGTGCAGCACGTCCGTGTGGCACTAGTTCAGAGCTAGAAGTCCCTGCAGAAATACTGAGCTGCGCTGTCTCTATACCGGCCCGTATTGCAAAAGTGTCGCCGATGCGGGATTTTGTGCGCGAACTGGCGTTTCGATCGTGTCCCGCAAATTTTCGACGAGATTCGTATCCGACACTTAGCGTGGCCAAATAGCACACGAATTGTCCAGAATGTTCTTCACACCAGTTGCGAACGACTGTGGCCCGGTGACGTGGCACACTGTCGTCCGTAAAAATTCCGTCGCCGTTTGGAAATGTACGGTCTCGAAGTAGTCGAACAATCATTTCCAGTCGACGACCAGTTCAGTCGGACTCGAGGACACAGTCCATTCCGTTCCAACAGCCCACACAATTACAGAGCCCCGAAAGCTCGCACAGCTCCTCGGTGAAGGGGGTCTGCGACTTTTTGGGCTCTGCACCGCACTCCAACCCTGCCATCAGCTTTTACCGAGTGAAACCGGGGCTCGTACGACACGGTTTTCCATCCGATACGGTCACGACCCCGGGCTCTATCCCGCATTTAGCCGAGGCACTGTGCCGCATTCTGCCGCCACGGCCCACTGACGACACATTTCGCCCGCACTGCCTCGACAGATACGTTCGCCGTACATTCCACATCGATTTCTGTGGCTATTTCACACAGAGTTGCTCGTCTGTGGCCACAGACAACTCTACGCAAACACCGCCGTTCTCAGACTGTACGTGGTGAGAGGCGGCACCTCAAATTTCTTATTCTCGTCACACTCCTGACACTGTGTGTCTCGGGACATCGAACTGCCTAACGATTTCCAAAACGGAGTGTCTCTTATGTCTAGCTCCAACTACCGTTCTGCTCGCAAGTTGTCAATTCCCAGTGTGCGGCCATAAAGCATCTGAAGTCTTCTCACACGTAACGCCGAGTACATTACTAATTGCAGTTTGGATGCAAGTAGTCACAGTGACAAACTCATAAATATGAAAAAACATTTTTCAATATAAGCAGTTTCTCCTGAAAGCATCAACATTTGTTTATAATCTTTACTCTAACCCCCTCCAAATTTGGACACAGGTGGGCAACGTGTGTTTTGCACACACGTTTATTACATTTTCCACACATTTAGTACATTTTCTCGTCACCGCTTCCGACACGATCAGCACGCCTCCGGGGTATTAGGACGCACCTGACCACTCTCCGACATTCTTACGCTCTCGGGAAATGTTTCTTCGACACGACGTGTCCGAGTTTCTCAGAGAATATTTTGCCCGTCAATATCTGACATCTCTCCTTTTTCATTTTGAGGTGCTATACAAAATACTGCTCGAAATGAACTCTTTACTTCACTTATTCTGCTGGTTACGTACTATAAGGCCTGGGATACACTTGACGGTATTTAAAGCCGATACGGAACCATATTGTGCTGCTGAGTGTAGCTGCCATTACGTACTCCCATTTTTAAAAAGGGAACGCTGTATACTATTCTATATAGGCTGCGGACTGTCTCCACTCGTCTAAACACTTGCTTTAGGATGCACTACTTCTGTGATCTTCAAACTTAGAAAGTGTTTCTTCTTCTTTTGAGGAATTTAATAATTCTTCCGTCTCACAATCGGCCTGTGATCTAATTGCCATTGTACCACAATTCAAACTCCACAGAAACAATCGAGATACAAATGATTGACAACTGCTGAACATTTTTGTGGGAAAAGCAAGAAACAACCACATTATAATAAATGTAGAGGTTTTGGTCATTTTTCAGAGTAAGTTGGAAAGATAACCGTTATTACCATAAGTATAACAGAAAAAAATTATCTGAAATTAGAGTAAAAACACTTGTGCCGGATCATTATGACCCGAACATTACATATGTAAATATCAAGGTTTATGACCAAACTACTTAAAATATTTTTATACACGTACTGTTTATACGAAGACACCAAATTTCATAAAGTTATCTTAGTAAGAAAATAATGAATAATAAAATCTGTAACAATTCCGGGTCATATAGACCCAAACAGAACAGCAGAGTAAGCTACTAGCGTGAGACAGGTAGCAGCTATATATTGAAACTGAAGTGAGGACGCAGCAACTATCTATGTAATTTCCTCAACTGAACTTAAGATGGCACAAGCGTATCATTAAGCACTGCAGTGACAATCTGCTATTAGTACAGTGCACGTATTAGGTTATTATTTTCTCGGCTTTCGTTAATGTATTCTTCGACTCTGATCTGCCCCCCTGAAGTTTCTCTTCAGAGACGGGATCTACCGAACACGATGAACGGGCAGCAGCAACACTAGGACAGAAGGCGATCTGTCACAGTACGGATGTAGACGAGAACACGGTGCTCGTGTTTGTACTTACCTGCCGCCCATTACACCAACCGAATGCTGTAAACCGTATTCTGTACTTCTACGTCTGTCAATTAAAATGTTACACAGTCCACCATTGTGCAGAAAAAGTGTAGCCACAATTTGTTACGGCCCAATATTTCCTTCCTTACATGTATAAGCTATATCTTATCCATTCGTATTGTACTACCACTGCAACTGATAAAGACACAGCACCGAGCAGTTTTTTTAAAAAAATCACACACTTCTCCGGCAGTAATGAGAAGACACACTGTAGTCCGACATTTACTGACACCATACCACATAAATTATGTAACATTTTCAAACATTTCAGTATAAACAGTTTATTTTTGTATTCATTTTTTGCTAATGAGGCTCCAGATACTATATAAAATAAATAATACACACAAATTGGCACAATCTAAAACCAATTGCCAAAACTGACTATTCTGTACAGGTCAAAGCCGCAGGAAGTCCAGAACGAGTATTAACAGCTTTTTGCCTTCAGCAACCAAATAAATCAGCAGTAACTGTCCACTGGCTCGAAACTGGACAGACTGTCGACCTCGAGGCCCTACGGGTACAGCCGGTCAGCCGAGTCATTCACTCGGGGTGCCAATCGAACAGACCGATCCTCAGCATTCCGATTCCGGCCGTCTGCACAATTGGCACGACTGTAGGAAGTTCACGTTTCTGGAGGAAACGCCTTCTCCCACTCGAGCTGCCGTAGTGTCGTATCCGTTTGTGGTCTAGTGGTAAATGTCGTACAGTGTAGATGCGAAGTTACCGACTTAGGATCAGACCCTCCCTCGTTTTTTTCCAACTGCATTTCAGATGTCCCCTGAAAGTATCAGATTGGCGGAACTTCAAAAGGTAATTTGCTTCAGTTCAAATCCACCAGCGAAGGCAAAACCTTCAAATAACATTTCCGAGAAAGAGCCCGCGGCTCAGTTGACAGTAGAGTGTTCTCGCCGTACGCCGGCCACCCGGGCGATCGAGGTGCGGCGCACCTCGGGTCCGCCTCTGCTCTCGCACTTGCGAGCACAAAATTGTTTATTATTGTAGTTTGATATTTTGTACAAAATAACTTTGATGTATCGAGTGGACAAACTACAATAGCACAACACACGTACGTTGCCGTGAGTTTATTTATCGATCGCCAGTTCTTACGTTTCACTTCCCGTCCCGTATTTGCCTTTCGGTTACGAATTGGATTTTGCGTAATCGAATGTTAGGAATGACGTTTAAGAGTAATAAGAGTTGAAAGTGGGTGAGTTCCAACTTTTGTGACATCTAATTCACTTCAGGTTTAACAGAGGGGCAAAGAGAGAGGAGGTCGCTCAAAACGTTCGCGTTTTCTGTCGACCGTTGCTATCGGTGAAACCGCAGCGGAAAAATATTTTCTTACTTCGAGAAAGTCTTTAGAAAATAAACTGTCCGTAATAAACTGTTTGACAATGTCAGCTATTTTGTGTGATAGGGTGTCCATAAATGCCAGACTACTGTGTATCTTCTCGTTACCGCTGTACGGGTGTGTGACGTAAACACGATCTAGTTTACCGCACCTTTATCGACTTCAGAATTTCGTATGAGATCGAGGAGTGATACATTGTTTGTACGTGTAAGGAGTGAAATATCAGTCCTTAAAAAAATTCTGACTGCACTGTTTTTGCACAACAATGTCTTACACGACATTTTAATTGACAGACGTGGTAACGGAGAACACGGCTGACAGCATTTGGAAGATCCGAAAAGCAGCACGTAAGCACAAACACGAGCAGTGTGTCGTCATCCACCTGCCCAGTGCCGTGTCCGTACTGTCGGCGGTCACCTGCGCTAGTATTACTGCTATTTGTTCGTCGTCTTCAGTAGATCACATTGAGGAAGATAATTTTCGCGGATGTGGAACAGTAAAAGTCTACATTAACAAAAAGCAAGGTATACATAAAAACTTTGTGTACTGTAGTCAGAGCAAATTATCACTATCATGTTTAATGATATTCACACTTTGCCATCTAAATTTAAGTGAGCAAATTAGTAAGAAGGATAAAATGAAACAACGAAAAGTCCAGGTCGGAATATCGACAACATTACGGAAAGGGTAGGTCAATATTCACCGTAAAAACGGCGCATCGAGTTACAGACAGGCACAAAGAAAATACGGTTGCATGTAAGCTTTCAGCCAAAGTCTTCTTCAGGAAAGAAACGCACGCACGTACAGATAATTTACAGAAACAGTGTACAATGAGGCAGGTTTTTTATTTCCCTTTTCATCTGGTGTCGATTCCCAGGTTCTCACTTTATGTTAGATGGGAGCCTGAGGAATATATTACCACGAGAATACACAACTACATTCTACCCCAGACACGGCGACAAAGTCTACACGAAAGTTATTTTTGTGTCTCGTATTGTGACTGTGAACACGACAATCCAGCTGAAACTGATTTGCATTATCAGCAACAAAAACCATTAAACAGCGTAGGTATCGGGAAGTGAGCGTGAGGAGAACTCCGAGATCCTCACGAAGGTTTGAGCAAGATGTAAAGTATTCTTATTGCTCGTTTCTGCTGAACGAACACTTTATTTACTTCAAGTGGTTGGCCCCAGAACACACTGCTATAAGAAAATAAAGTAAAAATTTTCAAAACGAGCCACCACACTTGCCTCCATGTTAGTATAATGACAGATGCTTTTAAGGACACATTATGCTGAACTGAGCTTCTCTGTCACTTCATCTGTTTATTGACTCCATTTTAATTTGTTATTCAGCTGTATACCAAAGAATTTGACACACTGTGCTTCATTTTAATTTAAGCTATGGCCCTTAATATCTACTTCTATTGCTAACGGTCACTGTCACTTCTTTCAAATTGCACAGTACGAGTCTCTATGACATTAACACTCTGCTACCAGTTGCGAACCACAACCGTCAATACCTCAGTCGACACTTCCGTACAGTTTAAAAAACTTGCCTATTTCATCTGTACGCTTATTACAACAACTACCCTTATCAACTACTCCTCCACTAATGCTACTTTTTGTCAGATCTATGTAATTAACCTCAGGCTCCGTCTACCGCTCGTCACACGCGCATTTAGATTTTTGCAGCAGTCTCTGCGGTACTTTCCGAAGATCACAGTGCCTCGACAAAGTCAGTGACGCACACCGGTACCACACGCATTAGTGTGACACCTCGCCACAATCCGCACTGACGAACGGGACGCATTCCCGAAGACGTGACCCCTCTCGGTACTGCAGCGCCGAGGCACAGAGTTCGATACAGGACGGAGTGCAGACTCGCTCTGCCCCAGTTCGTGACCTCCTGTGAAGTAGTTGGCACCGTCTAGTCGGGACACTGATGCTATTCGAGTATCACATGAAACTGTACACTTGTAAATGTCGAGCTTACACTTCAATGGAAGAGTTTGTTACTGTGTGTATTAAGTGATGCTTCACTGTTCAAAGACACTTGTAAATATTCGACACAGTCCTCTGGCTACGGATTGTACAAAGTCAAGTAAATCATTAAATCATTCTCACATTAAATTGAACTAATATTTCGTACGTTCTCGTTACGATTAGTAATCTTCCAGAACAGTCACAGAACCCACATTTATGACGGGATAACTGTAGTTTCACTACGTCTCAGCAATTGCAATGCTCGTCCCGGTCGAGTCCGTACTAACTGCACAGTACAGCCGACATCGTCGAGCGATTTCGTGGCTACGAGACAGTAGCATTTCAGATGAAGTACGGGGACCAAAAGAACACTTTTCACATCCCGCATGGGTCATCCTTCCCACTCACTGATCGCCGTCAGCTTCTCGGCTCTCGGAGGCCAGGAAAATCTTAACAGAATTAACAGGGGGTTCTGCTGCAGAGGCGTGAAGTTGTCGTAGAAATGTGTGATCCAGTTAGCCTGCAATGTCTAACTTTCAAAATAACTTTTAATTAGCAGTTCAATGTGATAATATTCAGTACCACAATAAACATTACTACTATACAAACCTCGAACCGGTGCCAGAGAGTTGATAGGATCTCGTTTATGCGAGGTGTGTCCACCTCAGATAACCTTGTCATTACCTTAAACTTTGAACAACAGTCTACTCGTCTCTGAATACATTAGGGGGACACCGTTTCCTATTAGTAACGTTAGTCGTTATTGCTGCTACATTAATGTAGGAATTATTGTGAAATGCAGAAAAAATATTGTTTCTCTGAGTTCTAAGTGTTTAAGACTTACTGTCACTTGTTAATATTTAACCAAACTGCCGAGAGTTCTAACAGCAACTTCTTACCCACATTCCATTCTCACACCTTCGGCCAGGCCCCCGACTGGCGAGCTGTTACCGAACCGAGTTATACGCAATTCTCCCGTGTGTGAACGGAGAATTAATGAGAAGTGTATTCCGGTTCCTTAATAATTTTGTAATCGGTGCACTTGAGGTGTCTCGTTCTGATTTCTAATTAAATATAATGAATGCAATAAAGAGAAGATGTTATTTACATAATGGAGAGGTCACAAGACACCAGAACAGATTTCATTTCAGATAAACACACTTTCAAGTAATCTGCGGATACTGTTACTATGGTGTTGCCTAAGTGTGACAGACCCAGGCCAAATTGGACTAACGACAGATACTGGACATTTAGAAAGAAGGGTGCCACAAATAGTTACAGATCTGTTCGATCTGCGGGAGTGTGTCAAAGATGCTAATAAACCTGAACTGGCAAGACACTCGAGAACAGATACAAATTAGCCCTCCGAAGCCTAGAAAATGTTTCGAGAAACAGCGTTACGAGGAATCGAGAAAACTACTACGGTAGCCTACAAATCACTACTGCAGGCAAGATTATGCTAACTGCAGAGTATTCAGGGGTATTTCGGCAGTCATTCTTTTTCTTTCTGAGTGGGGGAAACGACACAGTTATGCGACAAAAACAACAGTTTGTGATATTATTCCATTTGTGAGGTGGAGAGTACGAATAGCCATTCTACGGAAGGACAGGCCGAGGCAAAGTATAGCAGGAAGTTGAGGCAAAAGACCCTCCCACAGTCCGATTCACGAACGGTGGCCGTTTGTGCAGGTCGAGGCACGTACAGGGGTCGCACATCTGGCAGCTGCAGTACGAGCGTACACGTGCTTCGCACCCGAAGAAAGCGCGTATCCCGCAATTTACATTTCTCACCGGCTTATATAGAATTCGTCACTTAGCACCGACACTGGTGACGTCAATTCGCAACAAATGCAATACAAATTCTTTAAACAACTCGCTACAATCACATTTAACGCTCGTACTGGCTACGACATTTGCAGCACAGAGCTAAGAATGTTCTCCGGCTGCCCGAGAATGCTCGACGTAGGTGTGCAGAACTAGCTTAAACTCTACCGCCGCTGTTCGTGACTCCGAGACACTTTGTCAGAGTGATGCATCCCGACGCGTGCTCGAGGATCGTACGCTGCTCCGCCCGCAGCTGTGAACTGTAGCACAGAAGCAGCCGCCACCGCTAACGTCGGAGGACCCGGGCCGCTCACCACCTCCACACGTGCCCCTCGCAGCCACCTGCACACCGGCCGTGCCGCACCCGGCAACGGCACACACCGTAGCACCCGCGTCCAAGTCCAACACTCCGTTTCTCTCAGATTGACGAAACGTCCGAGAATGTACACAGAGGTATTCATTACTATAACTGGCATACCACTGTTTTCAAAACAATGGCTCTGAGCACTATGGGACTTAACATCTGTGGTCATCAGTCCCCTAGAACTTAGAACTACATAAACCTAACTAACCTAAGGACATCACACATATCCGTGCCCGAGGCAGGATTCGAACCTGCGACTGTAACGGTCACGCTGTTCCAGACTGAAGCACCTAGAACCGCACGGCCACACCGGCCGGCTTACCACTGTTTTCACTTTAATATTAGTGCGATGAAAAGATGTTTTAGAATAAATTGCAATGTAACTGCAATTATTTGTCCGAGGCACAAAACAAAATATTTTCGCAAAATACAAGGACTGAAATGTGTTCTAATTACATTAATACATTTCGTGCACCTAATCTTTCTATGTGATACTGATTGTAAATGCCATAACCAGGTGCTAATATCCTAATTAATGACTGCAATTAACATAATTTACACCGGTGTGCAACACTCGAGGACGAAAGTAGCTTTTGCACGACGTGTCACTACCGAGTAACGCAGATTGATGAAACTTTGATTGTACATACAAAGAACTACTATAATATAGTACAGAAATTAACTGAAAGAAGCAGACAACGAGATGAACAGAAATGACACTTGTATTCAGAGACAATAATTACATCGAAGTCTCTGCAATTAATTACGAATGGACAAACTGGTAGATGCTGACCTCAGAGAAGATCAGTTTGGGTTCTAGGGAATATAGGAATGTGTAAGGTGACACCGATCCCTGCATCTTATCTTACAAAGTAGGCTGAGGAAAGGCAAACCTACATTTGTAGCATTTATAGAGTTAGAGAAAGCTTCTGACAATGTCAACTGGTACACACTCTTAAAATTCTGAAGCTAACAGGGGTAAAATACAGGGAGAGAAAGGCTATTTACAACTTGCACGGAAACCAGACGGCAACTGTAAGAGCCGAAGAGCACGAAAGGGACGCACTGGTCGAGAAGGGCGTGAGGCAGTTTTATAGCCCGTCCCCATTGTTATTCAATCTGTATATTGGGCAAGTAGTAAAGGAAAGAAAAGACAAATTCGGAAAATAAATTAACTTTCAGGCAGGAGAAACTGAAACCCTTAAGTTTGCTGGACAGCACTTCAGTTCTATCAAATGAACAGAATGGATAGTGTCTCATAAAGAGGTTATATAATGTACATCAACAAAAGCAAAACAAGGGGAATGGAAGCTATTATCTGTAAATAAGCTGCTGCTGAAGAAATTAGATTAACAAATGAGATACTAAAAGTTGTACACGATTTTTGCTACTTGGGCAGCAAAATAACTGACGATGTCCAAAGTATAGGGGACATACGATGCAGACTGCCTATAGACAGGAAAGGATTTCTCAAAAGCGAAGAAATTTATAAATACTTTGTACAAATTTAAGTGTGTAGCCTTATGCATGGACGTGAAACATGCACAATTGAAATTCAGACAATGAAAAAAGAAAAGCTTTTGAAAAGTGGTGTTACAGAAGAATACTGTAGATTAGCTGGGTAGATTCAGTAACTAATGAATAGTTGCTGAATTAAATTGAGAAGAAAAGAAACTCGATTTTTAAAAAAGACATCTGAAGCATTTTGCTTTTCGAGACACACCAACTGTGTCTTACGGTCAAAAGATTGCAAAATTGTCCGACTTCCAGTATTTGCTGCTGGTTCATTTAGCGTTACTCAGGGTGCCAGCCAGTAATAATAAAGGAAGGAATAAAAATCCCTCGTGTATTTTTCCACCTACGGTGGAATCCGAAGGAGGCCAATTCTCTAAAGAACTAGCGAAGTCCTCAGGTCAGATACCTCTTACCGGCATAAACTACAAAAGAATTGCTGGTGCTATAATTAGGGCTGCCAAAAAGTGCATACCAAGAGGCTAACAAAAGCGATACATCCCTGGCTGGTCCCAAACCTGTGAGGTGGTGTATCAAAAATCCCTAGAAAACAGTGATCAAGAAGAAACAGCAGAACCTTGTCTAGATGGGGAAAGACGGCAAATTTGGGCGGAAACAGTACAGAGCCCAAATTTTCAGACACCGAGTAGACAAGCGTGGACATTAAAGAAACTAGTAAGCGTAGCCCCAATGCAGAGGAATAATCCAAATGCCACCGACTCACACCTGATAGTGACATCCGGAGCACCAGAAGACACAGTACTTACCACCACAGTGAAATGAAAACCCAACTTCCCAACTGTAAACATGGAAACCAAACAATCCTGTTCTTCTACTTGTTAAAGAGATCTCAACAGTGATTAAACATGTTAAACCAGAAAAAGCTCCAGAGTTTGAAAATATGCACACTGAATTCTTAATAAACTGTGGCAAATACACAATACTATGGATGGCTCATTTCTTCACAGAAAATTATGCAAACCTGCCATATACCACACGAATTTACACAGTCTAAGCTAGTTACTATCTGTGACCTGCAATGTATAAGATAATCGTGGGACCAAAAACTAGCTCCCTAAGAGAATTAAAAAATGGTCTACAACACAGATCAGTCCACACTCCACTTCTCTTCAGCTTCTACATTGTGGACAAGTCAAAAACAAAATCGAGGAAGTCTATTTATGCCAATGACTGGGTACTAGCAACAAAGTGTAGTCCAACTTAAGTCAGATGAAATTCTAATGGGGGAACTATAAGTAGTGGAAAAATACTTTTGCAAACATAGAGACCAACCATACCCTGGCAAAATTGTGGATTCTCAGTCCCATCTAAATATAAATAATAAACTCACCGGAAGAAATCACTGCACTCTGTCATAATGAAACACCGAAGTACTCTGGGGTAACAAATAGATGTCCAAATAAATATCAACACGAGAATTATTGCCGGTGTTATCAAATCGACACCTATAGAACGGCTGCCAGAGCTGAGCCTCAACTACAACAAATGACTGCTCTCTCAAACGGATACAAAAAATCACAGATAGTAAACACGTATCAATCGGTCCAGATGTCGAAGATACAAACTGTCCACTCTAGAGGACCACCCACGATAATGGCAAGAGTTGTTGTGGGACAAGAGTTAACCTGTTTAAATGTGAGAATCGACAACAGATCAGACAACAAAAAACTAATTACCATGTTTCGTGCAAAAACCACCAGGATTTGACTCTCACAAAATGCGGTCAACGCGACAGATGCACATATTTTTTATACCGACGGGGAAAGCAACCGTGCCCACTTTGTAACTGCGGGGAACCACAGACTGTCAGAGACACCACAGAAGGAAACCCCACGAGACCAGATGTCGGTGGACTGGAAGACTTCCCGTTGGCGACTACGCAGTCGATATACTGCATAAATGCTCTAGATGTTTGCTTCTAAGATTTTATATTGTAACTACAATCTAAATTTTTTCTTTCTGGCAAAAATGCCATATTATAAATGAACAAATTCTGAGGCTTCAAGTAATCATAATTTTTATACTGACGGGACACGTACACAGAACTCTGCAGGGACAGTAAGGCTGCAGTAGAAAAGGCAGGTTCACACGGATGCAGGCTGGGGCAGTCCTGTAGAGCTGGCCAGGTCCACAGAGAATGGCTAGCAGAGAAACAAGTTCAGTGAAAACACACGAACCACTGGCCACCGAATTTCCTCCACCGTCACACTGTATCTTTGTTGTCCAAACGACCTAATACTTCGTATTGGAATTTAGGTCTATATTTATTAATCATGCTGTGCAAACCCCTCCACCTCTACAGAACTACCCTAGTCGTCATCCACTCGAATCTGCCTTTTGTACTGCAGCCTTACTGCCCCTCTACAATTCTCTCTCCGTGTCCTGTATGGTAATCCTTTTTGTATTTTCAAACATCTACTCTCAAATAATACATACTTCAGCTGCCAGAGAACGAAAACTAAAAACAAATAACATGGAACGGCATATAAAATAAACTGTAAATGAAATACATAAAAATGAAATGGTGGAGGAAAAAACTTGAACATTAAAAGATTAATTTTTTTCAATATTTTATGTCTAAGCTGTTTACACGCTGTAATATTTTATTTCTAAACACGAAATTTTATAGCAAAGTCTTCGGTCGGTCTAATGATTTCCCACTTATCGCTTCTTACACCTCCAGAAACTATTTGTCGGTATGGAAATATCACCGAATCGCACCACCCTTCGGAGGCCGCATCAAACTGCAGGTCCGGCTCCCTTCCCTGATAACTTCCTGGGATAGTCATTTTGCCTTAAAAACAGCAGTAACACTCAATTTTACAATACTGTACAGAAAGCACGAGAAATCGACAGACTGCAACAGTTTGACACTTTAAGGACACGTGTGTTGCTGCGAAGGAAGACAGAATCTGTGAAGCCTCTGCTTTGTAAAGCTCTAGAATCTTCAGAATGCCGAACACTGTACACACTCGGGTCAATGACTTATCAGTGCGTCTTGTTGCTACATTCTGTGAGTCTAAGCTTGTACATTTCAAAACCAGTTGCCTGTGGCACGTATTAACAGCTCTGTAAATAAATCTACATAAGTGTGCTACGAGAATATTATTTTTGTAACGACACCTCAAAAAAGCCACTTTGGGGCTCTAAGGTAAGGATTCCTACATGTGTATTGGTACGCACACATTCCTCAATGATATTTGTGGTTAGTAACCAGAGCAAATTTAGGATTGACTTCACAATTCCCGAACACAATACTCGAATTAAAATTTTCCGTACGTATCATGCATCCCTCTCCAGCACTGAGAATCACCAGGCCCCGGGCCCCTTACTCGGCTCGCATTTATTGCAAATCTCTCGTCCGGCGCAAAGTCCCGAGTTTTTTTTTTTTTTTTTTTTTTTTTTTTTTTTTTTTTTTTTTTTTTTTTTTTTTTGGGGGGGGGGGTTTAAGGGTGCTCAACTACTGAGGTCATTAGCGCCCAGTCACAATTGTTAGAGCACATGGAATTTAATAAAACTCAAGGGGAGGGGGGGGGGCACCAGAAAGTCCTTACAAAGAGGCAGATAAAATAAGGAAAATAGTTAGATGTCTTTGGACAAGCCAGTCAAAGTTATAAAACTAAGAACATGAGCAGCTGCTCGAGCGTCATCAGCTAAAATATCCGGTAAAGTAGACGGCAGGGACAGGACAACACGAGATTGACTAAAGCGGGGACACGACAATAAAACATGGTGCACTGTTAATGCTTGACCACAAGGGCACTGCGGGGCTGGGTCACCGGAGAGCAGGTAGCGGTGGCTAAACCGGCAATGCCCAATCCGCAACCTGGTCAGAAGGACCTCTTCTCGCCGAGATGGTCGGGAGGAGGTTGTCCAAGCAGTTGGGAACGGTTTTACTGCCCAGAGCATGTTTCCTTGAAGTGATGACCAAGTATCCCACCACAACGACACAAGCCTCTTACAAACAACCCCACTAACGTCAGATGACGGGACACAATGGGAGGCTGGCCGAGGCAGGAGGACTGCAGCCTTGGCTGCAGCATCAGCAGCCTCATTCCCAGGCACTCCTACATGTCTGGGAACCCACAGAAAGCTGACAGGAGAGCCATCATCAGCAAAAGAATGGAGGGACTGCTGGATCCGTTGCACCAAGGGATGGACCGGATAGGAAGCTCCAAGGCTCTGAAGAGCACTGAGTGAATCAGAGCAGAGTACATACGATGAATGGCGATGGCGGCGGGCATACTGAACGGCCTGATGAAGAGCAAAAAGCTTGGCCGTAAAGCTGGAACACTGGTCGAGGAGCCGGTATTTAAAGGTGACGGCCCCGACGACAAAGGCACAGCCGACACCATTGTCAGTTTTGGAGCCATCGGTGTAAATAAAGGTGTGACTGGCAAGTCGCGCACGAAGTTCGACAAACTGTGAGCAATACACTGCAGCTGGAGTACCCTCCTTCAGGAGTGAGCTGAGGTCGAGATAAATATGAACCGGAGCCTGGAGCCAAGGTGGTGTCGGGCTCTCACCCTCTCTGAAGGTGGTAGGGAGGGCAAAATCCAATTGACGAAACAGGCGACGGAAGCGGACTCCAGGGGGCAGCAGGGCAGACACACACAACCCATACTGACGGTCGAGAGAATCGGCGAAGAAGGACTGATAAGAGGGGTGGTCGGGCATTGACAACAGCTGGCAGGCATACCGACACAGCAGTACGTCGCACCGGTAGGTCAATGGTAATTCGGCAGCTTCAGCATAAAGACTCTCGACGGGACTAGTGTAGAAGGCTCCGGTTGCTAGACGTAACCCCCGATGGTGGATGGAGTTGAGATGGCGTAAGAGGGATGGCCGCGCACACGAGTAGACGAAGCTCCCATAATCCAGCTTCGATCGGACTATGGACCGATACAAGCGAAGCAGGACAGTGCGATCCGCTCCCCAAGATGAACCACTAAGAACTCTGAGGACATTAAGGGAACGTGTACAACGGGCAGCTAAATAAGAGACGTGCGGAGACCAACAAAGTTTCCTGTCCAATGTGAGCCCTAGAAACTTAGTTGTTTCCACGAATGGGAGAACAACGGGACCGAGATGTAAGGATGGCGGAAGGAACGCTTTATATCGCCAAAAGTTGATACAAACCGTCTTCTCTTCAGAGAACCGGAAGCCATTTGCCACACTCCATGAGTATAGGCTGTCTAGACAACGCTGAAGGCAGCGCTACAGGAGGCATGTTCTCTGGGCACTGCAGTAGATCGTGAAGTCGACAAAGAGAGAGCCTGAGACATTAGGTGGAATGCAATCCATAATTGGATTGATCGCGATGGCAAAAAGGGCTACGCTCAAGACGGAGCCCTGAGGCACTCCGTTCTCCTGGAGGAATACGTCTGACAATACGGAACCCACACGTACCCTAAAAAGTCGTTCGGTTAAAAAGGAATCAATAAAAAGGGGCAGGCGACCGCGTAGGCCCCACCTGTGCATAAAGCGGAGGATACCTCCTCTCCAACAGGTATCATAAGCCTTCTCCAAATCGAAGAACACGGCAACCGTTTGGCGCTTTCTCAAAAAGTTGTTCATGATGAATGTCGACAAGGTCACAAGGTGGTCAACAGCGGAGCGGCGGCGACGAAAGACGCATTGAACATTGGTAAGTAGCTGTCGAGATTCAAGAATCCAAACTAACCGAGCGTTAACCATGCGCTCCATCACCTTACAGACACAGATTGTAAGAGAAATGGGGCGGTAACTAGAACGAAGGTGTCTATCCTTCCCCGGTCCAGACGCGATTGTAGGTACGAAGAAGGAAGCTTTTGCCTGCCGGAGAAAGGTGTGGCAGCATCTGAACATGAATGGTATCTGGCCCCGGAGCAGAGGACCGGGACAGTGCAAGCGCACGTTCGAGTTCCCGCATAGTAAAGGGGGCATTATAAGTTTCCAGATTCAGCGAGTGGAAGGAAGGTCGCCGAGCCTCTTCTGCCTCTTTCCTGGGAAGGAAGGCAGGGTGGTAATGGGCGGAGCTTGAAACCTCCGCGAAAAAGCGGCCGAAGGCGTTGGAGACAGCCACTGGATCAACAAGGACCTCATTACCTGAGGTCAGGCCAGGTACCGAGGAGTGGGCCTTAATGCCCGACAGCTGGCGCAGGCCATCCCAGACAACAGAAGAGGGAGTAAAACTGTTAAAGGAGCTGGTGAAAGAGGCCCAACAAGCTTTTTTGCTGTCTTTGATGACTCTACGGCATTGCGCTCGGAGTCGTTTGTATCCAATACAATTAGCCAACGTAGGATGGCGGTGAAAGGTGCGTAAAGCACGTCGTCGAGCACGGATAGCATCTCTACAAGCCTCATTCCACCAGGGGACGGAAACGCGACGTGAAGAAGAGGTAGTACGAGGAATGGAACGTTCGGTAGCACTGATGATAACAGCCGTGAGGTATTCGACCTGACTGTCACAACTGGAAAATCGTGGTCCGGAAAGGTCGCCAGGGAGGAGTAAAGTCCCCAGTCAGCTTTCGGTATGTTGCAGCTCGAAGGACGTGGGGATGGGGTGTGGTGCAGGAGACGAACGACACAGGGGAAGTGGTCGCTCGAATAGGTGTCAGAAAGGACATACCACTCGAACCGACAGGCAAGAATGGTAGAACAGATCGAGAGGTCCAAGTGGGAGTAGCCCCTGGGGCAGAGGGGGCGGGGACCGCGAGGGAGGAGGATTTGGAAGGGAGGGATTTGGGAGGCGGAGGCATAGACCCCGGATGGGGTGAGGAGGTGGAGGGGGGACAGGGTAGGGGTGAGGATACTGTGGAAGGAGTGGACACGACTGAGGCAAACGAAGTTGTCAACGGCACGGGATGGAGGCGGTCATACTTCTTCCTGGCCTCAGAATAAGTTTTGAGTTCTTGAATCTTCTTCTCCTTCTGATACGCGGGGCAGTCTAAAGATCTAGGCGAGTGGATGCCAGGACAATTAACGCACCGAGGTGGTGCGGTGCATGTATGTTCCTCACGAAGAGGACGTCCACAATCGCCACAAAGGGGCTCAGCCTCACACCGTGACGACATGTGCCCAAAGTGCTAACACCGAAAGCGGCGCATAGGAGGCGGGATGTAAGGTCGCACGTCGCACCGGTAGCACATCACCTTTACCTTCTCCGGGAGAACGTCCCCCTCGAAGGCGTGGATAAAGGCCCCGTTGTCGATGCGACGATCTTTGGGGCCGCGTTGGACTCGCCGGACGAAATGCACGCCTCGGCGCTCCAGGTTGGCCCTGAGCTCATCAGATTGCAGCAGGAGGTCCCGATGAAAAATAACCCCCTGCGTCCTATTCAGTGCCAGATGTGGGACAACGGACACTGGGATGTCCCCTAGTCGGTCACACGCCTGGAGCGCCGCCGACTGCGTGGCGGAGGTGGTCTTTATAAGAACGGACCCCGAACGCATTTTACTGAGAGCCTCGATTTCCCCGAAGATGTCCTCGATGTGCTGAACAAAGAACATGGGCTTTGAGGTGGCGAACGTCCCCCCATCGGTCCGAGAACAGACTAAATAGCGGGGGAAGTACTTCGCCCCAAGCCGGCGGGCCTGTCCTTCCTCCCAGGGAGTGGCCAAGGGGGAAAGGGCAGGAGAACCAGAACCAGAGACAGTACATTTCTTTTTAAAAGACTCGGCCGCAGAGCGACCTGATACATGTTGACGTTTCATCTGCGATACCACCCACTCCGACCAGGGGCTCTCCCCACGGGCGCCACCCAGCCTCAGCAAGGGCCACCTGGCAGGATGACCATTGCCGGGAGTCCTGATGCCCCACAAGGAGATGGGCATCTACTCCTTGGCCAACGTGGGGAGGGTGCAGCACAGGTATCGGCAGTACGATCCCTGTGTTGTCAGGGGGCTACAACCTAGAGGGTACATGACGAACCCACCAGAACGGGCTGGCTACCGTGCTGGATTTCGGGTGCCACGGAAAGTCCATCATGATCGTAGGTGCAGATGGGGACGCACTATGGGCGTAACTTGTACAACCCATCAGGCATTTAGGCCCAATTTGAGGAATACTGGGTACGGTTACAACGCCAGTAAAATGCTGAGTGCCAAGGTCTTAGTGCACTGAGGACCAGTGATACACCACGTAAGGCGTCCTTCCCCAAAAGGCTCGTACTTCTATAGAATTTTGAAAAATGGAGGTCAAACCCCAAGGGGGACCATCACATGGAAGGTCGAAACGGTTGAAACTCCTTTTAGTCGCCTCTTACGACAGGCAGGAATACCTCGGACCTATTCTTACCCCGGACCCGCAGGGGGGAAAGTTCCGAGTGACTGAAAGAAGCACAGGTGACTCCCGTATGTAGAAAAGATAAAAGAACAGACTCGCAACACTACAGACCGATATCCTCAACATCAGTTTTGCGGTAGAATTCTCGAACCTATTCTCAGTTCAAACGTAATAAATTTCCTGGAGACCGAAAAGCTTTTGTCCACAAATTGGCACAGTTTTAGGAAGCAGTACTCATTTGGATCTCAGCCTGCACTTTTCTCACACGATATCTTGTGAACTATGGACTAAGGGCAACAGGCAGATCCCATATTTCTAGATTTCTGAAAAGCATTTTAAACAGTGCCCCACCACAGGCTGTTAACGAAGGTACGAACATGAGGAATAGGTCCTCAGATATGTGAACGTCTCAGACTTCACGTAAGAAGTCGTTAAAGTGTCAAACTGTTGCAGTCTGTCGATTTCTCGTGCTTTCTGTACAGTATTGTAAAATTGAGTGTTACTGCTGTTTTTAAGCCGAAATGACAATCCCAGGAAGTTATCAGGGAAGGGAGCCGGACCTGCAGTTTGATGTGGCCTCCGAAGGGTGGTGCGATGCGGTCATATTTTCACACCGACAAATAGTTTCTGGAGGTGTAAGAAGGGATAAGTGGGAAATCATTACAGGGTGTATACGTGGATAAGGAAAAAAAATTCCCGGATTTTTCCCGGATTTCCCGGTTAAAAATACACTTTCTCCCGGATGAAAACACACTTTTTCCGTGCTATTAAGTGACAGGTTTTTTTTATTTTTTGCATCAATAAGTACGCTGTATATTTTCGTATCACGAAAGTATAAATTCGAATCCCACCAAACACCGCATGTTACTTTCCGAACCATGTAATCGAGATTACGATACGCTTTTGTAAGAGAGTCATTGCTCATGTCACGTGATCCCGCCAGCCGATGACAGCGGATATTCAGAGCGTAGGACACGTGATGTAGTCCGCTAATAGCAACATCACTGTTAAGTGGCGCGGATACACAAACAGGAAAAGTTAATGTTTTAAATTAATATACATAGTGTTGCTACAAGAAAAGCAAAGGTTTCACGTACAACATTGGTCTCTAAGGTTAATAAGCTGCAACAGAAGCTAAGCTTTCACATATAATGTTAATTTTTCTTGTCCGTGTTACACTTTAAGATACATCACACAAATGTGCCAGTAAAATTTTTAGCCGAGTCCAGTGACTTGTTCTCAAATATTTCCACAAATAAATTAGCTACTGCAGAGGAGCGAGAGCTTCCCGTAGCACTACATCAATTTACTCATAATAACGACACGATTGTCTAATCTGGGCTCTAAATACTTCTAATCGCTCGTCATCAAACGCTCTGTGATTTAAGGAATTCACTCTCACACATAGTTCCACTTGCGAAAGAGTAAATTTGCTTTGAAAGTAACGTTTTTCAAACAGCCATTCGCAATATTTTCCCGCGACCTGTTAGAAATAGGTTCGTTTCAACAGTCGTCAGAGAGCGCCAGGTAAGAGGCGCCACCGCGCTTTGGCAGCTACGATGACGCAGGAAGCCCGTATGTTCGTATGTGTAAAACATTAAAAGATCTTACGTTATGTCATACAAGAAAAGAGGCCGAAATATCGGCGTCTAATGCTGCGTAAGTTGTTAATACAAATACTACCCATGACTGGTGTGGTGTCTCAAATCTGATTGCGTTTATTTTGTCGCTGTCTTTCTAACACTGCAGAAATTGTAACACATACCAAATAAACGAGACTGTTTTTGCACAAATCGTCATTTTTATAACACGACAGAATATAATTCACGAAGACCAACATAAAATGCCTATTAGGCCTACTACAAGCAAATAGTTTAATGTTAGAAAATAGTTTCACATTTCATTCATACGCCCCAGTTTCTCAAGCATGAGATCGAAAAGTAGTAGTACGAGATTTTTACTTAAATTTGGAATCGTCATATTCTTCCCTAATTGGTGTGATGTCCCCGTTCCTCGTCCTAACAAACAATCTCGTCATGACTAACTCTGGAACTATTCCTGCCTTTGTCAAAATTTAGTCGCTGGTTAACTTCACTAACCCTGCCAGAATCACCGGTTTAGTTATCCCTGATTATTCTCCGGTTAGGCGTTATGATGTTCGTACAAACCACTTTCCGCCCTACTTCCAGAATAGAAGTTAATCGGCTGCTAGAAGGGGGCTGTACACCTGGCCCTTACAAGTGGAGCGATCTGGCCAAAAATTTTCTGACAAAATTTCATTTTCTTGGATACACCGAGAAGATAATACGTAATCTTTCTTACCTGTTATTCCTGTTAGTCGTTTATTTCCACTCTGGTAGTCTGACTCTATGGATTTCGCTAGTAATTATAGCACAGCTGATCATTCCAAGCCCAATCAACCACATAATCAGACAGCCGCCACTCAACTGCGCATGCGCATGAGCCCGCTCGTAACTCCTATAACGAATCTAGTTAAACCGTTTTGACGTCACTCTCATCGGAGACATTTTGTTGTTATTAAGCATTGCATAGTCTTCCTAACACCTTTGACACATTTTGTTGTTGGCAAACGTTTGTATGAGCACTGTGTTTTGTTGTTGTATATGGCACATTTCCTTTGCAATTTATGTTTTATTTTCATATTTTTTTCTCGTTCACGTTTTATTGTTGTAGTATTATTCTGCAGTAGCGGGATAGAGTAATATCCTTTGTTAGAGCATCGATTCTTACCAGTCAATGTTGCAAAAATTTAACTGAAACCTAAGATAATGAAAAATTCCCGGAATTCTAAAAAATTCCCGGGTTTTTCCCGGTTTTCTCCCGGATGAAAAAATTCCCGGGTTTTTCCCGGATCTCCCGGTTGTCCCGGGTCGTATACACCCTGCATTAGAACCCAGTACGTTGACCTCGGAGGTGAGACATGATTATTGTCAGCAATGCTCCACTGAAGTGTGCTAGGAGTGCTGCTGTTCTCTGTATACACAAATGATCTGGAAGACAGAGTGAGCGGCAATCTGCGGCAGTTTGCCGGCGGTGCTGTGGTGTACGGCAAGTTGTCATCACTGAATGACTGCACGAGGATACGAGATCACTCGGACAAAATTTCTAGTTGCTGTCACTAACGGCAGCTAGCTCTACGTGGAGAGGAGTAGAAAAAACAAACCCGTAGTGTTGAAATACAGCGACAGTGGTGTGCTGACTGACACAGTCACACCCATTAAATACCTGGGCGTAATGCTGTAAAGCGATACGAAATAAAACGAGCGTGTGAGGATTGTAGTACACGTAATGAATGGTACACTTTGGTTTATAGAGAGAATTTTAGGAAAGTGTAGTTTATCTGTAAAGGAAACTGCACGTACGTCACTAGTGCGACCCATTCTCTAGTTCCGCACGAGTGTTCGGGACCACTACCAGGTCAGATTGACGGGAGACGTCGAAACAATTCGGAGGTCGGCTGCTAGATTTATTACCGACAAGTTCGAACGGTACGCGAGTATTTCAGAGATGCTTCGGGAACTCGGGTGTGAATCTCTCGAGAGAAGGCGACGTTCTTTTTCGGGAAGACTATTGCAAAAATTTAGAGAACCGATATTCGAAGCTGACTGCAGAACAATTCTATTGTTGCCAATGTGCAGTTTGTGTAAGGATAGTAAGGTAACAGAAATTAGGACTTCTACAGAGGTACACAGACAATCACTTTTTTCCCCTAGCTCTATTTGCAAGTGAAATGGGAACGGAAATGACTCTTTACTGCTAGAGAGTACCCTCCGACACACACCGTGCAGTGGCTTCCAGAATGTGTGTGTAGATGTACATGTTGAAATTTTAAGATCACTGAATATTCAAAAACAGCACAAAACAATAGCTCGTGAGCCACTCTGGCCAAACTTTACAAAGGGACGTCCACATGTTGCACTTGCTCATGGTGAACAGTAGATGCTGGCAACGTATCCCTGTGTCAAGTTGGAATTAAGCAATATGAGCACAGTATGTAGTAGCTCATTAACACCTGTCAACTACATCTACCTTCATGCCACTAAGATATGAATTGATCATATTCTATATATGAGCTTGCCTTCACATTCTTCTTTGGCTGCATATTGACATTTCTGTTATTGATACACATACACAGAAATTACATTAACACTTTTTGTGTTGAAATGTTATTGATGAATTCAACTAAGATGTGAATCTTAGTTGCGGTGAAAATATGATATGAATTATGACAGTATATCGATAATTTTTGCTTTTTGGACTGTCTGATTACAACTGAATGAATCAATTTTCATGCCATACGCTTTTTGCCTTTGTTCTCTGCAAGGCATCTTTAGTGGCCTGGAATATGTACGTATTTCTAAAACTTCATTTAGTAAACAACATCATTCTGCAATTGATTTCAACTTTTGTGCCATTGTACAACTGTTTTTATCCTTTACATTTATATAACTTGGAATTAAATGGACCTTTGTGGAGATTTTGTCACATTTTATATGCTGTATTGTCTTACGGAGTATCAGATGTATTTTCTTGAACTTGTACATGTGACATAGAATGCTTGGCATAGCGGTATTAACATCTCCAACTTTTGTAATCCTGTCAATATGGACAACAAGTTCAAGAAAATACATCTGAGACTCCATAAGACAATACAGCATATAAAATTCAACAAAATATGCAAAAACAACAATTTAATTCCAAGTTATACAAATGTAAAGGTTAAAAACAGTTCTACAGTGACACAAAAGTTGCAATCAGTAGCAGAACAATGTTGGTTACTAAATGAAATTAAGATGCTAAATTTGAAAAAACAGTAACAAAACATGAATAAAAGAAATGATAAGATAAAAATCATCTCTCTCACACAAGCAGCAAAAACACCTCCCCCTCCCTACATCTTAAGTGCACGCATGCCCCACCTCCCCCAAAGTAGAATTTAAAATACTACTACATCATAGCAAAAACCAATCACCAGAACTGTTTATAACCTATAGGTACACTGCCCCAAAATGTAAACTATAGAGTAAAAATATGTACATATCCCAGGCCACTGCAGATGCCTTGCAGAGAACAAATGCAAAATGCGTATGGCACGAAAATTGTGTTTCATTCATTTGTAATCAGATGGTCCAAAAACTAAAAATTATCAATATACTTGAATATTACACACAACTGAGGAAGACAGGACTACAAAAGTTGCAGATGATATGAATTATTTGTTGTGTGTGGACAGACCTTTCTTCTATTTCTGCTTTTACTGCTTACGAGAGTTTATTTTAGTCCTATATGTACAACACTTTGCACAGAGTTGAAATATTATTACAGGTTTATTTTAAAAGTGAGAATCTACATTGTGGTGACATACTGAACTACGCATAGCCAAAAAAAGTTACTACGGAAGCTACCTGTTTACTTTCATCGTGTATTACAACACAAACCCCAAAATATGAGAAAATCAGAAAATGAAAGCTCACTGTTAAGTTATTTACTACACGCTTATGCATATTTGCCACGCAAATGACTTCTTTTTCTCTGAACAATCAAGTTTGATCAGACTCCAGAATGGTATATCAATGTTGTTACATAAATGTTCACAAATTTTCCAGCCATCAAAATGAAGATTATACTACACCACTATATAAACAATTTAGGAGACAATCTGAGCAGCCCTCTTAGGTTGTTCTCATTTGATGCTGTGATCTACCTTCTGATAGTAATCCGAAGGTCAAAACAAACTGTGAAACAATTTAGACAAAATATCTCTATGGTATAACAAAAGGCAAGTGACTTGAAATTAAGAAAATTGTGAGGTCACCCACATGAGAACTAGACGAGTTTCTTAAATTTTAGTAACACAAGAAATCATGACATATCTGAAGGCCATCAATTCTACTAAACCCTAAAGATAACCACACGTGTAATGAAGTAGCGAAGACAAGCCAATGACTCCGGTTATTGCCAGGAAACTTGGAATGTGCAATACGTGTACTAAAGAGACTTCCCTACACTAAACTTTCTCGTCATCTGCTAGGATATTGCTGTGCAGTGTAGGACCCTTAGCAGACAAGATTGATGGAAGGCACTGCAAAAGTCCAGAGGTGCACAGCTCATTTAGTGTTATTGCAAAATAGGGGAAAGAGTATTACAGATATGATTCACGAGTTGGGCTGGTAATCACAAAAACAGAGGCATTTATCACTGAGGTGAGACCTTTAAATGAATTTCTGTCACCAACTTTCTCCTCCGAATGTGAAAATATTTTGTTGATATCAACCTACACAGGGAGAAATGATCATTGTAATACAACACAAGAAATCAGAGTTTGTACAGAAACATTTAACTGTTCATTTTCCTGTGTCGTGTTTGAGTGTGGGACAGTGGAGAAATTGTCTGTATATGGTTCAATGAACCCTCTGACAGGCACTTACGTGTGAATTGCGGAGTAGTTATGTAGCTGTAGAATTACCTGTTCTGTTATTGTAACTTCCCACACCTGCTAGAAACATAAGTTACCAACATACATTTCAAGATCAGTAAGTGGACATCCCCTGTAAAATTTCACTACCAATTATTCTACAATGTATCTCAATATGTGGCCTCAGGGATTTTAATTCCACATAACTGCATCAAACCAGTCTCAAGACTGAAGACAACAACAAAACATGACATTGCCAGTAAATAGACACCTGACAGTGGTCCACAGCCTAGAAAATGGTTTCCAATTTTTTTTAACTATTAAAGAACACTGTACAGCACAGTGGACACGTGTATAATACTACAAACTTCTTCGGTCATACTACAGACTGACTGCAGAAAATTATATTCAGAACAACATTACCAAAGTATACAGGTAGGAAGTATTTCTTTGGCAGACAGAGAAACAAGCAAAACACAACACGAGTGCTAACCCAGGTAACATGTTTCCTTCTTCAGGCAAAAAGCAGAAAAGGTTTGCAGAAACAGAGAGTGGCAATTTGTGTTACCTTTGCTTGTTTGTATTAAAATATTGTGAAACTTCTAAAAAATTATTTATGAATTCACTAATTAAAATTATCTCATACTTAAACAGCTTTTTTGTTTCCAAATTTATTATAAAGTTCATTTTGTGCCCAAAAAAGTGTTCAAAATGGTTCCAGTAGAGCATTTATTTCTTTTAAAGAGAGAAACAACAGAAGAAAGCCAACCAAATGTTCAAGAACTGCTCATAATGAACACATCCATATATATTATTCATAGACACAAATGATGTTATTTCACACATGTATTATTTACATACCAGATCCAAAGTACAAAATCCAGACAACTGTGAATGGTTTATTAACTCCACATAAATGTCAAGGGCAGAAGGAATGTTAAGGTTTAAACTGCTGATGCCGAGTTCCTCAATAGTGGAACACAAGCTTGTATGCCAAGAGCTCAGGCACAAGACTGGCTTAAAAAGGAACAGCAATGGCATTCTTAAGTGTTACACTAAACGTGGCCAACTTAAATATGGATGAGCATATGAATGTATTGAAATATTCAACCTTGCACAAGCAGCACACAACGACAGCACAGTAAAGTGGGCATTAAACTATCATTACTAGACGTAAATGATGGCTAAACTGGAAGAAACACTTGCATACCTCATTTCAATCACAGTTTAAGCTTTTCAGATTTAACCAAATATGGTAATTTTAATATCTACATGCAGTTTTGTTAAACATTAGGCTATTGTATTGCTTTTGTAGCCTGAAGATTAGGTTCATACCTCAAACACATTGATTCATTAAAGAATACAAGCAGCGGTTGTCAACAAATTTTGTGAATGGTAGCAGTTTCTAAGAAAACCTTTCCATACATTGAATTACTTATGGAAATTAACAGTCAATATGGCTTTAAAAGTACACCCATCATTGTACATTTTTTCTCGAACATTTCTTTGATATGAACACACAACTGATTAAAAAGAGGTTCTCTCTCTCTGCAACAACATTATGATGCTATCCAGTTACACAAGGAGTAACATATTCACAAAACATTCCTGTTTCTATATATTTAAGAGCATAAAAAGCCACTGAATACAAAACTCTTTTCTTTGTGAATTTCAAAAGTCATTATATCACCCACAGAGATCACATCAATTTTCCTTTACTGAACAATCAATTTATGCAACATAAGCTCTGTGACCAATAACTACTCCATATCAACCTCACTGCTGCATCATAAATATCAAGCAACACAATCACTAACAGATGAAAATGTTACAACCGTACAACTTAAGTAGTTTGAAAATGTATACGGCGACTAATACTCCCAGAACTATATCGACACAGTCACATTTTTGGATTGCTCAAAATTAGTTCACATTCTAAATGAGTTATATCCGCTGCACAACTGTTTCCCAAAGCTAAATAGTTATGGATAATACGAAAAAATTGACAAATGTATATATACATATAAATATCTTCGTACTGTAAATGACTTGTCCTATACTATTGTGTTTAACAGTCAGAGGGCAGCATCTTACACTGAGTATACACAGTAATAAAAACAAACACATAATTGGAAAAAATTCTCATACATAAAGCCTACTATGTTATAAATGAATTTAACAAGTTTGCTAACACGGTAAGCTGTTCTGAATCACTTAAGAAATTATGCAGGCCTAATGACTTTTACGACAAAACTTAGACACACATGGTTGCAATATGTACGCCAGTTCTTGCTGTAGCAAACAACGATTAACAATAAAATTTTCAGGAATAAATACACAGAAATACTATACCTGAGACAAGTATTGTGACAGATCAAATTGTTCTCTCACTAAGCTTTCAAACTGTATGGCGCTACGTTTTGCAGTGGATAATTTGTTATACGCAGGCTACTAAATGAATTAGGTCTCTAATACGAAAATATCTGGTTCGCTGAACAGAAATTTCGAGCTGGTATGAACAAGGGGCGACGGCTGAGAATTTGGGACAGAGAACTCATACAGAAATTTCGGCACGCTTTTGCGAAACCATACAGAAGGCAAGAGGCTCTGATAACAATACATTCGAAAAAATTATCACATACTCACCGGAACATAGAATAATTCTCATCGGATGGCACTCGGTCAAGTACGATTGATGCAAGGTCAGCTGGCGTCTAGGGATCTGCAGTTTCGTTGTTCGTGTAGAATTACTCACTCGCCGAAATCCTAACAGGACAAAGGAATAAATCACTACACATTGCCTCGTATCATTTAGAACAGGCGAATGGCGGATTTTATGGAGCATATGGAATTAAACACCTATTTACACAACCTTGACATCGACAGCAGTCGACAGACGACACAATTCCCTATTTTGCTTCCGAGTAAAAATGATGCGACAGGCACAAAAAACGTGTTGCTGTCTACAGAAAACTGCAGCGTTCTATTATTCTGTAATATACGGATTATTCGTTACTTGTACTGTTCCAAAAAATTCAAGGACATTCAACCCTGTCAAGCGTCAAAAGACAAAAGATAACCTCCTCTGCGGTTTACTCACTTTGTTAACAGGTACACTCGCCGTCACATTTAACGTCACTGCACGTTGTCACAACGCATCGAATTTATTTCACAGATCGGTGAATCAAACTCGCAATGCATTGATTTTTCGGCGAAATTCGCCCCTCACCCAGCAGAGCCCAGCTTCGTCCCGCGAGAAGGCCAGAGACAGCACACAGAAAGAACGATGCCACAGGGGCGCCAACATTACGGTTTCGGGTGCACTATCGCGGCAGGCCCCGTGTCCAGAAACGGGCACAACTGAACCTATCTGTCTCAAGAGTAACTTTGCTCAATCAGCTTACGCATTAGGCACAATTACTACGAGCTTCTTTCTGAAGTCATTTCTCGGACTAGTGGAGCGCTCGATCACAGTGACGATATGAAGTTTGTGTTGGTAGCGCACCTTGTTATGACGGATGGAACTGTGTCGAACGCGACGACTTTTAAATGACAGCTGGAGGGGCAGCGATAATGAACGCAGTTTTCGAGAGCAGTCGCTATTCCCAGGGCATGGGAGCGTCGAGCGCGCTCAGCACGAACTGTTCCGCCGTGTCACCAGACTTATATGGGTGGGGTGGGGGGAGGCAGCTGTGTATTTGGGTTAAGGAGAGCGCCACGGTGAGCCCCCTGCACGCTGTCACACTGTCCCAAGCGTCGTACTCAAATCCTATTACGTGCACGCGCGTATGTAACCGAGGCTCTTAACCCACGCTAGAAGATTTTCAGGGTAGAATAAACCCTTAAAAAGATGTTTTAGTAACTGTAAGCGTGAATTCAGGCTTAGCGCCTTTGGATAAGTGTGCGATTATTTTTATCTGTAGTTTGACGAGAAGCGCGTCCAAAGCATTCATGTAAAATATGTTTGTTAAATATAGTCATTATCGCAGTCAGAATTTTTATTTATTGCGATTTCATCATTTACGAGCAGCTATCATCTACACCCATACTCTGCAAATCACTGTGAAGTGTGTGGAAAAGGATGCGTGTCTTTGGAGCACAATTTAGGATTTATTCCCAGGCGATTCGCTTGCAAAGCGCAAATCTCGTCTGTGCAGTTCCTATGTGAGCATATTCCTAGGTCCTTCATTTAAAACTGCTTCTCGGGACTTCACAAGTAGGGGTAGTCGGCGTTCTTCTTCGAGTGCCTGACTGGTAAGATATTCGGGCATTTCCTTGACGTTCTCCCGTGAGCCAAACAGAACCGTCACTTTTCAAACTGCCGATTATACACTGTCCAGTCACATTAATGTGACTAGCTGCCAGAAGCCTGAATGAGCTGCTTTTGCAGCGCGAGACTGCAGGAAGAGTGTGAGTGAGCTTCTGGAAGGCACCGGCAGCAGTGTGGAGCCATGCCGCGCTGGATTTTTCAGATGAGGATCCGTGGTACGAACAGCCCGACCGAGGTGGTCCTCCCACAAATTGTCGGGGAGTTTGGTGACCAGACGAGTACTGAACTCGTGCTCAACCAGCTGCGAGCTGTTTTACACGTTGCTTTGCCCTGCCTTGCTAACAGCAAGGAACATACATGCTGCTAGCACAACTGGTACACATATATGATTCAGTTACTATAAATTGTCAATCAGTGTTTAAAATAATCTTATCCAATATACAAATTTCTGGACATACCATGGCATTGTTCTTCTACGAAGAAGATATTGACATCTGCTAAATCAATATTAAGCTTCTGGAGATGACTAATTTGTCGAAACCCGTATACCATAATAATATGCATCTGCAACTTATGATTAAATTTTATTCTGAAAAATAATACTGTAGCTGCTGAAAATAACAGCCACGAATAAAAATTCTAAATAAACATCGAACTTTAAATTCTCAGTCGGTACCTCATTTGCTATACCGATTTTCAGCCTCATTCGAGAGGCGCGTCAAATGTTCCTCGCCTTTAGACAAATCGCTTCACAAAACATTTGACCGAATTATTTTCAGTTCCTTTATTTTCAAGTTTTGTTCAGAAAGCATCATCTTTTCGACACATTTGTTTTCGTACGTCTTCCGCTCTCGAAATGTTCTGAACTTAGCACTTGATTTTAGGGAAGCCATTTTGACAGTATAATCACACCAACGCAACTTTTGATACTTAAAATAGCTAGGCCTTGAAGACTTCTACTTTTTGACACTTTGTTTAGAAATTAGTAGTAGCTGCTCGTGATGTATTTCAATTTTCCCTCAAATCATGAAATAATATTTTCTTAATTTAATTTTCTTAATATTTAATACGTTTTTGTTAAACTAGACCTCTCGCTGTTCAGTCTGTTACCCAATTTGTCTGTTCCCCACTTTTTGTTTGGCTATGAAAATTCCGACGAAAATTCATTGCGTAATTTGTATAGAGTCTTGTTTTCGCTCCGTTCAAACATTCGACCGAAAAATTCTCGGTTGACTTGCGGCGTCAGATTCGAATAAAATAAGCGACTTTACCCGAATCTGACGCGGCATATCAACCGAGAACATTTTATCCAAACATTATATCGTACCTGTAGAAAAACAAACCTCCATCAAAGAATCAGCACGGATGTGTAACGCGGCCTGCTTTGTTCACCATGCGACACTTCGCCAACATCAGACGCAACTGGCTAGACGGTTTCTATTTATCTAGTTTCCGAAAGCTATTCCACTCCCCACCAGGTCGTTTACAATTGTGTGCATTTATTTGTTTTTCTTTTTCTGATTCATCAGTCTTCTGACTGGTCTGATGCAATCCGCCACGAATTCCTCTCCTGTGCTAAACTCATCTCAGAGTAGCACTTGCAACCTACGTCGTCAATTATCTGCTGGATGTATTCTAATCTCTGTCTTCCTCTACAGTTGTTGCCCTCATCAGTTCCCTCGAGTACCGTCGAAGTTATTCCCTGATGTCTTAACGGATGTCCTACCGTCCTTTCCCTTCTCCTCGTCTGTGTTGTATTCCTTTCCTCTCCAGATCTGCACAGAACTTCCTCTTTCCTTACCTTATCAGTCCACCTAATTTTCAACATTCGTCTGTAGCACCACGTCTCAAATGCTTCGATTCTCTTCAGTTCCGGTTTTCCCACGGTCCATGTTTCACTACAATACAAAGCTGTGCTGTAAACGTACATTCTCAGAAATTTCTTCCTCAAATTAAGTCCTATGTTAAACTCTAGTAGACTTGCCTTGGCCAGGAATGCCTTTTTTGCTAATGCTAGTCTGCTTTTGATGTCCTCCTCGGTCCGTCCATGATTGGTTATTTTGCTGCCTAGGTAGTAGAATTCCTTAACTTCAACTACTTCCTGACCGTCAACCACGATGTTAAGTTTCTCGCTGTTCTCTATTCTGCTACTTCTCACTGGTTTTGTCTTTCTCCGATTTACTCTCAATCCACATTCTGTACTCAATGACTGTTCATTCCGTTCAGTAGATTATGTAATTCTTCTCCTCTTTCACGCAGGATAGGAAAGTCATCAGCGAATCTTATCATCGACATACTTTCACCTTGAACTTTAACTCCACTCCTTGACTTCTTCGATGTACAGAGTGAGCAGCTTGTAATCCGAGCACTTCGTTCTTTGCCGTCCACTCTTATGATTTCCTCTCGGCTCTTGTACATACTGTACACTGAAGAGCCAAAGAAACTGGTACACTTGCCTAATATCGTGTAGGGCCCCCGCGAGCACGCAGAAGTGCCGCAACACGACGTGGCGTGGACTCGACTCATGTCTGAAGCAGTGCTGGAGGGATTTGACACCACGAGTCCTGAAGGGCTGTCCATAAATCCGGAAGAGTACGAGGAGGTGGAGATCTCTTTGGCATCCCAGATACGCTCAATAATTTTCATGTCTGGGGAGTCTGGCGGTCAGCGCAAGTGTTTAAACTCAGGAGAGTGTTTCTGTAACAGTTCTGGACGTGTGTGGTATGGCGTTGTCCTGCTGGAATTACCCAAGTCCGTCGGAATGCACAGTGAACAAGAATGGATGCAAGTGATCAGACAGGACGCTTACGAACGTGTCGCCTGTCAGAGTCGTATCTAGAAGCATTGTGGCTCCCATAGCACTCCAACTGCACACGCCCCACACCCTAACAAAGCCTCCACCAGCTTGAACTGTCCCATGCTGACACGAAGGCTCCACGGATTCGTGAGACTGTCTTCACACCCGCACACGTCTGTGCGTTCGATACACTTTGAAACTAGAGTCGTCCGTCCAGGCAACATGTTTCCAGTCATCGAGAGTCCAATGTCGGTGTTGACGGGTCCAGGCGAGGCGTAAAGCTTTGCCATCGAGGCTACACGAGTGGGATAACATATCCATATCGATGATGTTCCGTCGAATGGGTCGCACACTGACACTTGTTGATGGCCCAGCATTGAAATCTGCAGCAATTTGCGGAAGGTTGTACTTCTGTCACGTCGAACGATTGATTCTCTTCAGTCGTCATTGGTCCCGTTATTGCAGGATCTTTTTCCGGCCCCAGCGATGTCGGAGACTTGATGTTTTACCGGATTCCTGATATTCACGGTACACTCGTGAAATGATCGTCCGGGAAAAATGCCCACTTCATCACGGCTACCTCGGAGATGCTGTGGCCCGTGGCTCGTGCGCCGGCTGTAACACCGCGTCCAGACTCACTTAAAACTTGATAACCTGCCTCTGTAGGAGCAGTAACCGATGTAACAACTGCGCCAGACATTGTCTTATATAGGTGCTGCCAATCGCGGGGCCGTATTCTGCCTGATTGCGTATCTCTGACATACCTCTGTATTTGAAAATGAGCGCCCATACCAGTTTCTTGGCCGCTTCAGAATACATTACCCGTCTCTCGCTATAGCCTACCCCTATTTTTCCCAGGATTTCGAACATCTTGCACCACTTTACACCGTCGAACGCTTTTTTACAGGCTGGCAGATTCTATGGACGTGTCTCGATTTTTCTTCAGTCTTGCTTCCAGTATCAACTGCCACGTCAAACTGCCTCATCTAACATATCCTCAATTTTTTCCATTATTCTTGCCAGCAACTTGGATGCACGAGCTGTTAAGCTGATTGTGCGATAATTCTCGCACTTGTGGTTCTTACAGTCTTCGGAATTCTGTGCATGATATTTTTCTGAAAGTCAGGTCTTATGTCGCCAGACTCACACATTCTACATACCAACGCTATTAGTCGTTCCGTTGCCACTTCCCCCACTGATTTTAGAAATTCTGATGGAATCTTATCTGTTCCTTCTGCCTTGTTTGATCTGAAGCCTCCCAAAGCTCTTTGGGACTTTTATACACATATACGTTTACGGTTGCAACGTTACGAAGTTGCAAGGTAGACAGCATTTACTGCCCTTTCTTTTATATCATTTCGTGAGTAAATTTTGTTGTTGTTGCTGAGGTTGATGCAGCTCTCTATGCTGCTCTGTCCTGTGCAAGCCTCTTCATCTCCTAGTAACTACTGCAGTCAACATCCTTCATCTCTTTGCCTCCCTCTTCGACTTTTACCCCCCCCCCCCCCCCCTCGTACTAAATTAGAGATCCCTTGACGGCTCAGAATAAGTTCTATCAAACAATCCCTTCTAGTAATTAGGTTGCGCCACAAATTTTTTATATCTTCTTTTTAGGACACAGTCCATTCCGTTCAATGGTTTTCCAAGTCCTTTGCTGCTTCTGACAGTGTCATCAACAAACCTCAGTTTTTATTTCTTCTCCTTCGACTTTAACTCCTACTGCAAATTTCTCTTTGGTATCATCTACTGCTTTCTCAGTGAACAAATTCAATTACATCGGGCAAAGGCTACAACCGTGTCCCACTCCCTTCTCAACTACTGCTTGCCTTTCACGCCGCTCGATTCTTGCAACTGCCGTCTTGTTTCTGTACAAAATGTAAATAGGCTCTCCCTCCGTGTATTTTACCCCTTCTACCTTCAGAATTTCAAAGAGAGTATTCCAGTCAATGCTGTCAAAAGTTTTCTCTAAAGACTACAAATGCTGTAAACATAGGTTGGTTTTTATTTATCTTTCAAGATAAGCTGCAGAGTCAGTATTGCCTCGAGTATTCCTATATTTCTCTGGAATCCAAGCTGATCTTCCCCAAGGGCGGCTGCCACCAGCTTTTCCATTCTTCTCTAAAGAATTCGTGTTAGTATTTTGCAACCGTGACTTATTAAACTGGTAATTCAGTAATATTCACATCTGTCAGCACCTGCTTTCTTCCGACACGAAATTATTATATTCTTCGTGAAGTCTGAAGGTATTTCGTCTGCCTCATACATCTTGCACACATGGCAGAGTTTTGTCACGGCTGGCTTTCACAACGCTATCAGTCGTCCTGACGAAACTTGTCTACTCCTAAGGCCTTGTTTCGATTTGTCTTTCAGAGCTCTGTCAAACTGTCATAACTTTCATCTAATCTTCTTCTACGTCCTCCTTCATTTCTATAATATAGCCCCCCAGTATATCTCCCTTGTATAGAACGTCTATAAATTCCTCTCATCTTTCGACTTTGTCTGGGACTGGTTTTCCATCTGAGCTCTTGACATTCATACTGATGCTCTTTAAGTTTTCCTGTAGGCGGTATCTCTCTTTTCCCTGGTGCTACACACTGAGATGGCAAAAGTCGTGGACACCTCCTACTATCGTGTCGGGCTCCTTCTGCAGCAAAGTGACGCGCCGTGTACTCAACAAGTAGTTGGAGGCCCCTGCAGAAATACTGACCAATGCTGCCCGTAAAAGCAGAAGTGTTGCCAATGCGGGATTCTGTGCGCTAACTGACCTCTCAATTATGTCCCATAGGTGTTTGATGTCGGGCGATGTGGGTGGCCAAATCATTCAGACTCGTCTTCAATTTCGAACAATTGTGACCTGATGACATGGCACGTCGCCATCCATCCTTTTTTGGAACCTGAAGTCCATAAATGGTTGCAAATGGTCTCCAAGTATCCGAATATAACATTTTTCAGTCACTGGTCGGTTCATCTGAACCAGAGAACACAGTCCACTCCACGTGAGCACCATTGTGGAGCCACCGCCAACTTGCACAGCTCGGGTCCGCAGCTTGACGGGGTCTCCGCCACACTTAAACCGTGCCATTAGAACTGTGTGCCGGGTCGAGACTCGAACTCGGGACCTTTGCCTACCATCTGAGCTTCCCGAGCACGACTCACGCCCCGTCCTCACAGCTTCAATTCTGCCAGTGCCTCGTCTCCCACCTTCAAAAATTCACAGAAGCTTTTCTGCGAAGGAGTGCTACTTCTGCTAGGTTCGCAGAAGAGCTTCTGTGAAGTTTGAAAGGTAGGAGACGAGGCACTGGCAGAATTGAAGCTGCGAGGACGGGGCGTGGGTCGTGCTCGGGTAGCTCAGATGGTAGAGCACTTGCACGCGAAAGGCAAAGGTCCCGAGTTCGAGTCTCGGTCCGGCACACAGCTTTAATCTGCCAGGAAGTTTCATATCAACGCACACTCCGTTGCAGAGTGAAAATCTCATAAGGTTTTACCAACTGAAGTCGGGACTCGTCTGACCGCGCCACGGTTCTGCAGTGGTCTGAGGTCCAACCGGTGCGGTCGGGGGGCCGGCAGAGGCGCCGCAAGCGATGTCGTGCTATTAGCAAAGGCACTCGCGTCGGCCGTAGCCGTTTAATGTCAAATTTCGTCACGCTGTCCTAATGGATACGTTCGTCGTACGTCCCACTCTGATTCTGCAGTTAATTGTCAGCGTTGCGTGTCTGTCAGCACTGACAACTCTACGCCAACGCGGCTGCTGTCGATCGTTAAGTGAAGGCCGTCGGCCACTGCGTTATCCGTGGTGAGAGGTAATGCCTAAAATTTGGTATCTTCACACGCTCTTGACACTGTAGGTTTCGGAATACTGAATTCCCTAACGATTTCCGAAACGGACTGTCCCATGCGTCTCGCTCGAACTACCATTCGACGTTCAAAGTCTGTTAATTCCCGTCGTGCGGCCATAATGACGTCGGAAACGTTTTCACAAATGACAGCTCCAGCCATGTACTGCCCTTTTATACCTTGTGTACGCGATAGTATCAGCATCTTTACATGTGCGTATCGGTATCCGACGACTTTTGTCATTACAGTGCATGCTTCTATATCCTTATTTTTGTCATCTAGCCATACCTGTTTAGCCGTATTGTACTTCCTGTCAGTCTCATTTGTTAGACATTTGGATTCCCTTTCTCCTGCTTCATTTACAAAATTTTTATATTTTCTCTTTGGTTCAAATGGTTCAAATGGCTCTGAGCACTATGCGACTTAACTTCTGAGGTCATCAGTCGCCTAGAACTTGGAACTAATTAAACGTAACTAACCTAAGGACATCACACACATCCATGCCCGAGGCAGGATTCGAACCTGGGACAGTAGCGGTCGCTCGGCTCAAGACTGTAGCGCCTAGAACCGCACGGCCACCCCGACCGGCATATTTTCTCTTTTCTTCAATCAGTTCAGTATGAGCTGTGTTATCCAAGAACTTCTACTAGGCCTCGTCTTTTTCCTATTTGATCTTCTGCTGCCTTCATTATTTCGTCTCTCAGAGCTACCCATTCGTGTTCTTCTCCTTTTCCCCTGTTTTTGTCAGTCGTTGCCTAATGCTGTCTCTGGAACTGTCAAAAACCTCCGGTTCTTTGAACTTATCAAGGTCATATCTTCTTAATTTGCTACCCTTTTGCAGTTTCTTCAGTTTTAATATACAGTTCGTAAGCAACAAATTGTGGTCGGAGTCCACATCTTTCGCTAGAAATGTCTTACAATTTAAAATCTGGTTCCCAAATATCCGTCACACCATTACATAACCAATCTGAAACCTTCCGGTGTATCCCGGTTTCTTTTACGTGTACAGCCGTCTGCCACGATTGTTAAACCAATTGTTACGGAACATTAAATTACGCTCTATGCAAAATTCTAGCAAGCGGCTTTCTCTTTCGTTCCTTTCCCGCAGCCCATATTCACCCTACTACATTTCGTTCTCTTCCTTTGCCTGCTAACGAGTTCCAGTCCCCCACCACTATTAAATATTCGTCTTCCTGACCGACTCAATAATCTCTGTGATGTCGCAATACATTTCTTCAATGTGTTCATCGTCTGCGGAGCTGGTCGGCACGTAAACTGGTGCCGGCAGCGAGGTCGCCGGATCTCCGCCCATTGCAGCCGGCTGGGGACCCTGAGGATGTGGCGGCGCGGCACGTGGACGCGAGTAATGTGGCGCCACGTCCGACACCAGGGCAACGGAGCCCAGGGAAGCCGCTGCTACACGTTGTCATTGCGGCGGTTCTCACGCCGCCAACCACCGTGGCTGCAGTTACCTCGGGAGCTGCGGCCGCGGGAAGGAGCGACACACGCACACCGACGGCGAGTCACTGCGCAAGAAGAGGTGACAAGGAATGACGGTGCTCTGCCCGCGCGTCACGCCACTGGCACTTCTGCCGGTGCCGGCGCGAGTGGAGGCCCGTGCTGTAGCAATCCCTACAGCATTCGCAAGATCGACGATGCTGTCGCCAAGGCAGTTGCCGCTCTCAAATCTGCCACGGCAGGGGAGAGGGCCGAGGCGGACGAGGTACGCCTCCAGCTCGCGCAGCCCCGCGAGTTGCTGGCCTGCAAGTCTGGCGAGGGGCGAGAAGTCGCGACTGGCACCGTCGCCACGCAGGCGGCCGCTCCTGCGGTGACGCAGGCCGCTGCGGGGGCGCCCACCGAGGCGGCGAATGAGACGTCTGCCCCCTCCTCGGAGGAGGAGCAATACGAGACGACGTGACCGAGGGCATCGAAACGCCCGCCCGCCCTTCCGAGGACGGGGCGGGACTGCCGCTGCTGGGAGATCAAGTCACAACTGCTGCGCCCATCCGAAAACAGGACACAGAGGAGGCGGTCCACACGCCGCCAGCAGAGACAGAGGTCACTGCGCCAGGACTGCTGAAGATGGTCGCAAAATCATTGCGTGGCAAGACGTTCGCGCATCTCAATGCCACCTCTACCCCATAAGCCTTATGATTTCGGCTGGGCAATTGCAAATCTGACCGCCGTCATTCCTAAGAGGGACTTGGACCTTATAAACCGCTTTCCTATTTTTACCGATTATGACTGGCAGCGTATAATCGCTGCTATTCCGAGAGTTAAGCAGAAGAAGAACAAACATTCCTCTTGCTCTCGCCGCTAGTTTCCTACCACCCATCGTATTTTATCCTGTCGAGCTCAGAGAAGTTTTAGCAAACCCTTTTTAATCCCAGTCAATTTTACCTTTATGCTTGTGGAGTAAATGTCAATTGACAACGGACTCCGGTATTGTAGACCGCCTCAGGGAGGTTGTCCGTACCAGAGAGCTGCGAGCAAGCCCACACCGGGGCAGCCGGCGGCTGCGTCAGTCGACGCCGAGCCGAACTGCTGTTTAGGCGAGGGGGAGCGCTACCGACTGCCTGAAACTACAACGATTTGTTTGTCTGCGTACCTACATCACGTCTACGGCTTTCCGCCACATTTGGCGGTGCGTCTTTCTCCGTCTTCGAGTGGATCTGAATACGTCACACTGGACGCCGAATGTGCTGCCACAGAAACGTAAGTGAGATCGCGTGTGTCCCGACCGGAGCCGCCCGTAATGTGCCCCTGGCGCTCTGAATACTCGCGGCCGCTGCGTGAGGCGGGCCGGCCTCCACAGGAGCCGCACACTCCCACTGGCCGCACGCCGAGTCCCCCGCCGCCCGCGGACGCCAACCTCAGCCACTCAGGCACTGGAGGGCTCTGTCGACAGTGGACGACGAAAGCTGAGCGCGTACAAGTGTTCTGCTAAGGCCTTCATAACGTCTCAAAGGGGGCCGAGAAGGCAATTCAGTTTGCTTTAAATGTTCACAGTGCACTTTAGAAAACGAAAAAAATGAATTTATCTACAAGTCGGAATTCACTCAAATAGCTAAATACCTGTCTGTAACAATGTTTTAGGGATAACAATTGGAACGATCACTTCCTCTCAATCACGGGTAAAGCAGGTGGTAGATTTAGGTCGGTCGCTAAAACACTAAGAAAATGCAGTCAGTGTAAAAAGGATTGCTGAAAAACAATCGTGCGACACATCCTATAGTACGAACTGGGACTGACGGGGGACATCGAAAGCACAGAGACGAGGGTAGCACTAATTCTCACAGATTTGTGTGATGTGTGGGAGAGTCTCACAGACGTGCCGATAAAACTGAACTGGCAGGTGCTAGAGGACACAGGCCAACTACGGCGGGAAACAGCACCGACACAGTTTCGACAACCAGATTCGAGTGAGCGCTTTAGAAACGCACACGTATAAAACGGAAACTGTTTATACAACAGGAGGTACCACGTGCCGCGTACTTCACACCCGTTTCAGAATATAGGTACGTATGTAGGCGGTCTGGTGGACAGCTTGCGCAGCGCACACTCCTGTGTAGTACGAGACCGACCACCAGATGTCACTGGAGGCAGGGAGTGTCGTGTTGGAACGCCCGTAGCTTTGCACTGCCTACGACGCACGACGACGTACAACGAATTCACAATATTAGGAGGCCCTAATGCGAGGCACCGTATGCTGGGAGACACAGCCGGTAACGGAAACGGTCCGAGTCTGTCTGGCTTCCCGACAAGAGAGCCGATGGACCGACCTGCAGCCAACAGCCCGACCTGGCCACGTGCTGTGCGGACACAGCGTGGGCGCCGCTACCTCGTGTAACGAGCCACTGGGACAAACACGTGGACGTACTCGCACGGCACCTGTCGATGGCACTAACGATGACGTACGACGACGTTCTCCGACATGGCACCAACAGAATAGAGACCGCCATACCTCGAGCAACAGATGAAGCCATTGCTGCTGTAGTAGTCGAAGATTGAGAACAAACCATCCTCCAGGAAGCCCCCAAACTAATCCGACAGAAAAAACAACTTTACAGACAAATCAGACGCGGCAACAACCCAGACCTGAAAATACAATGGAACAGACTAAATGCTAGCATTAATAGAATCGTATCTGAATACCGACAAAGACGATGGGACGACACATTCGGAAGACTAAACTGCAGGGAAAGAGGAAAATTCTGGCAATGCTTTGCAACACTCACGCCAACAACAGACAAAGCCGAGACATTCAGACAAGTACTACAGCAAGTATATTCGTTGCCAGAAGAGGCTAAATTCGATGACAACTTCAGACAACGCGTAGAGCAACATCTAACCCTAACCTTAAATACCCTAGCAACAGAGACACAAGACGAGAACACACTGACTGCAGAAACCACCAGCACAGAAATCGTAAAGGCGATCTACTGAGGACGCCGCACAGCCCCTGAACACAATGACGTACGACGCGCCCACCTCCGTGACGCCCCAGCCCACGTGCTGCTACCCACAACTCCCGTCTCACCGACCGGCTGGAAAACCAGTAAAAGAATAATGCCACGAAAACCAGACGAACACAGGCTAACCCGCGATCCTACAGACGGACATCTGTACTCGACGTCATAGCAGAAACATACGAAAGGGTACTAATCGACCGCGTAGAAACGTACGTAGGACGCACAGACATCGTTCCCTCGGCACAATCCGGCTTCCGACAAAATCATTCCACCGACGACCCGCTGCTCAAATTGACCCGTGGAGTAACGCAACGTTTTAACAGAGGGCACCACACGCTCGCCGTCTTCTGAGACGTACCAGTAGAGCTATTAATACAGGCGTACGTCACAAAGAGGACATGCAAGGCTTCCTCTGAAGAACTTACAGCCCGAGCAGGAGTAGCACGGGGAGGCAGGTCGCCCCCGCCTTACACGGCTGGCGTGCGACGACGACAACTCCTGCAGAAACGGCGGCACTTTACGCTGGCGGCGCCGCCTACTGGTGTACACGACTGAAGACGACGACACGGACCAGAAACGTGAATGTCAAAATGGAGAATGCGTCCGAACTCGTCGAAAACGCGACTGCTTCTGTTCGGACACAGACGTCTGATAAGAAAACACTGATGACATGTAACTGACGCTCTGGAACACACCACTGAGACTTAATGACACTGACAGGTACACAGGTGTGTACCTAGACAAACATGTGACCTGGAGAACGCACCTCACAAACGTGACGCAAGAGAAAGACGAGTAGGAGGGCGATTGGACGGGTGTGTGGCGTGCGGCTCCAGCAGCGGCGGCCCGCCTCCAGGCTGTCCAGGCACTCACAGCAAACGATGGGAGGCGCCCGGACGTGGGGCACACACTGACAACGGGGCCAACCAGCGCGTACAGCAGCGCACAACGGCAGCAGAGAGTAGCCAGATATTGCCAGCAATGTGGAGCACCTCGCCCGAGACACCCTACTGTCCCCACAAGACAGAGGCTAACCACATAAAACACACACACCATAAGAAACACACTCAAGCCGTACACAAGACGGACACACACACACACACACACACACACACACACACACACACACACACAAGCAATATAATTAATAAGTATAAAACGTAGCATAGATTTAAAAAAAATTACGTCATGCAGCTAATCATCACTGCCACAAAAGTGACTAATGTTCAAATGTGTGTGAATTCCTAAGGGACGAAACTGCTGAGGTCATCGGTCCGCAGACTTACACACTACTGAAACTAACTTACGCTAAGGACAAACAGATACACCCGTGCCCGAGGACTCGAACCTCGGCGCAGTCCGTGACGCGGCCCCCTAGACCGCGCGGCCCTAAGGCGACAGGGGGACCTGGTGTGACCTGGAGAACGCACCTCACAAACGTGACGCAAGAGAAAGACGAGTAGGAGGGCGATTCGACGGGTGTGTGGCGTGCGGCTCCAGCAGCGGCGGCCCGGCTCCTGGCTGTCCAGGCACTCACAGCAAACGATGGGAGGCGCCCGGACGTGGGGCACACACTGACAACGAGGCCAACCAGCGCGTACAGTAGCGCACAACGGCAGCAGAGAGTAGCCAGATGTTGCCAGCAATGTGGAGCACCTCACCCGAGACACCCTACTTTCCCCACAAGACAGAGGCTAACCACATAAAACACACACACACCATAAGAAACACACTCAAGCCGTACACAAGACGGACACACACACACACACACACACACACACACACACAAGCAATATAATTAATAAGTATAAAACGTAGCATAGATTTAAAAAAAATACGTCATGCAGCTAATCATCACTGCCACAAAAGTGACTAATGTTCAAATGTGTGTGAATTCCTAAGGGACGAAACTGCTGAGGTCATCGGTCCGCAGACTTACACACTACTGAAACTAACTTACGCTAAGGACAAACAGATACACCCGTGCCCGAGGACTCGAACCTCGGCGCAGTCCGTGACGCGGCCCCCTAGACCGCGCGGCCCTAAGCTGACAGGGGGACCTGGTGTGAACGGGAGAGCAGCTTAAACAAACACCCAACTGACAACTGCCCCCTACATTCAGTTGCCTGTCTTAAATTATCCTCGCGTCCCACCGACAGCGGACACTGTAACGAAAAGTGGCACTGCTGGTAGCAGCGTGAAACAGCACGGCCAGCACGCAACGCCACAAAAACCAAACAGAGGCACACGCGGCAGTCGCCTCAGAGCACAAAGCGTACTCCACAACCTTAACCACGTAAACTGACTGTAATGAGAAAGTAACGTAACGACCAACATTTCAATGTCTCATTCCAGAAACACACTGACTATAATCAATAATCGTACTGCTACAATGAATTCTAGCACACTTGTGTAAAAAATTACAATGTATCACAATGCATCACAGCTCATTCTGTTATATCTTTCTTATCTTATTGTACCCTCATTATATCTTATTCTATTGTTATTGTATTTTAGTGTTATTTTTGATACACTCCTGGAAATTGAAATAAGAACACCGTGAATTCATTGTCCCAGGAAGGGGAAACTTTATTGACACATTCCTGGGGTCAGATACATCACATGATCACACTGACAGAACCACAGGCACATAGACACAGGCAACAGAGCATGCACAATGACGGCACTAGTACAGTGTATATCCACCTTTCGCAGCAATGCAGGCTGCTATTCTCCCATGCCGGCCAGAGTGGCCAAGCGGTTAAAGGCGCTACAGTCTGGAACCGCGCGACTGCTACGGTCGCAGGTTCGAATCCTGCCTCGGGCATGGATGTGTGTGATGTCCTTAGGTTAGTTAGGTTTAAGTAGTTCTAAGTTCTAGGGGACTGATGACCTTAGAAGTTAAGTCCCATAGTGCTCAGAGCCATTTGAACCATTTTATTCTCCCATGGAGACGATCGTAGAGATGCTGGATGTAGTCCTGTGGAACGGCTTGCCATGCCATTTCCACCTGGCGCCTCAGTTGGACCAGCGTTCGTGCTGGACGTGCAGACCGCTTGAGACGACGCTTCATCCAGTCCCAAACATGCTCAATGGGGGACAGATCCGGAGATCTTGCTGGCCAGGGTAGTTGACTTACACCTTCTAGAGCACGTTGGGTGGCACGGGATACATGCGGACGTGCATTGTCCTGTTGGAACAGCAAGTTCCCTTGCCGGTCTAGGAATGGTAGAACGATGGGTTCGATGACGGTTTGGATGTACCGTGCACTATTCAGTGTCCCCTCGACGATCACCAGTGGTGTACGGCCAGTGTAGGAGATCGCTCCCCACACCATGATGCCGGGTGTCGGCCCTGTGTGCCTCGGTCGTATGCAGTCCTGATTGTGGCGCTCACCTGCACGGCGCCAAACACGCATACGACCATCATTGGCACCAAGGCAGAAGCGACTCTCATCGCTGAAGACGACACGTCTCCATTCGTCCCTCCGTTCACGCCTGTCGCGACACCACTGGAGGCGGGCTGCACGATGTTGGGGCGTGAGCGGAAGACGGCCTAACGGTGTGCGGGACCGTAGCCCAGCTTCACGGAGACGGTTGCGAATGGTCCTCGCCGATACCCCAGGAGCAACAGTGTCCCCAATTTGCTGGGAAGTGGCGGTGCGGTCCCCTACGGCACTGCGTAGGATCCTACGGTCTTGGCGTGCATCCGTGCGTCACTGCGGTCCGGTCCCAGGTCGACGGGCACGTGCACCTTCCGCCGAACACTGGCGACAACATCGATGTACTGTGGAGACCTCACGCCCCACGTGTTGAGCAATTCGGCGGTACGTGCACCCGGCCTCCCGCATGCCCACTATACGCCCTCGCTCAAAGTCCGTCAACTGCACATACGGTTCACGTCCACGCTGTCGCGGCATGCTACCAGTGTTAAAGACTGCGATGGAGCTCCGTATGCCACGGCAAACTGGCTGACACTGACGGCGGCGGTGCACAAATGCTGCGCAGCTAGCGCCATTCGACGGCCAACACCGCGGTTCCTGGTGTGTCCGCTGTGCCTTGCGTGTGATCATTGCTTGTACAGCCCTCTCGCAGTGTCCGGAGCAAGTATGGTGGGTCTGACACACCGGTGTCAATGTGTTCTTTTTTCCATTTCCAGGAGTGTATATTTTACTGTATCCGAATAAGGTCTACGCAGTAATGACGATGTAATACATTTTATAGAATTGTATATCGTAAAAATCGTTAACTGCACTTTTGCAAGAAATTTGAACTAACAAAGAAATGAAATTTACCTGTGCAACAAAAGGCTGAAAAGAGAAAGCAAGGCCTCAAACAGCCCGCCCATTCCTTTCGGGGACAAGAATGAAAAGTACAAAAAAAACAAAACCTGTGTCGGCAGTAGAGAAGCAGCGACAGGAGGGGAGGTGGGTGGGGACAGCTGCGACAGGAGCGGTGCGCCGCCGGCCACGCTCCAGCTCCCCCGTGACCGGCCAGCTGGCAAGAGGAGCGAACACTGCCGAGCAGCGAACACCGCTGGGCCGCCGGCCGCTGCACAGGGTGGACGTAGGAAACCGCCCGCTATCACCCCTGAACTCCGGACTAGCGCAGTGAGTGGGATACAGTGGCCTGGCAGCTCCACAGCCAGCTCCGAGTAACGCCTGGGGCGCTGCTGTACAGAGTGACGCCGCCGGACACACGGACGATGCGGGCCGAGGAATGGCGCTGTGCGCGTGCCGCCGCGTGCGATGCGCCCGAGGAGTGGCCGAACGCGTTCTGCAGAGGGAGCGGAGCGCCCTGCCTGCGAGGCAGTGCTCCGTGGGCGACGACGCAGCGGCCTGCCCGGACTCGCCACCTCGACCCGACGACTCGGTCCAGACTGCGGCTACGGTCACTGCTTTCGCGGGCTTCGGCTCCTCGGGAAGAACGCGCTGCCGTTCCTCCACAGAAAGCTGGACATCTCGCCGAAAGTGACCCCAGCCCAGTTTGAACCTTCGCGAAGGCGGTCGGTGGATAAACGCCGTATTAATATCCACTAATAGGTGTCGGGGTACTTGGATGAGATGGTGTGAAATCCGTGAAATGGGTCCAGAACATAAAACACGTAAGAGGATATATCGCTGGAAGACTCTACTCTTTTAAGAGAGTTCCGCAAAAGTGTGCTGCATCTGTAAAGGACGCCGGTGCGACCAACTCTAGAGTACTGTTCCGGTGTTTGGAGTCCTCGTCCGGGAGGCCTGGCAGACACACGCCGCTCCACTGTGGAGGGCACCAGCAGGTCGGAAAGAGCTCGCACGAAAGCGTAGCACCAACGGTCGGGCAACTCGAACCGGAATGTACGGGGAAGGGGGGGGGGGGGAGGAGCGGAAGCAGATCTCGCGAAACCGCGTAGGATAATTACAGAACCGGCATTCGAGGGCCGGCCGGAGTGGCCGAGCGGTTCTAGGCGCTACAGTCTGGAAGCGCGCTACCACTACGGTAGCAGGTTCGAATCCTGCCTCGGGCACGGATGTGTGTCATTAGGTTAGTTAGGTTTAATAGTTGTAAGTTCTAGGGGACTGATGACCTCAGAAGTTAAGTCCCGTAGTGCTCAGAGCCATTTGAACCAGCATTCGAGGAAGACTGTGTGTCAGTTGTTCCACACGCATTGCGCGTCTCTCTGACACGGCAGCAGAGTTTAGGACTGGCGTGGACGCTGCAGTTGCTAGTGTTGGGGGGCAGCAAGTCGGTAGCAGCGGTGCCAAGTACGCTCCGCCACGCACTGCGGAGAGAGGGCGCACAGTCCGGATGGGCGCCTGCTCTGCTGGTCGCGGTCTCTCTTACCGCAGACTCGTCCCAGCCGCCCGCTTCGCGGGTCGTCAAACTTCTTTGCTCGACAGGGAAACACCGACTCTGCTGGACCAGCCCTCGGGCTGCGACCCTATCACTAAACCCCGAACACACTGGCCACAGCAGGGCTGCGATACGTCAATTATTCATTTATTCTCATAAACTTTATCCTGAAAAAGGAGAAAAAAGTTTCGTAATGAGATTGAAAAAAATTGACATAGAAGAACTTTCAGTCAGACCAGTGTAGTCGTTTTCGTTACATTATTTTATCTACATATGTGGCATGTGCCGCGCGGGATTAGCCGAGCGGTCTGTGGCGCTGCAGTCATGGACTGTGCGGCTGGTCCCGGCGGAGGTTCGAGTCCTCCCTCGGGCATGAGTGACTGTGTGTTTGTCCTTAGGATAAGTAGTGTGTAAGCTTAGGGACTGATGACCTTAGCAGTTAAGTCCCATAAGATTTCACACACATTTGAACACTTTTTTTTTGTGTGGCATGTATAAGGCGTAACCCATGAAGCCTCGCACGAATCAGGATGAAACTCATCATAAAAACAAGAAAAACAATTATTAGTGGGAGATACAGCACTTGTAATGAACACGAAATCCGCTCAAGTACATCTTCTTTCAAGCTGTCTATTGCAAAATAAACGTGTGTTACATTCGTAAGCGGTGCCCGGGCATCACAAAAGTGCACTGCGTACCACGCCTGAGTTGTTAGGATTGCGTGGGAGTGAAATATAAAACAGTGCACCGGGTTTAAGGATTCCATACAGTTCCTTGTTGACCAGTCTGTGAGACAGTTCAAGATAGCAAAGCGAAAGCCGAATTTTAAATTTCACGTTCGATAAATCATTCACACAGGAGAATCGTACAAACATAGCGTCATCTGACCATCGGACAGACTCCTGTATGGACAACACGTTAACAGGCATCCCTGGCGCAGAGAAACCTGAAAGATCTGAAGTCAAACGGATCGCCAGGTCCAGATGGAACCACCACTCGATTTTACACGGCGTTGGCCACTCACCTCGCGAATCTCCTGTCCAGCGCAAAGTCCCAAGCGGCTGGAAAAAAGCGCAGCTGAGGCCAGTATATAAGAACGGAACCGCAGAATTACAGACCAATATCCCCGACTTCGATCTATTGCAGAATCGCTGAATATATTCTCAGTTCGAATATAATAAACTTTGTTGAGACTCAGAGGCTTATGTCCACGTATCGGCACGGTTTTGGAAAGCATCGCTCGTGCGAAACTCAGTTTGCCCCTTTCTCCAATGGTATACTGCGAACTTTGGACGAAGGGCAACAATCGGAAAGCATTTGATACGGTGCCCCACTGCAGACTGTTAAATAAGCTACGAGCATACGGAATAAGTGGCTCGAAGACTACTTAAGTAATAGAAGTCAGTATGCTGTCCCCGACGGCGAGTGTTCGTCATTGTGAGGAGCGCCCTGGGGAGGTGTGACGGGGCCGCTGCTGTTCCCTACATAGATCAATGATTTGGCTGGCAGGGCGGGCAGCAACCTCCGGCTGTTTGCTGTGGTGCACGGTAAAATGTCGAAGTGGAGGGACTGTAGGAAGATACAAGGCAATTTCGACAAAGTTTCCAGTCGGTGTGATCAGTGGCAGCTAATTCTAAATCTAGAGTTAATGCGGATGAGTAGCGAGAACGAAACCTGCAACGTTCGGACACAGTGCTGCCGGTGCCCCGCGTGACGCAGTCCGGTCGCCTACATGTCTGACGGTGACGTTGCAAAGCGATACCAAGCGGAACGAGCACGTCACAGCTGTGGTGGGGAAGTCGGGAGAATTTTAGGAAAGAGTGGTTCACCTGTAAAGGAGACCGCATTTAGTAAGCTGGCGCGACCTACTCTTTAGTACTGATCGAGTGTTTGGTACCCGTGGCTGGTCGGACTGAAGGAAGACATCGAAACGATTTGGAGTGTGGCTGCTAGACTTCTTACCGGTAGGTTCGAACAACGCGGAAGTGTTACGCAGATGCTTCGAGAACTCATATGGCAATCTCTGCAGGGAAGCGACGTTCTTTTCGAGAAACGCTATTAAGTAAATTTAGAGAACTGCCGTCTGAACGATTCTACTGCCGCCAGCACACAGTGAGCTTAAGGACAGCGAAGATAAGACACGAGAAATTAGGGCTCGTACAGAGGCATATAGTCTGTCGCTTTTCCCTCGCTCTATTTGCGATGGAACAGGAAAGGAATTGAGTGGGGGTGGTACAGGGCACCCTCGGCCACGCACCGTACTTTGTTTGAGGAGAACCTATATAGACGCACATTCGATGCACAAACCTCGCGCTTATGAAAGTGAGTGGGGGAGGAGGAGGAGGAGATTAGTGTTTGACGTATCGCCTCGTCGGGGACGGGACACGAGCTCGGACTGGGGAAGGAAGTCGGCCGCGTCCTTTCGGAGGAACCACCCCGGCATTTGCCTTAAGCGCAATCTGGATGGTCAGACGCGGGTTTGAACCGCCGTCCTCCAGCGTGCCGAGCACGGCGCCACCTCCCTCGCTTGCCCGCTTGGCTGCACAAGCCTTCATTACCAGTGGCCGTAAAAAGTATGCGAGCACGCGTAAAATGTTCCAACTGATTTTATCGAAAACGTTTGAGAGTTGTGTGTCGTGCCCTAGTCACCCTCTCAATACGAAGGCGAAGTTACTTCGGTCCTCTTTTAAGTCTGAATTTGCATGCGAACGACGTGGTCCTGCGGTCTGAGACATGTGGCTGTGGTATTCGGGGAAGTAGGTTAACACCCGGCAAAACGCAAATATTTTTTCACTTTCGCGTTTCCAACATATTTTGGTTCTTTCTTGTTCGTGTAGTAGGAGTACGCTTTGCATTACTCGATATTATTTACAAAAAAATGGTTCAAATGGCTCTGAGCACTATGGAACTTAACTTCTGAGGTCATCAGTCCCCTAGAACTTAGAACTACTTAAACCTAACTAACCTAAGGACATCACACACATCCATGCCCGAGGCAGGATTCGAACCTGCGACGGTAGAGGTCACGCGGTTCCAAACTGAAGCGCTTAGAACCGCACGGCCACACCGGCCGGCTATTACTTACATAAAGAGCGTGCTCTCTCTGGAACGTATTCCTTAGATTTTCTGACTTCAGTCTGATTAAAAAACGAAAGATGAAACTCCTGCAAACGAAATGACCAGCAATGATATTGGTGTTCTAGCTTCGTACGAATATTTTTCTCTTTATTCCGAATATATTGCAATCTTCGAGGGTGTGGATGGGCAGGAACCTAAGAGGACAGCTCGAGCTGCTGGAGTGTATTTCTAGTGTCGCTTGTCAGAGGCAGTTCGCTGTTTATTCCGATTTCCGATGGTGTATTGCTAGTCGCAGATATATAGATGCAATCGAATCGTTAACAACGCTTTCGTAAATTCAGTGTGTGACTGTGAGTTGTACCATAATTTCCATACTTCAGTTTTACGTCTCACCAAATCATCACTTAAAGACGAAATATACACTTATCTGTAGCGAGCGGCACTATTCGCCACGACAGCTATATAATATTCGGACTGCTGCAAATTCCAAAAAGTTTTCGGTGAACCTTTACAAAACGTGAACGTTCCAGAAGCAGAAGCTAGCAACACGAGGACTCACGTATTGAAAATATGGACCAAGTTTTATTTCTCTTCCCCTTTTTTTCACAAAAATAACTGCAGCGACGAACTGGAAAAAACTCACTATTCTATGAATCATTTGCTGACAAATTCTTCACACAATGTTTTACGTGTAAAGAGTCGGCCTCGTCTGCCACAGAGCTCTCAGAAAACCAAAGATTATAGTGTCTTTGTCAGACTACACACCACAGTCTAACATTAACAGTCGCAACACTCCGTGTCCTTTTTGTTACTCACTGCGATTGCAGCGCGCCAAGCCGCCAGGAAGTTATACTGTTGAGTTCGGTGAGATCTTCCGAAAGCGAATCGTAACTGTTTATATTGGTCCATAGATGATTTTTACAAATGGGAGTGTTTATAGCGCAATAAATTGCAGAAACTACAGGAAGAAGACATCACTTTTGTCTTTATTAATGTTTCGTAACGACTGTAGGAGGTGTGAACCGCTGTATTACAGAACGGTTTATTTGCGATTTTCTTATATCCTACAGATATGTACTGTACATTGTCGTCTTCTTTAACAACAAAAAAAATTGCTAGTTAACAGCAGAAAGCGTCGTACGTCTTCTCAAAAACGTGAAGTTTTCTTCACTATACTTCGAGGCAGATCAGTGAACGAGGAACATTGGAAAAGGTATAGAATGCAATACCTACATTATTTAACGTAGTAGATAAGCTACCACAACTGTGGTTGAAGGAAAAACCACAGAGACGTGATAATGAAAGAGCAAATGCGGTAAAACTTTCTCAGCACAGAAGAAACCCGATTCCACGATTTATTATTGCTCCATCTGAGCCACAAATGGCAAGAATCTTCAACAGATTTGCTTTTGAAGCGGAAGTAATTACTTCTACAACAATATTTATGTATTAGAAAGTCGTGTGAAACGTAAAACTGAGCGAAACATTAGGCTCACTACAAAGTTTTCATGTGTACCTATCATAATAAGAACAGACAACAAAAGAACTAGATTCATCTCACACACGAAATGCGTGTTTACGTTCTCATGTTTTCAGCGGAGTAAGGTACAGATATACACATATTCGAAAGAATTAGTTCATCTAAGTTATAGCTTATGTCACTGAATCAGGGAGATTCGGCTATTTTACACGAATTTCACGATCATTCGTGTCTTTTGATAAGTTACTAACGCTCGGGACGCAAAAATGTAATAAGTATTTCGACAATTAACTAGAAAAATAGTGAAAAGCACTAGTACCCCCTCCGATTGTCAGACGGTAACAATTTTCGCAGCAGTGAGTTTCGCGACTTTATGTGTTGACTGTGCTACACGAGACTCATCCGAAAGGAAGAAATCCTACCGGTTCTCGCTAAACTGAAATGCTATCGGTTATTTACGTTTGTGGTCGAGTTGTCCCTTGATGAAAAATATTATTTAAAGGCAAGAAAACATTTTATTAGCTTTGTAATTACACCCTGGATACGGAAAAACACATTTACTGTAAGAAAAACACAGAAGTTACACACAAGCCAAGAATAAAGACATTGACAGCAGAGTCATGGAGCAGCACATAAATATAGACGTCAAGGAATTTTTTTCTTTTCTTTTAACATCTCTAACCGTAAATAATTTTTGCGCGCGCAATTAAATTAACGCAGAGGGGGTCGAGCTGTTCAGCGGTAACGATACGTCGGCAATTCGAGAGCCGGATCGATCGCGTCGATTATCGCAGCGGGCGGCACCTCGATACAAGATGGCGGACGGCGCTGCGGCATGAGGAGCGAGCTGGAGGCGTTGTGCGCTTGCCTGCTGCCTGCCGCCGGCGGCATGGCGGGCGGCGCCTGCATCAACAGGGCCCTGGACAGCGACTGGTACCGGCGGCTGCGCAAACCCGCGCTGCGGCCGCCCGCCTGGCTGTTCGGGCCCGTCTGGACGGCGCTCTACACCGCCATGGGCTACGCCTCCTACCTCGTGTGGCGCGACGGCGCCGGCTTCCACGGTACGTACGCGATGTGTCTGTGGATCACACGTGTTAGCCCGAGCATTACCGGCGGCAATACATCTAGCAATTATGCGCGCTTGTCTAGCTGTATTTCCTTACACCGTAATCGTTTGGAATAATGCTTTCATTTTAAAAAGCGTTTATAGAGTTGTTCTGAAAACACGAACCACTCCAAAAAAAACCTCCAAATTAACTCTTTAATTCTGCAGCGGTCGGTATTTTAATGCTTTTTCCATACAAGCGGAAGTGCACGGGAAGTATTTGCTTCTTCGTCTATTGTCTATACCTTTCGGATACTGATGACCATCGTAGCTATATCACTTTTGCTTTCCCTAAAAGAAATCCTCGTTCGCGTGTGACGTCTATGTCCTTAAGTTTTCGAGCCGAGATGATGTTCTTCCTGACATCTTTTAGCAGGCATCTTTCATTGAAGAAAGTTCTGCAGCAGTTTATACCTGTTTCCAGTCCTCATTCCACGGCCGAGACATTATAGTTTTCTGAAATTTACTGTATGTAGGACTTCATTTTGCGGACAATGCCGTTATTAATATAGTAATCGTTATATACACAGCTCTGGCTGGTGATTTATTATATTCGTGCGACACCTTGACGCTTAATTAAACTTTTTACTAAAGTTTCTTGCCATTTCATATAATCTCTCTCTTCGTCGTACAATTTACAGCAAGTGTTATGTGAACCATCAGCGCTGCTGTTGATATTATTTTTACAGACACATCTACATTACAAAGCCGTAGTGTAAATACCTGTAATTAAACTGCAAGACTAACAAATAAAAGACAAATAGAGGACTAACACGCATACGCCAAATACAGACTGGAAATACATACACAATTCACTTTGCGTGAATGAAATATACAGCGTATAGTATACCGCGACTTTAAGTTCCAAGAACGGCATTTCAAAACAAGTTAATAAATTTCAACTCCAATTTTTTTAATAGGGAGGCTCGTGTTAGGCTAGTTGTAAGATGGGAAACAACTGCCACTCTTGCTAAATATAGCAGTTCATTGCGTTCTTTTGTAAATATTGGATGAAATTGTGGAATATATTTTTCCTGTGCGGCAGAGTCGAAGCGAGCGAAAGATTGCAGAGATGACAGCGAGAAATCGCTCGTGTGTCGTGTCTGCTGAAAAAACGTGAACTGGTAGATGCCTGAAGATCGACGATTACTTGCACAGTTTCGAAATCAAGTATTAAGTGAGGCACCTCCTACGTGTCGCTCCCTCAGGGATTGCAAAGGCAATTATTGAGGGGCGCGCGGAGACCTTTAAACTGCCATTATTACCGCGCTTCGTACGCGAACGGAACGGGAGAATCCGTGAAACGTAAGTACTCCCTGCCGTGCACTTCTCAGTGGTTTGTAGATACGTACCGTATGCAGACAGTAAACAGGAACTGACAAGAGTCTTACGAATGCAGAATGTAGACGTGAGGACCACGGAGGAGCCAGTTCGTAGCACTGACAGTTAAGTTCGGCTGAAGGCGACAGTTTTTTGTCTGTCTCTCCTGTAGTGATCAGCCGCCGCTGCTTCTAATACGACGGGGCAGCTTTTCCTACACCAGTGCTTCTGCACTTGAGACCTCGTGTTTACTAGCGCGCTGAAATGTAGCCTAATGCTCCCAAATTTTTGTGCGAGAACTCGTACACCTTTTCAAACAAAAGTTATTAAAATTGTACACCTTTATTTTTCATGTCTACATACTTGCAGCCGTTTGCCGCTAGAGTGCTCTGAAATGTAACGCGACGTAACTGTGTCGCTGCGCGAGAAACAGAAGACTGCGGCCGAGTTCCTGACCCTCAACACACGGAGCAGTTCTCATTCTGTGTGACAGTACAGGACCAACACGAAGGCTGCTGCATCTGATGCTTCGGGTTCACTGTCATCGATAGTCCTCCATACAGTTCCCACTTGGCCCCATCCGATTTTCATCTGTCTCCAAAACTTAAAGAACACTTTCGAGGGCTTCGCTTTGATAGTGGTGAAGCGGTGCAAGGAGAGCTGAGGTTGTGCCTCCGTCGACGAAGTAAAACATTCTACACTGGCAGTATCAGCTAACTGGCTCTCGTTGGGAGGAATAAATATGTAGACACAAAGAATAAAGATGTAGAATGTTAGTAACATCCATTCTATTTTAAAATCTTTTAAGAGTTTACACTTTAGAAATTGGGAGACATGACGTTTCAGCATACCCTCGTGTTAGTGCTTACACTTCACAAGATTTGACTCGGTTTCTACCGATTTCACATCGCGAATAGCTCTTTCTCTGGAACAACCGTGGTTCAATCTGACTGCAGGATTCTGATTTTCAACGCAAGTTGTTGTAGATGGTGGTAGATAGTTGTTAAGGCTATTGTAAACAATCAACAATTTGTCAAGCTTGTGAGCGAATATGTACGACGCGTTTGTCAAACATAGAGAGAATTTGTTTGACGGCCTATTTGACAAGAAGACAGACGTCGTGTCCATTTTTTGCCGCGCATGTTTAACACACAGTGAGGATAATTTTTGAAACAATTAAACGAGACATTTTAAATTTTTACAAACGAAAAAGGGGCAAAAGAGAAAGCGTAAAATTATTTCGTCATAAATACGAAAGTTTCAAACAAATAAATAATGGTAAATTAGACATATAGTAGCTCCGAATTCAGCGAAACAATCGCGTAGAAGGAATAAAATCTTCTCGGTTTTCAAACCGCGTCGATTGCAATAAAATTCTCGAGCTTTCGATGGCTAGCTCCGCCTTCGTCGTCAGAATGTAGCCCTGCCGCCGCGAAATCCTGTAGAATTATTAGTGCAGGAGTCATTCCTCTGATATACTGCCGATGAATGGATCTTCTCCAATAAGTCTACTTTACCACACAACATTTTGTAAAAATGTACACAAGTGCGATCGAAGTTCAGCGTTAGTTGCAGGTAAACAAAGAAAAAAATTCACATATTTTAAGAAATTTGATATAAGGGACATCGGTCATATTACAATATGATATAATTTCAACCCAACAGTCGATAGGTGTAGTTTTTTCCAATTCCCATTTCTTTAATATTTTCGGTGATAAACGTAGGTTGGAACTTAAATAGTGGCATCATTGTTGTGGAGACACTATGCAATGGAATCTACTATTGTCGAAAACGCAGCCACTTGTGAGCGAGCGGTCTAACGTGACGGTGTCACTGTGTTTTCGAAACAGGAACAACGGAGTTGGATCGAGACTGAGCGTTCCAGACAGTGTCCTCGAGGTGGCACGTTTGGCAAAAGTCTTCAACTGTGGCAGACGTGCGTCTCCGAAGAAGAAGTGCACGCTGTTGCCGCGTTACTGGACAGTGATGGACGCCGTACGATTCGTAAGCTCGCCCACGAAACCAGATTAGCGCATACGACTGTGCTTCTCATCCTGAAGGAACGCCTGGGCGTGCGACAAATTGCATCGCGATGGGATGTGTTCCGCACGACTTGACGGAAATGCAGAACTGGATGCGTTACGACGCTGCTCGGACGCACTCGGAGCGCTGTGAGCGCGGAGGAGAGGCTTCCTTACGCCGTGTCGTGACACAGCACGAGGCGTGGGCCACATCGTACCAGCTAAAACTGAAACGCCAAATGAACGAATGGCGTCATTATGGGTCGCCGCGAAAGTCGAAAGTGCGTTAGAGCCCCAGTATGGTGAAAGTTATGGTGATTGTCGTGTACAACAGTGATGGTGTTATCCTAACGCATTACGTTCCTCCACGGCAGACCGTCAATGCACAGTATTACTGTTCGTTATCACCTGCGACCAGCTTTGCAAAAGAAGCGGCGACACTTTCTGCGCAACCCACCCGTCATTTTGCACGTCAACGCGAGCTGCGGCTGCTCTGTTCAGTCGATGGGACTGGCAAGTACTGTACCATCCACCGTACTCCCCGTGACTTTGGTTTGATTCCGAAGACGAAGGAACGTTTCAGAACTGTTCCAGAGATTCGACAGGCAGTAGACCGCTCCATTCGCACCATCAACAGAACAGGCTCTGCTAACGGTATACACTACGCCTTCCACATCGCTGGTAACGGGTTCTACACAGCGCTGGTGATTACTTTGAAGGACAGTAACAGCTGAAAACATGAAACTCTTTCGTATCGGTTGCAGGGTGCGATTTCTGCTTTTACCAGTGGGGGGGATGTCTTAGGGGGTTAGTAGAATTATATATGTTACAAGCTTGGACCGTGGTGTTGCGCGTGGTTAAACAGCTATTTATAAATAGATGTTAATGCCGAAACTCACTATTCACGCGTATGCACTATCAGAAAAGCCATCCCTTGTTATATCTTTAAAAGTACATTATAGGTAAAGCTTATTTACAAAATCATCTACATACAGCTATACGAGATGAATTAAAACAGTAGAGGCGCATTTGTGAAAAGCTGTACTTATTCTGATGTTAGAAAACTGAAACTTATTACTAGTATTAATAGTAAGACTCACTAAAAACTTTCAGTGTTCGGCTCCACAAATTTAAATTATATGTAAAGTTTTACTCCAGTGCGTGGGAAATAAACATCCCAGGTTGGGATGCATAAACTAAAGCCAGAGAAGGGGATGGTACGATGCAGAGGGGGGAAATCCCCCCATCCCCCCCCCTTGCAAATCGCACACTGATCGGTTGTCAATAAATAGTTGCCACTATTTAAGCTACAACCCTCGTATATTATTTAATGTACACATACTTATCATAGAGACCGGAATCGTCGGTCACAGATGAAGGAGCCATTTCACGAATGAAATCTTTTCTTTTGTTTGTGCTTCCATTGGTGTGCTCCTGCCATGTGTTAGCCACCTGCAGCCCCGAAGGTTCTCGGTGGAATCAGACCACTTATTTAGATATTCAGGTGTTGTTTGATAAAAGGTATGGACATACTGTCCAACCATTCCAACCTCCGATGATAATTCCTCATTTTACAATTTACCAAGAATTGACCTGTCAGCTGATCTTACCTCCCTTGGAAACTAAATTAGTTTTTAAATCATTTAAGACAGAAATTATTCGGAAACTGTAATTGTTTCACCCTCTACTCTTTGAACTGCAGTGTTAAAAGTTGTTTGGTTGTAAACAAAGGGCAGCCAAGTTTCTGATAAACGATTTTCATAATTTCATAACAAATGGACATTTACTGGGAAATTTGAAATATGATTTCATAGGAACAAACACAGTTAGAAGACGTTCCGCTGCAGGGACTGAAAGAAGCCACCTTGTTTTGCTACGGCCTAAAACTTGTTTGTACTCGTGGTCAACAAATTTACAAAATTCTTTTAACATTTCCAACTCTTCCAGTATACACACAGAAATAAGAATATTTTAGAAACAATGCCTTCAATATCGGTAGCAAGGATATCAGAAGTCATATATGGATAGTATTGCGGATTATATGAGCAGAACACTCAACCGCAAGTAAGTTATGACCTAAATCTCCCTTGTCCTTCGTGAAGACGTTGTCGGCGCCCTTTTTAGATACACCACCAAAGTTACAGTTAGTATTACCTGCACAAAGAGCGAGTGTTTGTCTGTTTTGTTTCAAGTTGTAATTCGCTTTTTGTGCATCAGATTCTAGTTCAGAAGTGGCAAATGGAGTTAGAACACGATTCACGACCCATCCTCACAACTTTAATTCTGCCATTACCTCATCTCCTTCCTTCCCCAGTTCGAGCCTCGGTCCGGCACACAGTTTTAATCTGCCAGTAAGTTTCATATCACCGCACACTCCGCTGCAGAGTGAAAATTCTTTCTGAGAGTTAAAACATTTAATGTAATTGCCTCGGATTTGGTACGGGCACAAGCAAATTTGTTTCAAAAGTACATCGGGCAAGTTTAGCAGTATAATGCTCGATCTGAAAGATTGGTTGTGGAGGAGAGTACGGTAAGCGAACGCTCCTCCAACAGCTGCTAATTTCATATCTTTATGACGAAAACTTTCACTTTTTTAAAAAACTTAGTCAGTACGATGGTATAAGAAGCACTTACACGTACAATTGTTGTGTTTTTCACTGTTTTATGTTGTGGTCGCATACGGCAGTATATCCACACATATTGTATCGAATATCTGAGTCAGAATTTGTTTTTTATTAATATATGGGAACACAGTACTGTCTTCTACGACGTCACAACCGTAATGAATTTGTTTTGATTCCCATTCGCGCCAATGCGTTTACAGTTTCCGTTATTACTGATGGCGGCGTTCACGTGAGACACGAGTGCAGGCAGGCCGGCACACTCGAGCTGCCTGCCGCACAGCATGCACGCGGAAGCGCAACAAAATGAAAATTGAATTCAAGTTGCTGTTATCATCAGGTTCCGAGTATAATATTTCCTTTAGCAGATTTTCGTGCATATATTTCTCTCTCAAGTTGAATCATTTCCTCAACCAGCGTCTAGTTTTCCTTCTCATCTTTGCGCACAGTGCTAAAGTAGATGCTTTGTGCGCATCAGTAACGATTCGCAAATACTTCGCGACAGGTACGTATTGCGCGACTGCTGCTTCGAAAGAGAGGTTAAATTGGACGCTGTGCGCTTATTTGACAAACCCGAGGGTAGACGACAGAGAGTTTGACGAACAAGCGTTGTCGTTACCGGGGCCACTAGATATCTAGACGGCCTCATTTTGCAGTGTGCACAGGATCATTTATTTCCTAGACTCAGTTCCATAATTTGAAGTGTTCGACAGTAATACCACTGACAGAACGGTACTTCATGTGCGTGAAGTACATTCGTTCCCTTCGCCAAGATGAAGACTGCTGATGTTTCCTTTCAGATGATGTGCATACGTTCGTACCTTAAGTAAAGTTTTTATTATTTGGGTGTATTTTATGTGAATGTGCACAGAGAGAACTGTAGTGTTTTCAAAGGATCTAATGCCGTCAAGGAAAGGTCGAAAACATCAAAGGCATCGCAGAGTCGTCGGCGATCCTCTTACATTTCCTTAACCCGGTTTCGTCGCAGGACGACGACTGACCATTTAACGTAACAAAGCGCTCCGTGTCAGTTAGCGACGAAAAACGTTAAATGCCGAGCTTCGGGGCGAAGCCGAATGGCCCGGCCTGCCATCTGCCGGTGACCCGCGGGAACTGCGGCGGCGCGACTTACGTAACGGTCGCGGCCGATTAGCCTTTGAAATGGAGGGAGCGCAAACAGTATTGTAAGGTAATGCGGTGACGCGGCACGGAGCGGTCGAATGTGCAGAATCACGGCGCGAGAGGCGGCGGACGGACGTCGGCTGGCGGCAGTGTGTGTTCCGCGTGCTCGGCAGCGAGATGCACGTCTCGTGCCCGGCCGTGATCGCGTGCGCCGTGCCGTTCGGCGTGCCCGCGCTGCAGGCGGCGGCGTTCCGCACGCTGATGCGCTCCGACTGGTACGACAGGCTGAGGAAGCCGCGGTGGACGCCGCCGCGCTGGGCGTACGCGCCCGTCTGGAGCGCGCTGTACGCCGCCATGGGGTACGCCTCGTACCTCGTGTGGAGGGACGGCGCCGGCTTCCCAGGTACCTGCTCACGGCGGCACTCTATTCCGTATTTCTAGACTTCCGCGAGGCTTTCGACACCGTTCGGCAAAACCGACTTAGAATCAAATTCCGTGCCTACGGAGTACCGTCGCAGCTGTGCGACTGGATTCGTGATTTCCCGTCACTTCGTAATAACTGACGGCAATTCGTCGCGTGAAAAAATGCGATGTCTGCCGTTCCCCGGGAGGCCCTCTGCTGTCTCTAATCTGGTCGTCCAACAGTTTTGCTCGAGACCCAAAACTGAGAGTACGAGGAGGTACCTCGGACCGCACACGTTCCTGTGTCTACATCTAAATCTACATTTATACTCCGCAAACCACCCAACGGTGTGTGGCGGAGGGCACTTAACGTGCCACTGTCACTACCTCCTTTTCCTGTTCCACTCGCGTATGGTTCGCGGGATAACGACTGCCGGAAAGCCTCCGTGCGCGCTCCAATCTCTCCAATTTTACAATCGTGATCTTCTGGGGAGGTATTAGTAGGGGGAAGCAATATATTCGATACCTCATCCAGAAACGCACCCTCTCGAAACCTGGCGAGCAAGCTACACCGCGATGCAGAGCGCCTCTCTTGCAGAGTCTGCCACTTCAGTTTGCTAAACATCTCCGTAACGCTATCACGGTTACCAAATAACCCTGTGACGAAACGCGCCGCTCTTCTTTGGATCTTCTCTATCTCCTCCGTCAACCCGATCTGGTACGGATCCCACATTGATGAGCAATACTCAAGTGTAGGCCGAACGAGTGTTTTGTAAGCCACCTCCTTTGTTGATGGACTACATTTTCTAAGGACTCTCCCAATGAATCTCAACCTGGCACCCGCCTTACCAACAATTAATTTTATATGATCATTCCACTTCAAATCGTTCCGCACGCATATTCCCAGATATTTTAGAGAAGTAACTGCTACCAGTGTTTGTTCCGCTATCATATAAACATACAATAAAGGATCCTTCTTTCTATGTATTCGCAATACATTACATTTGTCTATGTTAAGGGTCAGTTGCCACTCCCTGCACCAAGTGCCTATCCACTGCAGATCTTCCTGCATTTCGCTACAATTTTCTAACGCTGAAACTTCTCTGTATACTACAGCGTCATCCGCGAAAAGCCGCATGGAACGTCCGACACTATCTACTAGGTCATTTATATATATTGTCAAAAGCAATGGTCCCATAACACTCCCCTGTAGCACGCCAGTGGTTACTTTAACGTCTGTAGACGTCTGTCCATTGAGAACAACATGCTGTGTTCTGTTTGCTAAAAACTCTTCAATCCAGCCACACAGGTGGTCTCATATTCCGTAGGCTCTTACTTTGTTTATCAGGCGACAGTGCGGAACTGTATCGAACGCCTTCCGGAAGTCGAGGAAAATGGCATCTACCTCGCAGCCTGTATCTAATATTTTCTGGGTCTCACGAACAAATAAAGCGAGTTGGGTCTCACAAGATCGCTGTTTCCGGAATCCGTGTTGATTCCTACATAGTAGATTCTGGGTTTCCAAAAACATGATACTCGAGGAGAAAACATGTTCTAAAATTCTACAACAGATCGATGTCAGAGATGTAGGTGTACAGTTTTGCGCATCTGCTCGACGACGCTGTCTACGTGAGGCAGGACGTTACGAGCCGCAGCGACTCGGCTGCAGGTCCGGCCTCCGTCGAAAGTCTGACCCTCTCTGCCAGCTCGCTGCCGCCCACACTTGTGACGCTGTACTCGCCTGCCGTGTTGTCAGTGCCAGCGGGCTGTGCTTGTATTTAAATCTGTTCTGCAGTACGAGACACTGAATGTTCTGAACTCCTCTCTCACTGCGTCGTACTGCAATAGCCTTAATTCAATTTCGTATTCCTCGCTGCAGGTAAGTACCGCATTCGAATAAGACCGTCTGTGAACTTCCGTGTCAAAATTTTCGCCCCAGCAGCTGATGGACACGAATCGCGAATACCCGTGAATTGTCGGCACCGGAAGACAAACCATAAAACTTTCCGCGTCACATATCGTCTAACATTGCAGAGGCCGCCCTACCTACCCACGCTGCGCCCTGCGACGAGTGCCCACCGTTACTTAGCTCACGGTCGAATTCAGCAACGCCAATTACAGTTAAGTTCGTCTCGAAATATTACTGTGTCTTAGTACTTTTGTTCGTTAGTAAGGAGTCCTGAGAACCTCTTAACGTTAGTTGACGCTCGTAGCCTGCCAGACGCCTGTTGCTGTGAAAGACGGCCGAGAACCGCGGGCGACTGCACGGGGGGACTGCCACACACCGCCTGCCGACGCTGCTCTCGCTCGCCGCCTCCCGCAGTCGTCAGCGGATCAGTACTAATTACGAAACCACTCAGATAAGATGTCTACACGGTGCCAGAATTGGCAACTGGCCCTGAACGACGAAACCCGTGAGGTCCTCCACGTGAGTACTGAAAACGACCCACTAAATTTCTTTTACACGACAAATAATAGAATTTACAGGCAGTCGATTCAAATACATACCTAGAGACTACAATTACAAACAACTGTAACTGGAACCACCACATACAGAAAGAAAAGTTCTCCGATGGTGTCTCACGTCTGCTCGGTTGGAGATAAATCTGGTGACCAGGCAACATGTCGACAATCTGTAGAGAATGCTAGGTCACAAAAGCGCTGTGTGGGGCTCGGAATGCCGTTCGTGTGTGGCAGCAGACTGAGGGACAAGTTTGCAGTGAGGGCGCGTGGCGTAACCAGGAGAGTCACACCCCAGAGCGTAACTCCGGCTGTGGCTAGCGCGCACACAGGTCGGCACCGAGCCACAACCAGCTGAGTCCACCCTGCCCTCCAATAAGGTCTCGCTCGACACCACTCCAGTCGCAAATTGGGACGGTTCGGGGTCAGTGGGACGGACTCGGAAGTGCCCTCGAGTTATGCTGTTTGTAAAAGTCGGTCGTGCCACTGTGGTGCAACTGCTGTCCGAACTGCTACTGCAGGTGGAGTACGATGCGCCGCAGAAATACGGCGAACACGGTGGTCTCCCCCCGCGGCCGTCCGGAGCCGGCCTTCTGGTGGCCACCGCTGCCAGCAGTCGATACTTGCCTGCCGCCTTCTGCAGTAACGCGGAGCCATCTTACTCGACCTAGTTCGAATTCAGTGATGTGTCTTTGTCACCTTAAAGGCATTCTCGACTGACAACATCCAACGTGGAGACCGTTACAGCGTGTATTTAAAGCAAACCTGGTTTGCATCCTCGTAGTGACGCTATAGTCGCCACTTTTATCGACTAGCGCGAAATTTCAATAGACATCATCTTCGCGATGTAGAAACACGCTTACCGACTTTAATCGATGCCGCACAAACCCTTCACGGTGTTGAGGTTTTTGTGCGTCAGGGTATTTTGTCGGTTTGCACCTACTCGGGAAGAAATGACCGTCGTAATAAAATGAGAGAAATCGGAGTTCGCACGAGAAAATTTAGGCGTTCCTTTCCGGCAGTGCTATTCGGGAGTGGATCGGTCGAGAAATAGTCCGAAAGTGGATCTGCGAACGCTCTGCCGTAACTTTATCGTGAATTACAGAGTAGTGATGTAGATGTAGACGAGGTGCTTACGCGAAGGAGCGGCAGCTCTCCTGCAAAGCCGAGAGAAGCAGGTGGCGGTGCGCAGGCGCGGCTCAGGGCGCAGCGCAAATTTCCCGGCCTCTCGCTTTCCAGGCACCGCTAGCAATATGTACTTTATTTTCATTTTTCATGACTTAGTAGTTACACTGTTACGTGCACGCAGGTCACGTTTACGGACGTTCAGTTCCATCGCAGAAAGCATCTCAGTAGCTGCTTATTGGCCAGTGGGGATCTCGTAACGACGCCAGTTTCTTCCTTTCCTGCGTCTCCAGTATTCCTGTCTCTTCTTCGTGTTGTCGTGTTTTCTTCCGTTCGTTGTGCCTCTGATTGGCCCAAAGAAAAGCGCGTTCGATAAGCAAGCGCGGAACCGTGAGCGCGTCGCCGGACAAACCCCGCCGTGCTGAACACTTGCAGCTGGTCGCGGCTGGAGCCGGGGAAGGCGGCAGGCGAGGCTCCAGAAGCGGCCACGTACAGAGCGGAATCCACTCAGCTGGTGACAAAGCTTAATATACACAACGGATGTACGCAAGAGACTACTCGTCGATAATACATTTGGCTTCTTTACTTACAACGGCCCGCCAACGCTGGGGTAGCTTCTCGACTCTGCGTCTGTAGAAGTCACTCGGTTCGGAGACGAGAGACTCGTCGAGCCGTGCTCGGAGCGCGTTTTCGTCCGGAAAGGAAGGCTGCGGGAAACGTGAACGAGGCGGCTGCGGGACGGCTCCTGTGCAGCGCCTTCCGTCACTCTGGCGTCAACTGGCGCAGTCTTCCCGGTGCGTCTCGGTCGTTGGCAGTAAATGTCACCAGTGGTGGTTACACTTCGCTGTTCCACCAGACGCGTAACGTTATCTTTCGTGGGTGCGCGCAGGTCCCTGTACGGGGAGCTTCTCCACCGTTCCTCTCTTTCCGTTATGTTAACATAAAGACAACATTTCTCGTCACAAGTAACGATACAGGATCGGAATGGTCGGGGTTGTCCACCAGCCAGTCGATGACGAGCAAAGACGGAAGCTGATTTGATAATGTTGACTTACGAGACGCGCCACCCGTACAGCCGACTTTTGAACCTTCCCGATGTCGCACGATGGTGCATTCGTCACATTTGCCGATTTTCGAGTACACACTGACGTGAATCGTTGCGTTCGAACGCTCTCCGTCAAACAGCTCAGCTCTTCCTGGACGTGGAGAGTCACTGGCGTCAAACTGATCCTGCACAAAACGAGGAAACCATTTCCTCGCCGTGCTCTGCCCACGTGCACGGCCCGCTGCTGTCATCCCTCTATCGAATGTCTGCGACTCGATCCGATTTCTCCACTCGGCCCTCCATTTTCTAGCTCACTATCTCCGAGTGACAATATTTAAGCTCAAATCGCTACAGCGAACTACAAATAAAAATTGACGATCCGTAAATAAACCTACATGCAAAAAAACAACGCTATCACCTTACGCACCGACCTAATAGTGTGCCTCAGTGATGTGATGACGTAGCTAAGCATGAGACTACGAACTGCCACGGTCCGGCGTTCAGTGTTCAGTTCGTGAAAGGACCCTTTCTATCACGTATTGTCAATACACGAGATTATTCCGAGCTGGCCCGAGGATATCACTTCTGACACTGATTTAGGATTGTGAAAACTGCCGAGCTGCACCGCGGTTAGCAGTGGACGCGGAGGAAACGGCGTACCTTCACTCCCTGTAGGTCTCTGTCTGCAGAACACCACCAACATGGTGTCAAGGTATTCTTCGCAATTAGTAATTTTATCTCAAAATAGTACATGTAATTTCTCATGTTTTAACATAGATTCCTCTAGGTATTACTTATTACTCCTATACAAGTTCGTTTCTTTTTTTTTTTTCCCAAAAGTGCTGAACTTCTTGCTCGCTCAGTCTGCCCTCATTCGTCCTGCAAAGCCGCCCAAAAATGCTTCAACTTGGCACTGTCCTTTCTCCATTTGTTTATTCCATACGATCACAGTAACGTGGAGCGCGTCATTACATTCAGTAGATACCGTAATGACAGAGTAGATTAACATAGCTTTCTCTGCTGTATCTGAATTCGTACCATCTCACGAGACACACTCAAGTAATCGACACTTGTCAAGCGACGCAAGAAAAAGCTAAGGCGCCGTTCTGTAAATACAGACCACCCTTCACTGTACACTCGGATACCACGGAAGCGCGAAAAGGCCTTCGCCACTGACCTACCTGCTTCACTAAACGCAAACACACAAAGCACATATTGCCCAAACATAAACTGGCTTTCCAAATCGAGGAAGCTAGCTCTTGCTAAATACTACGTTCCCAAGGCGTTATACCGAGCGCATGAATCACCCACAAGAAACTTTCATAAAAATCTCTCTGTGATTGCTCTTACAGCGCTTATCCACAAAGTTCAAAGTTTTCAGTGCCAAAACGTTTACTACGGCGTTTCCTGTCTGGGGGCTGATGACCTGAGTTATCTGAACAGAAGAAAAGCAGTTGTCATTCTGGCTACACAGCCACAAAGGGGAGCAGTCACACGCATCGTGGATAAATATATCACGATCGCTTCGAGCCGTCGAGACGAGGTTATCACGTGGTTACGTAAGGGGGCTAATCTTCCTGTCTGTTTTTCTCTGCAGACGAACTGAACCAAACGCGTTCCTTAAATGGAACTGCAACATTTTCATCTGCACTGCGCCACGTTACGGCGTGCGGCGACGGCTATACGGCCTTTCCCGTCCCATCCGCGATCGACGCTCGGCAAGCTCGTAGGACGACAAGCTTTTTCTGTGAGCTGCAGTTCCGCTGTTACCGACCGCCCTTTGGATACCGCGGACGAGCAGAACGAGTTGAATTTCTCGGGCATAAAACGTGTCCCTTAATTCTAGAACATACTGGCGTCATCGTTGTAACCGCTTGCCGCATTATGACGGACACGTATCCGACGACCCTTCTGGAAAACGGAACCTTGCTGTTCCGCCTGTTGCCTTCTCCCTACGTTAAGTGGCAGCACGCGCTTCTTGACGCCCGCAGGAACGTGTGTACGTCCAGAGTAAATCTCACGTCTGAGTGTGAGGACGTTCTCTGCGCGCTCCTGAGGCGGGACTCGGCTACCAGCCCGGTATTCGACCCGATCGAATGTGAGAAACCGCCTAAAAACCACATCTAGTCGCCTCGCCCCTGTCGAGCGATTTCTGTCGTTTCGGCGTTTGTGCAGTGACTGAAGGCAGAAATGTATTACGATCTTCGTCAGCAAAACCATTTTGGAAGATCGAACTGGGTATCTGGACTTCCTTTCTGTGATTTTCCGTTTGAACTTCAGACACTGGGTTCCTCTACAGGCGATTTTTGTCCTTTTATTGACACTGCACAAGTAAAGATTTCTTAATATTTTTCGTCCCTTTGGTCGCGAAAACTTTACTTGCCAATAAGTCGAGCACTTCTCACTTTCTTCTCGCTCAGCTTTTGTTGTCCACAGAGCTTTCATTTGATTTTAACCTCTGAAGCAGCTCACTTTGCTTCCGTGTCGACTTCCTGCCACGGCTACTGAACCGTGACGGGTCTTTCCCATCTCTCGGCACCTAACTTGTCTACAGTGTACTGTTAATTTGTTTCCTTCGATTCTGCGTGTCATTGTCCGTAGAGATGACTGTTTCGTGTCAAATACTCAAATAGTTTGCAGCCTAGGTCCTGTCGTTCTCGCTAAGTAGAAATTACAGTGTGTCCCACGTACGACGCAAGCCGTGTGACTCGACACCCGCTCGTTCCTCTGACTGTGCACGTGCCACATTTGTCTAGTTAGAAGCGGCCCCGCAGCCCGAGAACACAATTGCGCAGTTCAGCGGAAACACCCGGTCACAGGGTTATGGACAAACTGAACACTAAATCCCTACACACTGCTGGCAGTGCATCGAATAAGTTGAGGTACCGTCCACTGGCTTCAGCACCGTAAACGGCTGTCACAGTCTGTGCTCGATGCAGGACCTCACCGTAACGATTATCCCGTCATCAAAAACTCCTATGTGATTCTGTAGTACGAGCCCCGGTGACGTGTGCCCTTGTACTGTCCAGAATGAAACAACATTACCTCTTTTCTGGATTGTCGGTTCTCTGAAGGAAGGCCACAGTACATCCCCGTTTTCTGATGAGAAGTATCCAGATACGTGTCGACGATGGGGACACTTTCGGGGAGGTGTCTGAATGTCTGCGGAGGAGTGGCTGCTCATTATTCCGCGAGATCCGAAACCAGAAAAGGCATTAAAGTCGGACGCTGTGGTCTGGAGTGAAGTCGACATCCCCCTGCAGGTCCGGGATTAGAATAGGCCCGAGGTATTCCTGTCTGTCGTCTGATGCGACTAAAAGAAGTCTCACTTTTCGGCCCTTTGAGTTCAGATCCCATTGTACAGTTTGACCTGCCACTTTCAAATTTCTACAGAAGTGTGGGCCATATGGAGAAGCACGCCTTACATAGTGCACGGGTTATTCGTAGTGCCCTTAGATTCGATCTCCCGAATCTCTCGTCATCGCTTTGCATCTCCACCTGTGATTCGACTATTCGGGCGAGGACACTCTCCGGGGTATGTTATCTTCTTCCGTTGCCTCCTGTCCTCTTTCACCCCCGTGACAATACTGGATTTCCCTGCGCCCAGTATCCGGCACGGTAGCCACTCCGTTGTGACGGAGCTATCGCGTACCCCTGACAACACAGGGATCGCACTGCTGATGCCTGAGCTGTACACTCCCCGAGGAGTAGATGCCTGGCTCCCTGGAGCACCAGGACTCCCGGCGACGGCCACCGTGCCAGTCGGCTCTCGCTGTCGCCGGGTGGCGCCTGTGCAGAGTGTCCCCGATCAGAGTGGCTGGCATCGGGGCGGATGACCCGCAATGAAGCGGACTGAGTCATCTCTTGCCGTTGATCGTAAGGCACCGGCAGTGGTAGAATACAGCGCCGACAGGTATGACGCTCCCTTGCTACACAATGGGAGGAATGTAGGGCTACAGAACAGAGAGCCATATTCGCCTCGGTTTTTAGTATGTAGCAGAACTGGTGCGGTCTCCTTTCTACCTACGAAGCCTCAGTTTTTCGTTCAACACCTCGAGGATAAGTTTGAAGAAGTGACGGCGCTGTCCACGATGTAAAACGGACCAGTCTCGATTCAGACAGCATCGTGAGCCCAATCCAATCCTGAGCATTACTTGCCTAAGACAAGTTGGCTGATATTCCTGTTTCCCTCACTACCCATAAAAGCTTCAACATGTTCCAGGGGATTATTTTCCATCGTGACCTTCTCTAGCAGTCTGACGACGAGCTCTGCACCAATTTAGAATGGCAGGGTGTTCATTTCGTGTAGCCCGTCTACAGGGGACCCAAAGACAACAGGGTCGGTACCGGTGCCTTCATTTTGGCATTTGAGGGTGATTCATTGCCTGAAAAGGTCAAGGTGATGCTTCACCGCTGTGATGTTAAACCGTACATCCCTCCCCCTTTGCGGCGCTTTAAGTGCTGGAAGTTTGGGCACGTGTTTCCCACCGCACTTCCAGCGCCAAATGTCGAGACTGCAGACGACCACTGCACCCAAATACTCTATGTGCGCCACCTCCCACTTGCATCAACTGTGTCGTTCACCACAACCCCTGCTCGCCAGACTGCCCAGTACTCCAAAACGAGCGGAAAATCATGGACTGCAAGACCCTGGACCAATTGACTTACAGAGAGGCTAAACGTAAACTTTAAACATTACACCCCATTCGGTTGACGTCAACATATGCTGCAGCTTTGTGACCATTGCTGTCCCAAACTCTGTGCCACAAACAGTGGGCCATCAGAATACATCTGCCCCTTTGGTGGTAGGGGGCAAATCTTTCTCTGTTGCTCCCAAAGCACCTACTTCGGGAGCAAGGCTCCCCCCCCCCCCCGCCCCCGAAATGCAGGGGACATCGGTCCCCTCCCCCCTGCTGGAGAAGCAACAGCCTCTTCCGGATCCTCTCGTGCAGAAAGGGGTCCCTCGGGGCCCTCTCTCCTGAGGTCTTCACCAGTGCCATGGCAGACACTCCCCAGTGGCTCAAGCAGCCAGAAGCTGCTGTACAAAGGGCTTCACAGTCTTCCTCCGCGCCTGAAGCTACTAAGCTACTTCGGAGAAATATTCCCAGCAAGCCCCCAAAGAGAAGTGAGAGAGCAAGGAAATTAAGAGGAAGTCTGCTAAGAAACAGGACCCCTCTGGTGGCCCCAGCACCACCTCTCCCTATCAATTCTGCATCTGAGGATGCGGTGGAGATCTTAGTGTCCCCTGTGGACCTGGATCTCACTGATGCCTCATCCACCATAGAAATGGCTAGAAACACTCAATCGGCGGCAGCAGGTGACCCTGAGGCGTAACCTGCCTCCTTGTGCACTTCGTGCCTTCCCAGCCTCACGATAACGTCATCCTCTAGTGAACTTGAGGCGGTTTTTTCCACCACCTGGCTGAGCTACGGCAACTCTTAAAGTTTTACACCTGCTTTCTGCACTGCCCTTCAGGAAACCAGGTTCCTGGAAATGTGGACTCCTGCCCTCCACGGCTATAGGGGATATTACAAGAAATATAGCATCAGGTGGAGTTTGTGTCTATGTCCTGAACTCAGTATGCAGTGAACCTGTGCCCTCTTGAGGCTGTGGCTGTCAGGATAAGGGCGACGCAGTAAATAACTGCCTGCAATGTATATCTCCCTTCAGATGGTGCAGTACCCCCTGAACGCATTGGCTGCACTGATTGATCAACTCCCTAAACCTTTTCTACTTTTGGGAGATTTTAACGCTCATAACCCCTTGTAGGGTGGCACCGTGCTTACTGGCCGAGGCAGAGATGAAAACTTACTGTCACAACTCGACTTCTGCCTCTTAAATCCAGGTGCCCCACACATTTCAGTGTGGCACATGGCACATACTCCGCAACTGATTTCTCGGTTTGCAGTCCTGGCCTTCTCTCATCTATCCACTGGAGAGCACATGATGACCTGTGTGGTAGTGATCACTTTCCCATCTTCTTGTCACTGCCCAGGCATCAGGCCCACGGACGCCTGCCCACGTGGCCTTTAAACAAGGCAGACTGGGAAGCTTCACCTCTGCCATCACTGTCGAATCTCCCCCACACGGTAACATCGATGCGGTGGTTGAGCAGCTAACTACAGCGATAGTTTCTGTGGCAGAAAACGTGATCCCTCGTTCTTTAGGGTGGCCCTGGCGAAAGACAGTCCTTTCGTGGTCACCATAAGTCGCTGAGGCAATTAAGGGGCGTCGGCGAGCTCTACAGCGGCATAAGCGACACCCTTTCCTGGAGCACCTCATAGCCTTTAAACGGCTCTGTGCCCGTGTTCACCAGTTTACCAAACGGCGGAAACAGGATTGTTGGGAGAGGTACGTGTCGACTATTGGGTGCCATACGTCACTTTCCCGAGTGTGCGCAAAGAGCAAACGAGATTTTGGGTGTCAAATGGCGTGTTATCTACCGACGGAGACGCGATTGCCGAGCACTATGCTCACGCCTCTGCCTCAGAGAATTACCCTCCAGCCTTTCGCACCCACAAACGGCGGATAGAAGGGAAAGTCACTCGTTCACTACACACCACAGTGAATCCTATAACGCCCTCATATACAGAGTGGGAGCTCCTTAGTGCCTTTGCACATTGCCCCAACACAGCTCCTGTGGCAGATCAGATCCATCATCTACAAGCGACATGTCTTCATGATCTTCAACCGGATCTGGTGCAATGGCGTCTTTCCATCGCACTGGCGGGAGAGCACCATCATACCAGTGCTCAAACCCGGCAAAAACCCGCTTGATGTGGATACTATCGGCCCATCAGCCTCACCAACGTTTTTATGTAAGCTGCTGGAACTTATGGTGTGTCGGCAGCTGAGTTGGGTCCTGAAGTCAGGTGGCCCACTGGCTGCGTGTCAGGTCGGCTTCCTCCTGGGTCGCTCTACCACCGATAATCGTGTGTCCGTAGAGTCTGCCATCCGAACAGCCTTTTCCAGACGCCCACACCTTGTTGCCATCTTTTTTTATTTATGAAAAGTGTATGACACCACCTGTCGACATCATATCCTTGCCACATTACACGAGTGGGGTCACCGAGGTCTGCTCCCGATATTTATCCAGAATTTCCTGTCGCTTCCTACTTTCCGTGTCCAAGTAGGTGCCTCCCATAGTTCCCCCCGTATACAGGAGAATGGGGTCCTGCAGGACTCTGTATTGAGTGTGTGTCTATTTCTAGTGGCCATTAACGGTCTAGCAGCAGCTGTAGGGACGTCCATCTCACCATCTCTGTATGCAGACTGCGTCTGCAGTTCGTAGTGCTCCACCAGAACTGGTGTTGCTGAGTTGCGCTTACAGGGAGCCATCCACGAGGTGCAGTAATGGGCTCTAGCCCACGGCTTCCAGTTTTCTGCCGCAAAGTTGTGTGTTATGCACTTCCGTCGGCGTTGTACACTTCATCTGGAACCAGAACTTTACCTTACTGACGATCACCTCACTGTAGTGGAGACATCGGTTTTTAGGACTGGTTTTCGACGGTCGATTGACTTGGCTACTTCAACTTCGTCAACTTGAGCTGAAGTGCTGGCAGCACCTCAATACCCTCCGCTGCCCGAGCAACACCAACTGGGATGCGGATCGCTCTACGCTGCTGCAGCTCTACAGAGCCCTTGTTCAACCGTGCCTTGACTATGGGAGTCTGGTTTACGGTTCGGCGGCGGCCTCGGCGTTGCGTTTACTCGGCGCAGTGCAGCACTGTGGCGTTCGCCTAGCGACGGGAGCTTTTAGGACGAGTCCGGTGACCAGTGTCCTGGCAGAGGTTGGAGTCCCTCCACTGCAGGTCGGGCAGCACAACTGCTGGCCAGTTACGTCGCACATATTCGTAGTTCTCCTGCACATTGGAGTTACCGTCTCCCTTTCCCACCTGCGGCAGTTCATCTCCCGCGTCGTCGGCCCAGGTGAGGGCTTACAATTGCAGTTCTCGTCTGATCGCTTCTATCTGAACTGGAGTCCTTGCCTTTGCCACCTATACTCGAGGTCCATTCACGTACACATCCATAGTGTACACCTACACCGCGGCTTCGCGTGGACCTTTCACGTGGCCTGAAGGACTCAGTTCATCCCGCTGCTCTCTCCTGTCAGTTCCTCTCGATTCTTGACCTGTACTGAGGCCACGGAGTGGTTTACACCGATATCTCGACGGCTGACGGTCACGTCGGCTTCGCGTATGTCCGTGGAGGTCATGTTGAACAGCATTCCTTGCCCATGGCTGCAGTGTTTTCACAGCAGAGCTGGTGGCTATATCTCGTGCTCTTGAGCACACCCGTTCGTGCCTTGGGGAGTCGTTTCTTCTGTGTACTGATTCTCTGAGCTATCAACCAGTTCTACCCCCGTCATCCTTTGGTAGCGACCACCCAGTAGTCCATCTATGCCCTGGAATGGTCCGGTCGTTCAGTGGTGTTTGTGTGGACCCCAGGACACGTCGGAATCTCAGTCAACGAACTTGCTGACTAAACATGCTACACGGAAACCGCTTATGGAGTTCGGCATTCCAATAACTGACCTGCGTTCGCTCCTACGTGGCAGGTTTTTCGGCTTTGGGAGACGCACAACAAACTGCGTGCCATTGAGGAGACTACGAATGTGTGGCGGTCGTCCACGCGGGCCTCTGGCAGGGACTCGTGTGGTTCTCTGCCGGCTCTGCGCCGGCCACGCTTGGCAGACGCAAGGCTGCCTCCTGCGCCTCTGTGTCGATGCGGCGCCTGCTTGACAGTGGCCCGTATTCTGGTGAGCTGTCCCATTTTGACTGCCCTGTGACGAAATCCTCAGTTACTGGAGGCGTTGCTGCTAGTTTTATCTGACAACTCCTCATCGGCTGAGGGTGGGTTTTATACTTCTGTGTAGGTTTTAGCGCGTGTCCTTCGTCGGTCTGTGTCCTCCACCCTAGTGCTTTTAGGGCGGAGGTTTATTCTCACGTTCAGCCAGCGATGGTAATCTGTTTTCTCATTTTAATCTCTTCTGCCAGTGTCTTGCGTGTCTGTGGTTTTCTTCTCCCCTTTTGTCGATTAAGTGTTTGTTGCCCTTCCGTCGTTCTTGTGGTTTTTCCTTTCTATCCGTTTTCTGCTGTCAGTCCGGCTTATTTTATTCTCACCCTTGTGGCAGGGACTGATGACCAACCAGTTTGGTCATTCCCCCTCCGCCTCTTTTAAACCAACCGACCAACCAGAAGTTGACATTCTGACTTATTCCGAAGGTGTTCTAGTGGGTTTACGTCAGGACGATGGGCGCACTCTTTTTCAGGAATGTTACTGTCGACAAACTGTTCCCTCGGAGACGTTCTGCACTGTCATGTCGACACAACAGACAATCGCCGCCTCCCCACTGTTCCTCTCCTGCGCACACTACACTGTGCTGTCAAATGTCTCGACACACCTCCCTGTCTAGCTTTTTCTTAAGAGCTGTAACGGTTCTGCACTCGTAAAGAAAAACACCCCCATACCGTAAGACTACCTACATCTAAATCTACACACGTACTCCGTACGTTAGCATAGCGTGCACGGGGCAGGGTACCCTGTACCACTACTTGTCGTTTCCTTTCCTGTTGCACTCACAAATAGAGCGAGCGGCAAACGACTGTCTGTATTCCTCCGTAAGAGACCTAACTTCTCTGATCTTCTGGAAGTGGCAGTGGAATTGCTTTACAGTCAGCTTCAAATGCCAGTTGTCTAAATTCTCAAAAGTGCTTCTCGAAAAGAACGTCGCCTTCCCTCCAGGGATTCAAATTTGACTTCCCGAAGAATCTTCTTAGTACTTACATGTTGTTCGAATCTACCGGTAATAAATGTAGCAGCCAGTCTCTGGGCTGTCTCGATGTCTTCCTTTGATCCGACCTTGTGCAGAGGAGTGCTCGAGACCAGATTCCTTCTCCTCCGCATTAACTTACATTTTTCTGCATTAGTGCTAGCTATCATTCATCGTAGCAACTAGACATTTTGTCCGAGTCACCTCGCGTCCTCCTAAAATCACTCCACTTCGACATCTCCCCGTACACCACACTTCACTGGCGAACAACTGCAGACTGGTGCTCATCTTGTCTGTCACATCATTTGTGTGCATCGAAAATAACAGCTGTCGTATCACACTTCCCTGGGGCGCTCCATCAGAGACAGTGCCCTTGTCTCTGATGAACACTCACAGTCGAGACAGCATACTGGGTTCTGTTACTTGACAAGTCTTCGGGGCACTCACACGTAACTGTAAGCTATTCCGTATGACGTACCTTCGTTAAGAGTCTGCAGTGGGCATTGTGTCAAGTGCTTTTCGGAAGTCGAGGAATTTGAAGTCTGGCCGTTGCCCTTCGTATACAGTTCACAATATATCACGTGAGAAAAGGGCAAACTCAGCTTTGGACGAGCGATGCTTTCTAAACCTGCTCTGATTTGTGGACAGAAGGATTTTCTGTCTGAAGAAAAATCATCGTATTCGAACTAAGAACGCGTTCGAGAATTCTGTCGGAAACCGATTTTAAGGATATTCGTGTGTGAATGTGCGGGGCCATTCTCCTTCTCTCCACGACTTTGTGCCGGGCGAGAGATTCACGATGCACGCCTCAGGCTGCGGAAGGAGCGGATGCCGCAGGGTACTTACTCTCTGTAAAGCCGAATTAGTGTTCTGTCCGCACCTGTCGGCTTATTTGTTTTCAACTCTTACCTCTTACAGTGGGATGCTTATTACGTTGCCATCCGAGACTGAAACCACAGGACGTTTGTACGGCACGACTAATTTTTTGAAAGCGTAATTTAAAACTCTGCATTTCCGTTTGCTACCTTCTACTGCCGCATCAGACTGGTAACCACTGGAAAGAAGCCTCACACCCGCTTAGCGATTGCACCTAGGGTCAGAATTTCCTTCGATTTTCACTGTTGGCAGGTGAGGTTGTCCAGACTTTCACCGAACACGAACCCTTACCTCGGAGTGCCACGGGACGCCGCTCGAGCCGTCGCTCCAAATCACTCGCATCCAGTTACTCGCCGCACACTGCTGTCGCTCTTTACGCCGCCTCAGACGTCAGTTACCACCGAATGCAGAAGTGCGTGGCTTACGGTGATCTGACAGAGCGCAGACCCTGCGCACAGTCACTTTGTGGTCCACGAGTCTCTCGACAGCCACTGTCCGTAGTGGTCAGCAGGCCCTGTGCGCCTGTTCTGCTGTCACTGCTCCTCTCCTTGTATTCCCAGCGTTCTCTTACTCTGCTGGGTCTGCGTCTCACGGTATTCTAGTGAGTTCATTCTGCGTCACGTAGGGCGGCCGTCGTACTTTCGGTCAGATAAGGTATATATACCAGAAGTTACGGCTCGGTGGAAACAGATTAGTCCAGTAACCTGTGTCACGTTACGCTCCCGTTCCCATCTCGTGCCTCGATCTAACTGACGACAGCTTATAGTCCTCCACTCGTCGTGTAGCACGGTGCGTGCAACCGTGGTTTACCAGAGGGAAGAACTTGCGGGATGAGTGTGTCCATCGTGCACGTACTACGAGAGCCGGCAGCAGCAGTGATGTCGGGCAGGTGAGTCAGTACGCTCACGTGTTCTCTCCGGTGTCGGTCGTAACACTTCCAGTTTGGCCGCAGCAGATATGCCACCTGCCCCAGACCGTAGCGTGGGTGGCGATCGGAGCCCGCCTCCGCCTCTGCCTCGCTCTCTCTTCCCGCAGAACGTCGGACGCGGTGTTTGTGTCGTGTGCGAGGCACGTCGTACTGTCCTGCCTCTGTTAATAGTCCTCTTGTAGTCATCGACGCTGCGACAGCATTAAGGCTACCGATTCCCTCGCCGATCAGAACTGAGTCTATTAATTATTACGAGTAAATGATGACGAACTGAAACCCCAGCTGCCGGCAGGTATTGTCGATATACCTCGATGTGGACAGTTACTGCTTCATATATATAGTTAAGGGCTACCCGGCCATTGACCTCCGTCTGTGCGAATGCGCACAGGTTGCCCAAACTCTTACGGGAATCGCCAAAGCGTGCGCGAGTAATCAGTGGATGGGCAAATATCTATAAGGTACATTACACATGTACACTTGTGGACACCTGGGAATGTGAGTCTCGCGGGAAGCGTGCGAGGGACAAGTCCCTGCAGTCGCGCTACTCGTCTGTGTCCTCGGTGGCTCAGATGGATAGAGCGTCTGCCATGTAAGCAGCAGATCCCGGGTTCGAGTCCCGGTCGGGGCACACATTTTCGACTGTCCACATCGAGGTACATCGACAACACCCGCCGGCAGCTCAGGGTTTCAGTTCATCATTTATTCCAGGGAAAAGCTGCACGGTCATCAGCAGCATCTGTTCTTTCGAGAACAGTTACTGCTTCGTATATATAATTATTATGAGCTCTAAGATGTTCCACTCGTGAGTCAGTTTTTCAACTAGTTGCTAAGCAAAGATGTTTAGAACAATCCCACGTAAATTCTGTGCTCAGAAAAATTGCACAGTTCTCGCATTCTACAGCCGGCAATTTGAAGTCTCTCCCGTTAGATAGCTACAGTCGGGAAATTTAGTCACAATATTCTCCGGGTTTTCCCTGAAGCGCTCTATCACCTTATTTTGTACTCGTAATTCGTGGTAACTATTAAGAAGTCTGTCAGGATTTTTTTCCCTGTAACTTACAAACTAGTAAGTGAAAGCAATATTTATTTAGATAAGGAAATGTAACATACATTACTCTTTCTGCAAAGTTTGAATGCAGTTGCTTTAGTTATTCTCCTGAAAGTTACAGCAATGAGTTATATCTTTTTTCACTGGGGTATTACTTTTTCTGTCATGTAGGTGATGTATTTTAAATGTTTACAAATCAATTTCAGTAAAATCTGTGCCAGTTTCAGTTAGGGAGCTACAAACATTCAGTGTATTAGGGACGCAACATACTGTATCTACATAACCGACTGTATGTAGACAAATGTTCAGGTAGCGGAATGGACGTGTAAGCGAGGTCTTCAAACCGGCGCCCGTTTTCCACGACGTACAACTCAGTGCACGTTCTAAATGGCCTGTGGACGAGGTGACAAGTTGCCAACGTCACACGGCGACAGGTGGTTGTACCCCCACCCCAATAGGATAATTTTGTATGAGCAGATTCTACAAAACATGTTCACTAAAATATGTAATGAATTAAGAAATACCTCCTTCCTGGAGTTGAGCTTATTGTATGATGTCCTAATATAAGAATGCTACTACTGGTATTGCCAAAGTTTCTAGACGATGCTATAACATTATAATAGCATTTAATTCGCTCACTGCAGATCAGCATTTGATATTCATCTGCAAACACTGACATTTTGATGGCTATGGAAAGAACAGTGATACGATGGAAGCAGTGGTTCATTCACAACCACTTTCACAGTAACACAATGTCAGCCTGCCACTGACAATGTGCTTTTCTAAAAGAGCTTCTGTTTCCTTTTTATCATATCGAGACGGTTAGCGATGCTGAAACTTGATAATTTCTTTTACGAAAGACTAAGACAATAACAAGGCAGATACATATCAGCAATAACTATTACCGTAGTATTGTTTTATTGCAGTGTATTGGTGCATTTGTGTACGCACATTAGCAGTTTGTTCCATTTCACAGCATCTTCAGATCTATTCTAGCTGCAGCACATATAACTGTCAGGTTTCTCTGCTACTGCAACAAATCTGGGGTGTTCTGAAGTGGAATGAAACTGGTAACCATTACAAACACAAATGCGACACTAGACTCAAACAAAATACATATACAATAATTTCTCGTTAAAATTATGTGTGATCGTGCGAGAAAATAAATCTTTTCCAAAAAAGATAAGTTTTGAATATCTGTAGTAGTGCAGTAAGACAGTTATAAAATTTTGATGAGTTTCCTGTGTTGCAAATCAAATCATTTCACCTGTGTGTGTTTCTTCTTCCGTTCATTCTGTAGCTTGTCGAGGAGGATTACGGGCAAATTTGTGATTGTTCAGCGTGCCTAGATATTTTGTTCCATTCGTTTCTTCACCTATGACGATTTTCTTTCACATCTACTTTTCCATATACAGGTCAGTTCTTATTAATGTTAAAAAAAACTGAAGTGAGATAGAATGTAGATGAGGGCTAGACGAGTAATTTAATACGAGACACACGGGGCCAAAACCGTAAGGAAAGGAAGTAGCCGCAGAAGTGGACGACATGCGTCAAACGAGTGCCATTACCAGCCGACCTACCTCGCCCCACACTCAATATTTTAACGGTATCGGATGGAAAACTTATAATAGTGGTACAGACTACAGCACCTGCTGCCGCTGCACACTTTAGTGTGTTGTGAAGTACACAGGGTTGTTGTTATTAACGTGCCCTCGTCTCTGTACATAGCCAGACTAGCTGTGCAGCTAAATCTACAGAACGGGACTTTCGCGAGAACGTCGTGACCTCCTTCCGAGAATTGCCGTTCAAGTTCCCCCAGCATTTCTGTTACAGTTATCGACCTGTTACTATCTGAACAATAAGTCTATAAATTAGTTTGTCGTCTGTTGTCACTCTTACATAACGACGACTCCAATCACCGGAGCGATACTGTAGAGCCGGTGGCACTGCCGTGTCAAATGTGAGGCACTATCTCATCAGCCGTACGTAATGTCAGAAGTGCACGGGGAAGCGGGCGCCGGTGTGAAGTGGCGGCAGCTGCACGGGTCCGTCGCCAGGGATCGCTAACTCAGTCAGGGACCCGACGTGACTGAGACCGGGCACGCGCCACAGGCGGAGGGAGCTCGTGAAGAATCACACGAAATCAGCGGAAGGAATCACTCGTGAGTTCCAAAGTGCTGCTAGCTGGAGTGGAAGCACTACAACTGTGCTCCAGCAGCTCCTTATAAGGCCGCATATTCGTGTGGTCAGTGCTAAGCGACACTCGTGCTGGTGTAAACTGGACAGTGGAGGACAGGAAATGAGTCATTTGGAATGACGGATCGTGATTCGTCGTTCGGATATCCGGTGGAAGAGTTTGGGTTTAGTGCATGCCCGGACAATGTTACACACTATCGTGCGCAGTGTAAACACTGAAGTACGGTGGACGCGGCGTCACTGCACCGGGGAGTTTTCCACAGTTAGGGTGCAGTTCCCTGACCGCGCTTTAAGAAACTGCTAATAGGTTTTAGAGCGTCGTGTTGGCAGAAGGTGAGCTGACAGTGCAGTGCGCACAGCCGTAAAGCCGAGCCGGCGGTCTGTGGACGACGGACCGGGCTGCCCGGAGTTCCCACCTGACCGGAACGGAACGAGTCGGGAGGTCGGCGTCCGACGTTACTACCTTCTCTTTTTTCGACTCTCGAGGAACAACAGATTGCCGTTGCTCCGTTATAAAAGTGGAAGGTGGACACACCGCGTATTAATGTCCACTAATAGGAATCGAGATAGTCCCGAACGGGTAGTGTAGGTGCGTTGTACTTTCCCAGAAACTTTCCAGTAAATTCAAGTCCTCCATTTGCCTTCCCTAATGATTATTTTAAGTACTCGGCCTACTTCGTATCCCTTATATTACCTCTAAATACTAATACAATGTGACGTGCCCGAGATGTTCCACCACCGATCTATAAGCGGGACACTCTCTTATTTTATACGCATAATCTCCGACCTCTGACGACACGTGTGACCGCGTTCGCAGGCCCGGCGAGGCTGCCCCTGGTGCTGTACGGGTCGCAGCTGGTGCTCAACTGGCTGTGGGGACCCATCTTCTTCGGGGCGCGCAGCATCCCCTGGAGCCTGGTCGACATCACACTCCTGTGGGCCAACGTGGCAGCCTGCGGATACTCCTTCTACGGCATCAATGCGGTCGCCGGCTACCTCTTCGTGCCCTACTTCCTGTGGGTGACTCTGGCGACTGCCCTCAACTACCAGATCTACAAGCTCAACTGCACGGATAAAGGCAGCAAGGACTAGGCCGCCGATCCGGAGTCCCGTGGCGGATAGCCGGCTATACTGTACTGAGAAAACGTTAAAAAAATCTTGTTCTCCGCTTCCTCCTCTCGTAACTGCTCTCGCTCAATTCGATAGTATATACTTTCTTAATAGCCGGCAGTGCGGTGCTATATCTACAAACAACTTTTCACTTATTATGCTATGATTTTATGAGCCGAGCCGATCACAGATTAAATTGATGGAGCACGTCAGTGAACCCTTCCTTCAGTACTGATGGTGAAGATATATCGATACCAGTGGTGAAGATATTTCTTTCCGTAGCACTCTACCTACATTCTATTGCCTGACTTTCTCTCGGTAATCTCGTACGTGCACCTGTTAGGGAGAGTGTAACGTGCAATTCTACAATAAAGTCCACAGCAAATACTCTCTCTTTGCCACTCGTAATAACCTGCTGCTCAAAATATATATATTTATTTCATACTTTTTTATTGCAATTTCTAATACAGAACAGGAAGTAAAATCAGAGCCTAAATATCATTTTATAGTTTCCTGTTGCAAATTGGAATGACAGACAAGTAACTTTTCACTAACCAGTAAGAATCAGACCATAACTTCAGAGCACAATTGAGAGAGAGAGAGAGAGAGAGAGAGAAGAAACAATTAAGGTAACATCAGGTAGGCCCAGCTGTTAATCTTAGTGGTACTTTGTGTAACACAATACAGCTGCCACACTCCAACATACGATGTATCCCGTGAGGCTGTTACTAAGCTGAGAGTCCTTACAACAGATTGTGAAGATCATTTATATTTCCGTACGCCACATCTCGTAGTGGCCGATCCGTCGGTAATGCGCGGGCAGTTACACCTTTCTGAGAAACACGTGGACAGTAAAGTGTTAGTAAATACTGAATGAGATATCCTTTAATCACTCCGTGTTTATCCTTCTCACATGAGACGTTCTAACCTTATTCTGACCCTACATCTGCTTAAAAATTCTTACTGTGCATCATAATGTGGAGGCCTTACAAATTTAAGGAATCAGCTTACGTTTTGAACAAAAGCAGATCCAAAAACTTTTCATTCGTGTACTTGTTGATCAACTTGCTGAATATTTGTGCTGATCGAGGATTATGTAAATTTGTGCTAAACAGTGCCAACATACTGAGAGAGGTGCGACAGGAGGGCAGCAGTTCAAATCCTCATCCAAACACCCAGATATACGCTTCTTGCGGTTTCCCTAAATTACTCGTGCCTCTTTCGTGCAGTGCTGCCACTACAGCAATGCTTCGTGCCGTGTGCTGGGTACTTACCCCAGTGTGGACATAAATCTTTCTTTCCTAAAAACAAGTTGTCGGTGGTATCCACAACAGACTGATAACTACCTTGCAACTCATTCTAAATCCTACCACGAACAGTTCGGACACAGATGATGGAGACTACAGTAAACATTATTATTTGATGGTAAAGGCTGGTAGCAGGCACAACAAAACACTAGCCTTCTCACTTGTACCAATTCATAACCAAAGAATCCAGTTCTCAGAAAATGTTTTGCAATATTCTTATACCAATTGGAACAGTAATGTTCATGATTCTTAACTGTAACACCACTGAAAATATTTAGTGTATTACTTTTGCACTATTCGTATACTGATTCTAACAGTAATGTTCACGATTTTTAACTGTTAACACCACTAAAAATATTTAGTGTATTACCAATTTATCTTCTACTAGTAATGTAACAAAACAATATTTCTCAAAACTATCTGATACTTACAACAGGAAGTAAACTTTTAATCAGTCATCTCTCATATGCATAAAATACCACATACCTCACACAAATGATAGCGATATCTTAAAATTTTTGTTCTCTTGCCTTTTGTCATTCAGCAGTAAAGGGAAGAAATAATTCTCAGAATTGCTTACAGGAATTTTTAAGCTACGAGCTCTTTGTATTCTTTATTTCTTGTCTATTATTCTTGTTGTTAGCAATTTACAAAAATATTTTGATGTTTGTACAAAAAAATTGCATTTTAAATGTACAAGTAATAGTAGGATATGTCCTTATAACAATGTTATTTTCGCAATAAATTTTATTATACTGTTCTCACAAGCTATCTCATTTCATGGTGTAGTTACAAATTCAGAAGAAACTTAGCTGATGCATGTCACCAGTTTGAGATGTTCATTTTCTGATGGAGCACAGTTTCATGTAACATAAAAAAGGTAATTACAACATTTTTATTCGAGAATGTGACCAAAATCTGCACTTTTTCTGAAATGTGGAGCAGTGAATAGCTAATATTTGACTGGTGCAAACTGTGAAAAGAAATAATACTGATATTATTAGAATATTCTTGCAGTTTTCATTATTCTCTTAGACGGCCTCATTACATGGACAGATTGACTTCACACTCCATCCCTGGAAATATCATTTCTTGCAACCCTTTCCTCTCTTGCTATAGTAGGGTGTGTGTCATTTTAGAGCCAGCACCTGCAACACCTTTTTTATGTTAGTATTTGGTGCCATGTAGTAAGTAGAATGTTTCTTATGCATATTTAATTATTGGCTCATTGTGACAGATCAGTTTCTTTGTGGATATTCATGTAATTTTTGGAACATATGAACTACATTTTGTTGCAGAGATGGCACTGAGACAGAAAATATTGTTGAGAGGAATACATAGCAAATAAATAGTTTATAAGTACGATTTCAGAGGAAGTATTAACTCCAGGCAGTGCTCGACTTGTGGTAGCCAACTTTTGGCTCGTACATTCTTATCGTCTGGATACCTAACTTCTTCCACGATGTTTGAGACTGGCAGATCTCTCTTTTTTTCTGAAGAAAGCTTTCAGAGGTGCTTCTCGTCTCGCTCACTTTGGGCACCTCGCAATATTATGTCTCCACCTAGGGTTCGTGGTCGACTGATGCACTCTGGTGTAAAGGTATTGGACTAGCTCCCATGTAGTGTGAAGCAAGAGTTTGGGACTCCCAGTTCAAAAGGAATTTAAAAAAGACATTACACCATTTGATCTGCAAATGATCTAGTTGTATAGACTGAAAATTGTAGTTAGCTGCTTGACTAATAATAGTGACCTTTACAGGTGCAGATTATTTTTTTTTTTTTTTAGTAGAATGGAAGTCCAGTAAAATAAATAATAAGTTACCGTTGCATCTTCAGTTCTAAGTTACCAGGTGACATTTAGCTGGTGAGAGTACCAGCAGTATTAAGCAGTGTAGTGGTAGGTGGTTAATACCATGTTTCTGAGAGTTGCTACTTCTTTGTAATTGTATAACTTGACTCATTCCACATCCACGAAGATTCTCCTCAACAAAACACAATGAACAATGCCACCTTTACATTAAGCTAGCTGGGCAAAGCTACATTACACTCTCTTTCCCTTAACTTCTTTTTCGTTGCCCTGCCAGCTCACAGGTTTACCATGTGCAACCTAGAATTACTCCTGCTTTAAGAGCTTTTTGCCCTCAGTTTCCACTTTTCATATTGACAGTTGATTCTGTGAACACAGTACGTCACTCCAATGCCCTTTGCCTTCCACGTGTAATTTTTATTCTGTAGGGATACTGAGTGTCTTTCAGTAATTCCTACCTCCCTCTTACATACTCTATAAATTACGCCAGTCAGCATAATATATGTATTTATTTACTTATTTATCCACGGAGAATGTGAATTGTGTTGATGGATGTTTTGCATACACAATTGTACACATTACAGGCACATAAATATACACAACTACAGACACATAATAGATACATACTACTATGTTACAAGTTTGTACAGCACATTTCACTGTTCTATTGGATGTATAGTAAATGTCTCCTAATCGTAGCAGTAATCATTAGTATAATTACACGTCATTTCAGGAAATCCATGACACTATAAAAACACTTTTCTAAGAGATAATTTTTAGGCTATGCCTGATGGCACGTACGTCACTACTGCCTTTGATCACTCGTGGAAGTTTGTCGTATATGTAGCACACTGTCTTGGGTTTTCATCTTGGTTTTCCTACTGAAATGTAAGCAGTAGCTAGATCTGGTTCCACATTTGTACAAAGACCTGTCAGTTGCGAACTGATCGACGTCTTTCCTTATGTGGATCACTGTTTCTAAAATGTACTCCCACGGGTCAGTCCACATTCCTACAACTCAGTGTGGTGTGTGCTCTTGCTACTTTTCGTTGTAATACGCAGTCTCTCTTGCTATCTTAAAGATTGTATATTCTGCTCGTGTGTTCTCCATAAGGTTAACCCATAACTAAGTACAGAACAGACATATTCAGAATATATTGCTCTAGTCCAGTGCACGAGCCACTAAAAACTGAAGTTACACCGAGCTGAAGAGAGGAGGTGTGCCTGTAAAATAAGGTCTCCACACAGAAGACACTGGCAACGATGTTACATTGATGGAAATGCTGACCTTTCAGCTATTTTTCGACACGACGCATATTTGCACACTGTGGAATTTTTCGAACACCCTCGCCACAGAACGCAGGTAGTGCTCGACCTCATTTTTCAACTCGTCGTCAGTATGGGAGTGCTTTCCACCCGTGTGCGACTTCAACTCGGGAAACAGATCAAAATCAGTCGGTGCTAATCTGGGCTGTAAGGGGGACGGCTGAAGATTTCCCGTCCAAATTGGGCCAGGTCACGGGCAGTACGAGGAAGAGTGTAGACACGGTGAAAACACACTCATAAGGCATAACAGTAGTGAGCAGCATTCGTTGTTCTGCAGGTAGGCATATTTATTTATTTATTTATTCCATGTTATCTGATGGTACACAGTGTGTGACAGATGTCGGAAAATACCAGTTAACAGTGTTAACGTACATTAATATATAGTATCCTAATGTATTATATTGCAGAGGTTGGTTAAGTTTACGTCACTCCACTGCTCAATGTTTTCAATTTAACATAAATAGCAAGATTATTGTTCTAGGTATTCATTTACAGAGTAAAAACAGTGACACAACAAATGTGACTTCACGGCTTTGCCAAATTTTATGTTGTCTTCGCTGGACTTAATACTAGTGGGAAGATTGTTGAACAGTTGGAGGCCCGTGTGGTAAGCTCCCTTTTTACACAGTTGAGTGTTTGTACGTAAAACATGCAGATTTGAGTTTTTACTGGTGTCGTGTTCATGTATTTCATTATTTTTTACGACTCTGGAGTCAGTTGGCACTATGTGGTTTCTGAAAAATTTTAGAGTCTCGAGAATGTATAGGTGAGGCAGTGTAAGGATTTCCAACTTTCTGAAGATGGGTTTGCAGGAGCCCCTGGGTTTGCTCCCAGTAATAATCCTCATTGCTCTCTTCTGGATTTTGAATGTGCTCAGAACAGTTGGAGAATTTCCCCAGAATATCACACCATATTTTAGGTGGGCTCGTATGTAAGCGTAGTACGTGCCGGTTAATGTTTTCAGGCGAGCACATGATTTCAGTACACTCAGTGCATAACAGCAAGTACGAATTCTGGCATTTACCTTTCCTGTACGTATATTCCATTTCTGGTTATCTTGAACCCACAGAACCAGGAATTTGAAAACAGTGTTAGTATCTATTGGCTGGTTATTTACAGTGACAAGTGGCTGGGAGGAATTTGCATTTGGTGTTGTGTGAAAGTTCATGGAAGTTGTCTTTTTGGTGTTGATAGTTAATCTGCTGATTTTAACCCAGATGCTGAGTTGTTCAGTGGCCAAGTTCACAGCTTTTTGCATAACCTCTGTATTCTCCCCTTTGCAGAGTATAGTTGTAGCAAATATTATTGATTTGTGTGCACCTACATTCAGGCTCAAGTCATTAATACACAGGAGGAAAAGTTGAGGTCCCAATACTGAGCCCTGTGGTACACCTTGCTTAACAGTTTTATTACTCGATAGGATTTCGGTTATTGAGTTGGTTTGTCTATTAGTGTATTTCATGCTGACTCTCTGCATCTGGTCAGTTAGGAATGAAGCAATCCAATTGTTTGCATTTCCTCTGATACCATAGTGTTCCATTTTTTACAGCAATATTTTGTGGTCAACAGTGTCAAAGGCGTTTGACAGATCCAGAAATATGCCTGCTATGAGTTGTTTTTTCACCTAACGTATTTAATAGCGTATTTATGCAATTGTATACTGCAGTTTCAGTAGATTTCTTGTGTATGAATCCATGTTGAGCTAAACTTAGTAAAGTTTTTTTTCCCCAATGAAGTCCATCAGTTTTTGTACATTATTTTTTCAAAAACTTTAGAAAAGCAGGATGAGATTGAGATAGGCCTGTAGTTATTCATATCTCTATTATCACCTTTTTTAAAGACAGGAATTACTTTAGAAAGTTTCAGAGCTTCCGCGAAAGTACTTGCCTGGGAAGAACAGTCACAGAGGTGAGTTAATGGTTCAGCAATTGAGTGTACACAATTTTTCACGACAGCTGCTGGGATACCATCAACTCCAGCTGAATATGAGTTTTTTAACTCTGAGGGCTTTTGCAACATCTTTTTCAGTGACTTTGGTAATGAAAATTGACTCTGCACATGTGTGAGATTTTCAGTTTGCTGGTTGGTAGTTTGTGTAAGGATTATTTTTGACCAATTTTTCAGCTATGCTCGTAAAGAATTTGTTGAAAGAGTTCACCACAACTTCAGGATTAGATATAGATTCATTGTTGAGTTTGATTTCTATGTTCGTGTGTGTAGCTTTGATTTCCCCTCTTTTCCTTTTTATAATATTCCACATTGCTTTTACTTTATTGCTGGATTTGTCAATGTACTAATCATTTTGTATCCTTTTTTCCTGTCTTATCACTCTTCTTAGGATTCATGTGTAGTTTTTATAGTATTCTGTTAGTTGGGGGAGTTACTACTTTGTTTACATAACATGTGGAGTTTTCTCTTATATTTGCAAGAGATTGTTATAGCTGGTGTAATCCACATCTTGTTTCTCTTATTATTATTTATTCTTATTGGTTTTTGCGGAAAAGCCTCTTCAAAGTGGTGGATCATTTGAGTCAAGAAATATGCTGAATTTCATGTTGACATCGTTGGCTGTGTACATCTCTGTCCACTTTTCTTTACTACGGAGGGCATTTAGCTTGTTCAGGTTATCTTGAGTGAAAAACCCCGTTAAAGTTTGAGGTGGAACTGTGTTTGAGTTATTTTGCTAACATCGAACTTTAGAATGACAGCTTGGTGGTCGCTGAATGCTGCATTGTATACTTCTAGTGTTGGGTTAAGTTTATTTCTATTTGCAAAAATTTGATCTAGAGCTGTCTTGGATGTGGGTGCTATTCTAGTGGGTTCGTTTACGAGGCCACACAGATTATTAGTTTTTGCAATGTTAATCAATGTCTCCCTGTTTCTGTTGTGGGTGAGAAAGTCTATATTAAAGTCACCACATATGATAACATCCTGTTTCCTCTGACTTATTTTGGATAGAAACACGACCATTTGTAACAGAAAATCATTAATACTACTGGAGGGGGGATGGTAAATTGTAGCTACAATTAGATTTAGATCCGTAAGCTTTATGGCTGCAGATCCAAAGATCTTGTCTGTTCCTATTTCCTTTAGTGTAGGAAGTGGGCTATATTCATTGTGTTGTTTTATGAAGATGGCAACCCCACCATGTCCATCATTTGATCTGGAGTAGTGTTCACACAATTTGAAATTTGGTAGTGAGATTAACTTAACTACTCACACAACAATACAACTGGCCATCACAACACACTGGCCATCACTTCGCTGACAGACAATGTTTGTTAAAGTGTCGCCGGTTTGGTGAATTCAAATACCACCTCTGATGAAACTTTTTCTTCGTTTCACGTGTCGTGTGACGTACCCACGTTTTGTCGCCACTGACAACTGAATCCGACAATTCCTCATCTGGTTCTGCACAGTGCTCCAGGGATTCGTGCCCGCTTCGACAAGTCGCCATTTACGGTCTACGATTAGCATTCTGGGGACCAATTTCTCACACACGTCGGGTAACACGAATATTCAGTCAAAATCTTGTCAGTCGTACTCTTACCGACTTCAGGGATCTGTCTGCACAGCTCACAAACTGTCACACGCCGAACTTTGAGCATTTCTTTCTCCACTTTCGCAATTGTTTCGATCGAAACTGAAGGCTCACTTTTCATCACAGACGTCTGTACGTCCATACTCGAACTATCTGACCCATTTTCACACGTTTCTGACATCCGTGCACTTTCGCCCACAAACTTCGTGTAACTGAAGACAAATGTGAATGGGGGTAGTGATCCTCGGCACTCTAAAAATGGAGCCCAGCATGCAACTTGCACCTGGCAGAAGAAGGAAGGGGAACCTCCGTGTGAATGGCTGCCCAGTCGAGGCTGAGCGTCGGATTGGTGGGGGGGGGGGGGGGGGAGGGGGTTGACCCAAGGTACACACCATTGTTGCCAGACCTCGTGTAAAAGTGTTCCTCGTGGCTCCACCACCTTAGGATACCTTATTTTATGGACACACCTTGTATTTACTACCCAAGGACTGTAATATGTTCAGTCCACTTTAGTTGTGAATGAACATGCATCCCTAGAAATTTCTGGGTGCTCATCTTTCACTTTTAGAGAATTACCATCTTGTTTTCTGCTTATGTAGCAACTAATACAACCTTCGTCATGTGTCGTTAATTTGATGTTTTCTATCCATCTACATACATATTTCTTCAACTCTGTCCCTAAGTACACTGGGTGTCTCATATATTGTGTGAAAATCACACACACCTCTGTCTCTCAGTGTGGGTGCACACGCGCACCTGCGTGCCTCTGACGATGACTCAGTGCTTCTGCTTTTTGGTGAGTGTTTAGAATGTTACTTTCGGCAGCAAACAGTAAGCTACTGCTTCACCGTGTGTGACACTCTGGGTAAAATAACTGACATGTACTGGGCCCAGCACACTTCCTTGATGGACTCGAATATTAATCTATTCTGGGTCATGAACGAGTTTTATGGTCCGACTGAGCTCTGTTTGAGGTCTGCGTGTCCACCTACCGCACTCTGTTTTCACGTATGAATGGAATCATTAATTTGATACCACCATTATTCCTAATGCAGCTGGTTTATTTTGCACTGTTTCGTGATCTAATTGTGTCGAAAGCCGTGGCGAGGTCAAGAAAAGTGCCTGTACGTCATCTCCTTTGCCTGATGCTTCTAGAATAGTATTTGTAAACTGAGCTATGGTTGGTCCTCTGCTCATACCAGACTTGAAACCAAACTGTTCTTTACACAGAAGATTGTTCTTTGTCAAGTACCCCGTGAGTCTGGGTTTCGTTATGGTTTCTACTAGTTTTGAAAACAATTGGAGATGGACCTGTAACTTTCTATATTTTTCCTGACTTCCGTTCTTATGTGGATGCAAGAATTTGCATACTTAAATGTCTCTGGGAAATAACCTGTGGTGAAAGATTCATTCGTGATGTGCACTAGAGGGTATTTAATACCGTATATACAACCCTTCAGCAAGAACCCACACTCTCGATCTATACCTGCTGACAGTTTATTTCTTTTAGGTTAGAGACACTGTCGCTCAGTTCTTGTGTATTGGTGGATCGCAGCATCTTGCTACTTATAATACTTTTCTATACATCTTTTTGTAAGTACGGTAGAAATTTACTAATGCAGGATAATTTTTGTCATATTGTATATGGTACACCTTGTTGGGGATTACAGGGCTGTCAAACAGATTGTGCAGTATTTCACCCAAAGTTTTAAATCTTGTTTTTAAGAAACCATTCATTCAGGAGGGTGATATAAACAAACCATCATACAGAGTCCTGTATGGAGGTCACAGCAGTAAGCAGCCCTGGCATAAGAACCAACTGAAAGAGTTTGAAACAAATAATCCCAATTAGGTATGGCAGGGAGAGCTCTGTGGCTTTGGCACCTTACTTAGCTCACCTTTATCACAAATTTCTCACGCAGAGCAAAGCCACAAGTAACTGGAAAAATGTGCAAGTGACTACTATGTATAAGAAGGATAAAAGGATTGAGTCACAAAATCACAGACCAGTATCCTTAACATTCGTCTGCTACAGAATTCTCGAACATATTTTCAGTCGGAATATAATAAGTCCGCATATTACACGGATTTAGACGGTATAGGTCGTACAAAAATCAGCTCACCCTGTTCTGACACGAATCCGACGAACCACGGACGAACGCCAAGAGGCGGGGTCTATATTCCTAGATTTCCAGAAAGCATTAATGTGCCCCATTGCAGACTATTAATAAAGGCACAGGAATAAAGAATAGGTTCCCAGATATGTGAGCGGCTTAAAGACTCCTTAAATACTAGAACTCAGTACGTCGTCCTCAGTGGCGAGTATTCGCCAGAGACGAGGGTGTCATCAGGAGTGTCCCAGGGAAGTGTGATAGGACTGCCCTTATTCCCTGTATACACAAATGATTTGACACGCAGTGTGAGAGGCAGTATACAGCTGTTCGCCGATGATGCTGGGAAGGAGTCACTGTCGAGGTACTGTAGGAGGATACAAGATGAGTTAGTCAAAATTTCTATTTGGTGTGATGAATGGCAGTGTGCTCTAAAAAAAGTTGTATGTTAATGCAGATGAGTATGAAAAACAATACCATAATGTCTGAATACAGTATCAGTAGTAGTAGTAGTTGTTGTTGTTGTTGTAGCGGTTCACACAGTCACACCTGGGCGCAATGTTCCAAAGCGATATGAAATGGAACGAGCGTGTGAGGATTGTGCTAGGGAAGGTGAATGGTTGGTCGACTTCAGTTTATTGGGAGAACTTTGGCAAAGTGTAGTCCATCTGTAAAGCAGACTGCATATAGTACTCTAGAGCGACCCTCTCTTGAGTACTGGGGATCCCACCAGGTCGGATTAAAGGAAGACACGGAAGCAATTCACACAGTTACCGGAATGTTCAGTCAGCACGCGAGTATTACAGAGGTACTTTGCTAAGTCGATCCCTGGAGGGAAGACAACATTCATTTCGTGGAGAACTACTGAGAAAATTTTGAGGAACAGCATTTGACGCTCACCGCAGAACAATTCTACTGTCGTGTATGTACAATTTGTGGAGGCTCGCAAAGATAAGATAAGTGAAATTGGGGCTCATACGGAGGCATATCGGCAATTTTTTTCCCTAATTCTATTTGTGAGTGGAATAGGGAAGGAAATGGCTAGTTAGAGGTACAATGTACCCTCTGCTACACAGCACATAGTGGCTTGTGGAGTACGTATGTAGATGTAGATCTGTTCCCACTCCCTTTGAAAAAGTGTCCCACATCTTGTTTAGGTATAGTTGTCCTATCTGGCAACTTACAGATACTGTTACTTCAGTTTTTGAGCTAGGAATTGTGGGTCAATACTCTACTGAGAACGACTTTCTCAAAATATTAAGGAAATGGGTTATTATTTCCTTAAAACAATCCCAGAGGCACAACAAAATGCCTCTTTTTAGAAATACAATGTCTTCTCTAAACTCTTTTGGAGATTATTATTATTATTATTTTAATCAGTCTTCATCTGTGTCTACTAGATTATAACATACATTTACATTTCACTTTCTGTTATTGGATCCAGCGCTTCTGATTACTGTAGCAAAATAGTCGGTCAGCTTTACAGCTAATAATTCGAATTTCTCATCATTTCTGTCACAATTAATGTCTAGGAATTAATTTCTTAATTTTATCTTATTTATAAATGATCCATGTTACACTTTGCTGTATTCTCAGAGAGTTTTGTTTGTTAGGTTTTTTAGACAACAGAATGGAGGAATTTAAAGCACTGGTGGTAATGGCGTCAGCTCTTCCTTATAGTCTGACCTGTGAATTAGAAATAGTGCTACCTCATTTCTTTCCACTTTCCAATTTTCCCTCTTTCCTCCCTGAAGAAGAAACTAACAGTTGCAGAAGCTAGCAACAGTTTTCTACCTTTTGAGTTTCTATCGGCTGTACTCGGAATTTCCCACCCTGAAGGTACGTATAGACAATTTCCTCCACTTGCCAACACAAGAGGAAGTATTGCACTGTGGAAAATTCTCGGCAATATTGAGGAGAGATCAGTCTAGTTATTTTGCACATTCCCAAGATTGTATTAGTGACAACTCGCAACCGTGTGAGATGTGTCACTCGATTCGCAAATAAGACACATTTTCTCTGTGAAAACACGGCTACATACTGTCCTTTTACACAAGTGGATTTTTTTGTTTTGTTTTAATCTTAATCCACAACCAAAATTTGATTAACTCAATTACACACATACTATCTACTCAGATTCATTTATGGAGTAGTTACTCAGTAGAAATGATTTCATTTGTTTTTAAAACTTTCATTATATCCCAGTATCCCTATTCACAAGAGCCATTGGTGAAGTATTGTTATGGCTGCATATTTTGTTCCATTCTGTGCACCCTCCCTCCCTCCCTCCGCCACACACCGTCAGGTGGCTTGCGGAGTATGGATGTAGATGTAGATGTAGTAAGGTAAGTTGTGGATAGTGAAAGTTATTTTTATTCCTTGTCTTACAATTATGACTTTTTTTTTTAAATTGTGCCTGTTTCTTCACAACAATCTTCATAAGAGAGCAAGTGGTACGCCTAGGTTTTTAAACAGTTGCAAACATGAAGTTCAAAGATGGACACCATGTTTTGATGAAATGAATATTCTAATCCGCTCCTCACCAAAATCGGAAATTACATGTAGAAATCGAACGTTTGAGAAGACACGGTACGTAATATGTTAATTCCGTTTAATGTCCCGACATATACAAATGCAGGAATTTTGATAGAACTTGTACGGCAAGTCTCATTTGCTAACTGCTCAACTACAGGGGTGGACAGACTACTGCATTAGTTCACTAGACTATTTTATTCTGAAATAAATGGAAACCTATTTGAGTGTGCAGCCGTCTCCTGTGATGTCTTATTTTTAGTTTGAGCACAGGGTACAGAAATACATTTAACTGTCCCACATCATTTGTTTTCACTGCCACTCACCCACAGTGACTTGCATGTAACAGCACAGCCACAGCAGAGTGCCCATGACACACGTAGGCTACTCTAGGTCTCGTGCAAGTATATGAAGGCAGACCAAATTGCAAAATCAGGTGACTCTACCTAATTCTTATATTATATAGATGATCTTTTAAATGAATTGAGAGGCAGGTCAAAATGCACAATAGTTCTTGGGTGACTTTAACATTAATTTTAACAAAAGTAATAAGAACAAGGTACAATTATTAAATCTGTTTATCACATACAACATGCAGCCTACAGTGCAGGACATTACCAGAAATGGGGATGGGTCTGAAACAACACATTATCAGATATTTACCAATAAACAAAGCTGTGAGTAACAATGTTTAAGTAACAGATACAGGCCATGTTGTTGTTGTTGTTGTGGTCTTCAGTCCTGAGACTGGTTTGATGCAGCTCTCCATGCTACTCTATCCTGTGCAAGCTTCTTCATCTCCCAGTACCTACTGCAGCCCACATCCTTCTGAATCTGCTTAGTGTATTCATCTCTTGGTCTCCCTCTACGATTTTTACCCTCCACGCTGCCCTCCAATACTAAATTGGTGATCCCTCGATGTCTCAGAACATGTCCTACCAATCGATCCCTTCTTCTAGTCAAGTTGTGCGACAAGCTCCTCTTCTCCCCAATTCTATTCAATACCTCCTCATTAGTTATGTGATCTACCCATCTAATCTTCAACATTCTTCTGTAGCCCCACATTTCAAAAGCTTCTATTCTCTTCTTGTCTAAGCTATTTATCGTCCACATTTCACTTCCATACATGACTACACTCCATACTTTCTGGCCATATGGCTTTAAAAATGATGATAAGGAATGTGAACAATAAGACAGCCACTGAAAAATATGTACAAAGAAGACTTATTAATGCAAACAACATAAGGGTATTTAATAGTATGCTAAAAAGGGTGCAGTGGGGCATAGAATAAACAGATGATGCAGACAGAGAAGACAAACACGTGGGTGACACAAGGGATTAAAAAATCAGCAACCACCCTTAGAAACCTAAGCAAACATGCTAAAATAAATACAACAATAAAACCATATTATAGGAAATATAGAAGGGTCCATAGGAAAGTTTTACAGGCAGCAAAAAGGCTAAGCAACGATTCATACATTAATAAGGGAAGCAATAAATCAAAATTGATTTGGAAGGTTATAAACGATAACATAGGAAAATGCAAAACCAAGACCCACAATTTCAAAATTAAAAGTGAGGGTAAAGTGGTAGATGCTCAACAGGTAGTCAATATATTCAATGAACATTATGTGAACATAGCACCGAACCTAATTAGTTAGTTAGTTGGTTGAATTTTTCATTGATCAATAGCACGGAAAAACCGTTATGATGTGGAACGTGTCACATGCACAAGAAATGCGCACAGGAAACAAGTCTTTTTTTCACATTATAGTGTTATACCTAAATATTTCTATTATCTATCCCATTCCCTTAAATGGCACAGAATGCATATATTATATCTCCAGATTTATTTACTCATATTCAAGAATTCATGACAATGGACTCGCACTCGGGAGGATAATGGTTCAATCCCGCGTCCGGCCATCCTGATTCAGGTTTTCCGTGATTTCCCTAAATCGCTCCAGGCAAATTCCGGGATAGTTCCTTTCAAAGGGCAAGGCCAACTTTCTTCCCTAATGCGATGAGACCGATGACCTCGCTGTCTGGTCTCCTTCCCTAAAACAACCCAACCCAACCCATCCATGGTATAGAAGGACTTGTCAAGGAGGTATGATTTCAATTTGTTTTTGAAACTATTACTGCTGTCTGTCAGACATTTTATTTCATCTGGTAATCAACAGCATATTTTAACTCTTTCTGTGCCAAAGATAGGTTAAGTAAAGGATAGTATAGGTCTTTCTTTTTTATGGTATTGCAATCATGAATGTCGCTGTGAAGCAGTTGTAAGAATTCCTAATCTTTTAAACAGATGCCTACAAGATGTGCGACTATGAACCCCACACATTATTCTAACTATTTTCTTTTGAGGAATGAATACCTTCTGCCTAAGTGTTGAGTTGCCTCAGAGTATTATTCCATATGACATCAGGGAGTGGAAGTATGCAAAGTACGTTAACTAACTAATTTCTACATCCTCAAAACTGGCAATTATTCTGATTGCAAAAGTTGCTGAACCTAGTAATTCAAACAACAAAAACATAAAAGTACCAACTTATGAAAAGATAATGTTTCTGTACTCAGTAACAGAATATGAAGTTTCAAACGCTATTAATAAACTAAAAAATAAAATGTCTTGTGGTATTGACGGAATTCCAGACAAGGTAATCAAACGTAGTTCCACCAGTATAGATACTCACCTAACTGACATTATTAATACTTCTTTCAGAACAGGGGTGTTCACATCAAAACTAAAACTCTCCATAATAAAGCCACTTCACAAAAAGGATAGTACAGCTGACATAACTAATTATAGACCAGTGTCATTATTGTCAGGTTTCTCTAAAGTAATTGAAAGAGTAATGTATGAAAGGCTAGCTGACTTCCTGAATAAAAATAAAATACTGACTAATGCTCAAAATGGGTTAAGAAAGAACAGATCCACAGGAACGGCAGTCTTACAATTCATGAAAATCGTTCTAAATGCCGTGGACAAGAACGAATTAAGCTGCAGGATATTCCTTGATTTATCTAAAGCGTTTGATTTAATCTGCCATGACTTATTGCTTATGAAATTAGAATTTTATGGAGTCCGGGGACTTGCTTTCAAATGGTTCAAGTCTTATCTCTCTGATAGACAACAGAAGGTACAAATATGTCATGGAGGCAAAGCGTATCTTTCAGATTTCAAAAAAACAAGCTATGGAGTGCCCCAAGGTGTTAGGCCCTCTGTTGTTCTTGGTGTACATAAACGATTTGCCAAACCATCTGACAGTTGCAGAAACGGTGATGTTAGGTGATGACATCAGCATTTTTATAAAATGGTTGTTGTTGTTGTTGTTGTTGTGGTCTTCAGTCCTGAGACTGGTTTGATGCAGCTCTCCATGCTACTCTATCCTGTGCAAGCTTCTTCATCTCCCAGTACTCGCTGCAACCTACATCCTTCTGAATCTGCTTAGTGTATTCATCTCTTGGTCTCCCTCTATGATTTTTACCCTCCATGCTGCCCTCCAATGCTAAATTTGTGATCCCTTGATGCCTCAGAACATGTCCTACCAACCGGTCCCTTCTTTTTGTCAAGTTGTGCGACAAGCTCCTCTTCTCCCCAATTCTATTCAATACCTCCTCATTAGTTATGTGATCCACCCATCTAATCTTCAGCATTCTTCTGTAGCACCACATTTCGAAAGCTTCTATTCTCTTCTTGTCCAAACTATTTATCGTCCATGTTTCACTTCCATACATGGCTACACTCCATACAAATACTTTCAGAAACAACTTCCTGGCACTTAAATCTATACTTGATGTTAACAAATTTCTCTTCTTCAGAAACGCTTGCCTTGCCATTGCCAGTCTACATTTTATATCCTCTCTACTTCGACCATCATGTTATTTTGCTCCCCAAATAGCAAAACTCCTTTACTACTTTAAGTGTCTCATTTCCTAATGTAATTCCCTCAGCATGACCCGACTTAATTCGACTACATTCCATTATCCTCATTTTGCTTTTGTTGATGTTCATCTTATATCCTCCCGTCAAGACACAGTACATTCCGTTCAACTGCTGTTCCAAGTCCTTTGATGCCTCTGACAGAATTACAATGTCATCGGCGAACCTTAAAGTTTTTATTTCTTCTCCATGGATTTTAATACCTACTCCAAATTTTTCTCTTGTTTCCTTTACTGCTTGCTCAATATACAGATTGAATAACATCGGGGAGAGGCTACAACCCTGTCTCATTCCCTTCCCAACCGCTGCTTCCTTTCATGCCCCTCGATTCTTATAACTGCCATCTGGTTTTTGTACAAATTGTAAATAGCCTTTTGCTCCCTGTTTTTCACCCCCGCCACCTTCAGAATTTGAAAGAGAGTATTCCAGTCAACATTGTCAAAAGCTTTCTCCAAGTCTACAAATGCTATTAACGTAGGTTTGCTTTCCTTAATCTAGTTTCAAAGATAAGTCGTAGTGTACACTGAGGATAATCTACAGCAGTGTCTCTAGGACAATAAATGAGACAGGAAAATGGTCAAGCGATAATTTATGAGTGAGGATAAAACAGCTTTTATGAATTTCACTAATATTAAAAATAAAGCTAGAAGAAGAGTGAAAGCTGAGTTAGGGAACTATGTTATTGCACAAGCTCCATACACACAATTCCTCGGTATATGGGTGGATGAGCACTTCAGATCGGAAAAGCATCTAGAAGTTTTGAGTAAAAAATTAAGTAAATGCTGCTGTGTGCTAAGAATGCTTCGAGAACGTTGCAATACTGAATCATTGCGGTGTACATATTATGCTTACATGAACAGTTTGCTTAGATATGGTGTGATCTGCGGAAATACAGGTATGGTAAAACAAGCTTTCAAACTTCAAAAAGGGCTATTAGAATAATGAAAGGGGTTTCCTGCAGAATGTCATGCAGGGAAATATTTAAAGAACTTAAAATAATGGCTCTTCCTAGATTATACATCTATGAATGTGTGTGCTTTCTGAAAACTCGCCACGAATTTTCAACATTATTTAATCAGGTTCATGCCCATGAAACAAGGAACAGGGATGATTTTCACAGACACACCCACAAAGGAGCACTCTACCAAAAAAAGGTGTAAACTACCAGCCCAAAATACTTTTAGTGCATTGTTTTCTAGAAAATTAAAGAATTTCATAAATTCAAGGTAGATCATAAAAAATTTTTATTCACACATAGTTTGTGTAACATTGAAGAATATTTGAATATGGAAAAGTAATATTATTTATATATACTAATATAAAATGTTTATTATCCAAGTTTTTGAAACAAATTAAATATAAGAAACTATATTGTAATTGACTACATCCATACCATATATATTGTTAACAGATGAATAGGAACATTGATTGAATCCTACGCAGGGAGCCAATCAAGTCCAACAGGGTGTCAAGTTCAGATTTTGAAAAATTCGGCGTCCTTTACTTCGTCTCCATGGCACAGTCACACTACCCGCATAATGTAAATAATCCAAAAGGGGCGCGCAAGACAGACCAAGGCGTTTACAGTAAACATTTTTTTAAAATTTTTATTGGCTTCTAGCATACAAACTTTTCAGCCATCATAAATAAATATACTGGCACATTAGTCCAGTCAAATAGTAGATATACCTTGCAAAAGGTGGGGTACAAGATTTTATTTTTTCAACTCGTTCATATGGTTGGAAATATTAGAAAACCGAGTTTTTCCAACAAAATTTCGCTTGGGAAAACTTTCTGCAGTCAAAAAACTTGGAAAATTTCGGCCTTTTTTCAGTTTTTTCAAAATATCTGTTTTTTTGCTCCTATCGCTTTAACGTCTATTTTCTTTTTTAAAGAGCACAAAATTCTCTACAAATTTCATTCTTGCCATATTTTTCTACTCCCAATATGTAAGGCGCTACAGCGCCTCAAAAAATACCAATTTTTCAAATTTTGAGCATAGTGGCAAGGTACCTTAGTTTTGAACACTATTTTTTCAGTTTCTGTTTGTGTAGTATAAACATATTACTCATCATGTTATATGTTGGAATTTACCACCTCACTTTCAGGTATTCAATTTCTCTCATGAGGATTGCTGGGCACCCAACTATTGTGATTCTTACATCACTACCTGAAGTTCACTATGGACCACCTCAGCCCCGGTATTTGTAAAACTATAAATATAAAAATACATCATTAAGACACATAGACACGCACACACACACACACACACACACACACACACACAATAAATTGTCTCAGGAAACTGAACTATTATTAGCTGCAATAGGCAACCTAATTAGGTAGGTAATTATTCTTGTGTATAAAAGCCACACAGCTGACATTAAAAATAAGTAGCTTTATTACAATTAAAATGCATTGTCAGTTACTAAAAATGTTGACAGTTCTGGGTGCGTAACACCTGTAATATCGCACTTTAGCGCACTTGAGACAAATATGAGCATCACTTCCAACGTTTTGATGGGCCAGGTTCCTCAGTGTCACCAGAAATACCTTGAGTTACGGATTCAGGGCCTGTACATAGAGTTGATCCCAGATTGACCTCTTCTTTACACAGCGAGTCAGCCTCAGCAAGTTCGTTGATTTCGTCAGCGGTTTCCTCAACATCCTCCATAACATCTTCTTCACTGTGTTCATATAAAAATTTTGGCACGTTTTCACAGTTAACCCCAATACATTTCTTGCAAATTGAAGAACATTTCAAACCCACTTTTCTGCAGGAGCACACTCCGCTACAGTTCAGCTTGCGTGAGCATGAAACAATGTGAAGAAGTGCTTCAGGTGCTGGATCTCGGCTCATTATAACGGGTATTGGACCGTGGTCACTGTGATTCCAGCCCCATTTCTCAGGAGGTTTCTAGTTTCCCATCCAACTTTGGACTTGTTGGTAAGTCCACAACGAATGATGATGTGCAACATCTTGTGTAGGTGGCAACCGTGCAAGATTCAGTTTGCTTTTTGTGGCAGATTTAGCGAATAGCTGGTACCGCAAATGGTCTAGTGTGTGGGAACTGCTGACACCTCCACTATACAATGCGATAGTAACCTGTTCTCCTGTTGTTATTATTTCTTCACAGGTTGCATGTGGTTTATTGAACGTGCAAAGCGCTGAGGTTAGGTGTTCATTTTTCGCAACAATATTGCAGCACTTAATTTTTCCTTGACTAAAAAAGCGGATGTTGTATCACATCCGCTAAAGGCGTGAGTGAACAGAATGTATTCACTGTCAAACTTGTAAGATGCAGTGGAAAACCACTTGTCTTCTGCATTTCCTCTTCCTGGCTATAAGAAAAATGTTTTCACTGCCTTGCCCCAAACCGGTCATGAGCACAAGCAGGTCAACATCTTCTCCTACAATGACAACACTTCCAAAATCTTTGGTTCTAGAAATGACAGATGTCAAAATCATAACGTGAGCATCTTCTTGTGCCTGGTGCACTTCAATGCTACACTCCAGAAATTCCTTTTTAAGAGGTGTGATCAAACGCATTTTGTTTCGTTCGTTGTACAAGAACTTGTCCTGAGGGACTCGGTTCACCATCTCTGATTCAACCACAACGTCAACCGAAGAATGTTTTTTGGACCTACGAATCCTGTCAGCGCTCTTTGTGCTACATTTGTCTCCCTCACATGGATACCCATCAAATACAATAGCAAATTGAGATCCAAAATGACGTTGCAGGTAAGAAACATAGCTTTGGGCTATTGACTTGAAGCAAACATTTCGAGTCCAAGTCAGTCTGTGGAAAAGGTACCCTCCATCAACGACAAAAAATTTACTCGGTCCACCTGAGTTGACATCTTCCACTGGAACGAAGGCATTATAAAATGAAGATTTTGTTCCTTTTCGCATGCCTTTTTCTGAGAATTGGGACATTGGGTAAGGAGCAAGTTCATATTTCAGAAAGGCTTTTAACTCTTCTTCACTTTGTTTCATTAAACAAATCCTTTGGAAAAGAGTTAAAGGATCAACAGGAGTAATTTTAATGGTCCCACCTTTTACAGAATTGAACGCAGAAAGGAGAGTCGCAATTTTCTCTTTTCTACGGAACTTTACATCGTGGAAATTGTCACCAACTATTCTTTTCGTGCCTTTTCCCCCCTCTTCGTGACACATATGACAATTAACATCCTCCGTACCGACAACACCACTGCTGATACACATTATAAAATCATTTTCAGGGAAGGGAGGGTGCACTGGAAACCAATCACGCAGCTTACGCAAGTCTATGCCATCTCGTTCGATGCGACAACTTCTTGCATCTACATGCTGTTCTGATGTTACTGCGCTCACTTCGCAATACGACTCAATTTCTTCACAAATGTTCTGCATGTGAATGATACCCAATGTCCATCTGGTTAATACACTATCCGTAATTCCTTGGCCAGAAGTAAGTCCTCCAGAACTCTTCATGGTTCTCATCAATGTTTGTTCTATAGTCATATCAGAAGGAACCCCTGACCAATACTTTTCTGATCGCCGGATTGTAAAATGTCCTTCTGTTGTGAACTTCTCATATTCTGATAAATTCATTTTTTCCTCGAGTCTCAACATATCCTGTAAGTAGAGGTGGCCACTTTTTCTTATAACTGATCATTACGTCAATCAACTGTAGAAAATGTACGGCACCTACATGCAATCGTATTACATATTGTAACACAAATAAACTTCACGCAATCTGACGTGAATGTGTTCGTAGTTACTGAATATGGTGCTGTTTGTCCTGGCCCTGCAGCAGAGTAAGATGGTAAATTCCAATGAATAACATAATGAGTAATATGTTTATACTACACCAATAGAAACTGAAATAACAGTGTTCAAAAATTAGGTAATTTGCCACTTTGCTCGAAATTTGAAAAAATTGGTATTTTTTGACGCGCGAATCAAATTTGCAGAGAATTTTGTGCTCTTTAAAAAAGAAAATAGACGTCAAAGCGATAGGAGCAAATGAAACTGAGATACTTTGAAAAAAAACTGAAAAAAGTCCGAAATTTTCGAAGTTTTTTGGCTGCAGAAAGTTTTCCCAAGAGAAATTTTGTTGGCAAAACTTGGTTTTCTAACCTTTCCAACAATATGAACGAGTTAAAAAAATAAAATCTTCTACCCCACCTTTTGCAAGGTACAGGCTTTTTTTCTGACAGTTTCACGGGTAATATTTTTCTTCGTCATACATTCATATGTTTCCAGATCAAAATTATTGTTATCAGATTACAAAACATAGTTGACTACTAAAAATTTATTTGTTAATTAAGTTATTTAGTTAATTTCAATTTATTTCAGATTTTTATGTCCTCTTTCGCTAGAAACCGGGATATGGCCATCATATGTACTCCTGGTTGTCTCCGAGAATTGGTACAGTAGACATATTTGCCACAGGCAGACGGCGATTATAATTATCTTTCAATGTATAAAAGGCGCCTTAAAAAACACGGAGGGGACCGCGGTCAAACTTCCAGTCAGCTAAACACTTTTTGTTAACACGATTTTAACGTTGGTGCGCACAGTGACAACTTCAATCACGATTAAGCTTTAACCGTAATCACTGGACCCTCGGTTATCTTGCTTGTTTTAAGCGACGTTGATGCAGTAAGCCGTAAGTGTCGACCTACCATTTGCCGAAATAAGTTTGAGTGTTGAGTCCTTGACCATTTGCAGACGACTTGTTCCAGTCACGTGACAAGCGTACAGTCTTCTATTTCATAATAAACGCATAGCAGGCGATAACAGAAAATACTTACAGAAGCACCTGTTAAATGATTATAGAAAAATACGAGAGAAAGCTGATGGAAAATCTCAAAGAATGTTGTCTGAGAATCTTAAAGTGTTATAATAGTAAAGTATTTAAAATAAGAAAAAGGGTGGCGAATGGAATTCTAGATGTTTTTCTAAGAAAAATTCCTAAAATAAATGTGTTTTACTGTACTATGTAGTACCATCGGTTTGACTCACAGTCTATGTTTACACACTAGTTACCGCAAGACGATGTGTAAGCAGAAAATGCCGTTTCATTACCTCCTGTATTTCGACATGTTGGCACCGCCCTTTTCCGTTGCTTTGTAATTGTTAATAACAAGTTTTTGTTGTCAGCCACCTTCAACTTTGACGAAAAATATGATGACAGTGTAATACCCCTTCTAGCGCTACGTCAAAGATCTTGTCAAATACATTTGACGGAATATTTGATCACATCTTTGACAAAGAAATTTGATAGTGTAATACCGGCCTAAGTGATGTGACACACTAATTTTTACAACAAACTTTGATTTTTTAATTTACTTGACACGTTTTATCATAAGTTTTAATCATACTTGTAGCAGCAGATTCGTACCTGCCGCTATTTTCTCACTTGTTGATCCGATGCATCTGACAAGGGGTACCAGCCTGCTGCAAGCTTTTCAGATTCTCTTCGTTCTGTTAATGTCCTAGCAGCGCACAGTTTTAATCTGCCAGGAAGTTTCACCTAGCAGAAAAATAACTACTGAGACCTAAGTACTTTCTTGGAGACGACACAAATATCCTACTTAGATCGTGCCAGACAACGTTCAGGAAACCGGCTTGTCACAAAAGGTAGTTGGCCACACCGACTGTATACTTCGCTACTTGCGAGCGCCGCTAGATTTACATTTTCAAGTAATTAAAAAAGCGGTGTGTTGGTTGGAAGTTAGTTTGATTGTACCTGTAGAGGTGTTAGCATGTGTGTGCTTTCAGTAATTAAGTGTCAAATTGTGATTATAGTTGTAGTTCGAAGGTAAAAAAAGCTAAGCATTGTTGTAATAATAATCGTTATACTGTTTCCTGTAGCGCTATTTGTACAGAGTAGGTGTGAAAGTCGGAGGTTTAAAATTGCGTATTTTACTAAAATATGTGTTCACTGTACCTGTGTAGGAGTCTACGAACTGTGCCATAACGTTTTAGTAGTAATACAGTGAACACCATCTTCCATGTAAAATAATGCAACATTAGCTGTTTCAGTACTGTTAATAATATATTCTGGTTTCTTCCAAAAATTACGTACCTGTTTCGTAAATCGGTCGTTTTTTTACTAAATAAAACCCTATAATTCGCGTAATCGCAATTTTTCGTTCAACTACTACCGCTAAGGTTAGTGTTCATGTTCCGTGGGTCATTTACACGATAAATCGATATAATGTTGAACGAGCCATTTTACATTCACATCACAAATTAATTTGTGAACATGACTACCTGCTGAACGTTTAAACGTATAATGATAATGTTAATAATAATTACATTCACAGATCGCTACCCACCTCCTTTTACATAATCAATAACAGATATCCTTCAGTGGAATAGAAGGAGTTGTCAAGCAGAAACTTTTTCGGTTTGTTTTCATACTTTTACTTTGTCGTCTTTTAGACTGGGTGAGCTATCAAAGATCTTAGTTGTATACCCCGATTTGTGCACAAGGCAACCTCGGTGTGGAGTAATGAATTTCGTTTTTCCTTCTGGTAAGTCACTGTTCCTTTTGAACTGCAGTGGATTATGATCGTGAGTGAGGACCCCGTATGACATTGTCAGCTTGCGCATTTGTCTCTCCCCGAGATTTGCAGTGGTTCTAAGTGCAAATGTGGATACAAATCGTTCACAGTGGACAAGAGTGGTATGAAGGCAACATGAGAAGTGACCGACAGTCTGAAAACTGCCTACACTCACTTCTTGTTGACTTCTGTGAAGTGATGTGCTTAGATGGAGACTGTGTGTTACTGTATTTCACTGGCCATCTTTTTTACAATTACATGTACACAAGCACCACACGGTTAGAGGCGCCATGTCAGTGTGTGGCCAGAGGTTCGAGTCCTCCCCTGTGTATGTTGTTAGTTTAAGTAGGGACCGATGGTCTCTGCAGTTTGGTCCCTTAAGAACTCGCACGCATTTGAACATTTTACACATAAGCTCCAGAAGAGAGTAGTAGCTTCTGTATCAATGAAAATTAATTTTAATATTATGATGATGATGATGACTGGTTTAAGGGGCACTCAGCTGCACAGTTGTCTGTGCCTGATGTTGAGGGCAACACAAACACCCAGTCCCCAGATAGAGAAAAATCTTACTTAGTAACTTCTCTTAAGTTTATAGTCATTGCACACTGTGTGCTTGGAAAATTCTTCTGGTTATAGAGGAAATTAGGTCTTTAAATATTTGTATATTGCTTCAATTCCTCTATGCTGTGGCAATAGTGGTCAATTAAATATGATATGATTTCAAGCCAATTTTAAAACACAAGAAAGTATGTTCAGTCCAGAGACTGGTTTGGTGCAGCTCCCCACACTAGTCTATCCCCTACAAGCCTCTCTATCTTTGAATAACTACTGCAACCTACATTCATTTGAACTTGCGTTTTTATCCTTCCAATCCCAAATTGACCATTTCTTGATTCCCTAGCCTGTGCATTGTCAACAATTCCTTCTTTTAGCCAAGTTGTGCTGTAAATTTCTTTTCTCCACAGTTCAATTTGGTACCTCTTCGTGAGTTATGGAATCTACCTATACAATCTTCAGCAGTCTTCTAAAACACCACATTTCGAAAGCTTCTGCTCTCTTCTTTTCCGAACTGCTTGTTGTCCGCATTTCACTTCTTTATGAGGCTACACTCCAGAAAAATACCTTTAGAAAAGGCTTCTTCCTAACACTTAAAATTTCACGATTCTTCAGGCTTTCCCGGCGAGATGTTGTCGTGTTGATTAATCGGGTTTCTGCGGGTTATTTGCGTCTTTCGTGCACGATATTTCAACTGCGTGACTCGCACTCTTCTTCAGGTGTCGTCCGATACTGGTTCCAGTGAGGACCTAGTTCGGCATTTATGCCTACATTGTGCCAGGCAGTCCGCGCAATGGCTGTAGCGTTTCTTCTAGCTGCGGCTGCTCCCAGTGCTGTGCGCGTACTATGTGGCTCAATTAAGTTCTGAATGTTTTATCTTCCGATTTTCATCATTTCAGTCCTCCTGTGACTGAGACATGTTACCACGGTGTGCCATGTTAGGCGTTCCGTCCAAAGTTCTTGCGCCACAGGAGCGGCTGCAGTGTCATTTTCAGGGCGATTGTCTTCAAACGCCATTCAGAACTTAATTCAGCTATACTGACACCAGAGTATGCGCACAGCGTTCGGAACAGCCGCGGCTAGAAGAAAACGCTACAGCCATAGGTATTGGTCGGCGACACCACAGACAGAGCGCCAGATGCGGCACGGATCAACGTAGGCACACATACCGGACTCGTTCCACACTGGACCCCACCTGAAGAAGACTGCGAGTCGTGCGGGAAAGACGCGAATAACCGGCAGAAACCAGATTAATTAACACGACTTCAAATTATATTCGGCATTTGCAAATTCCTCTTTTTCAGAAATTCTTTTCTCGCTGTAGGCTGTCCGCCTTTTGTATCCTCTCAACTTCAGCCATTACCAGTTACCTTACTGCCCAGGTAGCAAAACTCATCTACTTCTTTCGTGTCTCTTTACCTAACCTAATCCTCTACGACCACGCGATTTAATTAGGCTATATACTATTACCATTGTTTCACTTTTGTTGATGCACACTACCTATTCCACTCAACTGCTCTTCAGAGTCCTTTGCTGTCTCTGAGAAAATGAAAGTGTCATCAGCAAATCTGAAAGTTTTTATTTCTTCGCCCTGAACTGTAAGTACTTCTCCAAAGTTTTCATTGGGTTTTCTCTACTACATTGGTGTACAAAATTTGTAAGAAACTGATATTGTCGCATCCTGCGTCCGATTCACGATATAATCGTACAAACTGTCAACCGATGTCCGTAAGATAGTTTTCTGCAAGGAAGACGGTATTCCAGTCGACAGACAATCGAGCCGACGGTGACGTCCGGGCATCTATCGAAAGGGGTGGTGTAGTTCCGTACCCACACTTGCTGTGTACACAGCACAGAGAAGGTACCTACCAGGCCATCTGTGATGCAGGGCCTCAGGAAGAGTGGAGGCAAGACAGTCACAAACTGATGTGGCCCAGTGGCTTAATGTGAATCGTTCTGTCGCTTCTCGGATGTGGCGACAGTTTATAGAGACCGAAACTGTATCCCGGAGAGCAGCACGTGTGTGACCGTTGTCTGGTTGCGAGGGCACGACGGCAACCGGCATCTGACCCCGCACCATCCACTGGACGTGCCAACAGTGGTTTGTGCAAGTCTGACGCATCTTCACAGAGTGGAGTCGTCAGTATCCCACCTGGGCTTTCAAACAGTGGGCCAATATTCTTTTCACAGACGAGTCTAGATTTGGTCTGGACAGTGGTTTTCGACGGATTCGTATCTGGAGGGAACGCGGAACTCAGTTTCGTGACCCAAACATTGCAGAAGGAGACCGATATCGTGGAGAATCCCTAATGGTGTGGGCAGGGATTACGTTAACCACCCGAACACCTTCTGATTGTGAACTGTCGAGGTTTAACTGCTATCGGGTGTCGGGACCTCGTGAGGTGCTGTGGGTCCAGACTTGGTACTGACGGACGATAATGGTCGACCTCGTAGAACACGGTTTCTCGGAAACTGACCACACTGCGTGCACGACGTAGTCTGCTCAGCTTCCACCGACCGCTCTCCGAGACTTGCGAGCGGATCGGCGGGAAGAGTGGCTGTTACTGCCTCGACGTGAGATTGATGACATCATTCACTGCATACCCCGTTGTTGTCAGGGCTGTATTGTTACCAGTGATGGGCACATCCCATACTGAGCACATTAATCAGTTGTCGCAATGTGTGTGCAAATCCATTAAGCTGAAAAAACAAAGAACATTTGTGTCTACCATTATACATGTTGCAGTTTACATTCTGTATTTTTTGCATTGTTTCTACTTTACCATCATCTGTTTATGCTGTTTTGTGGCAAAATAAACACAACATTGCAAAATTTCTGTTTGTTGCTTTAATTTTGGACACCAGTGTATTTCCTCGATGTACAGATTGAATAACATTGGGGATAGGCTACAAGTATGCCCTACTCCCTTCTCAACTACTGCTTCCCTTCCGTGTCCTACTCTTATAACTGCAGTCTGTACGGGATGTATATAACCTTTCGCTCCCAGTCGACATTGTTAAAAGATTTCTCCAAGTCTGCAAATCTTACACACACAGGTTTACCTTCCTTTAATCTTTCTTCTGATGTAAGTCGTAGGGTCAGTAATTCCTCTCGTCTCCGGAACCCAATCTGATTTTGCGCAATGTCAGCTTGTACCAGTTTTTCCATTCGTATGTAAATAATGTGTGTCGGTATTTTGCGGCTGTGACATTAAACTGACGGTTCGGTAATATTCACACCTGCGAGCGTCTCCTTTAGAACTGGAATTATTACATGCTTCTTAAAATCTGAGAGTGTTTCACCTTTCTTATACAGGAAGGTTCCACGATGATGTTACATACTTTCAAGGATGATGGGTTAATTTACCAGTTTTGAGGGGCAAGGGAACCTGGTCTGGAAATGGCCGAGTAGAAAGTTATAAGCATAGATCATTCTGATGTATCTGACTGTGGAATACACGTACTGGTTCTGTCGTTACTATGACTGTAGAGTAGGCAACTTCCAGAGGTGGTGGTGTGGACCCAGAGGTCTAGTAAACATGGGCTCTACAACAAATACTTTCCGAGCTATGAGCACGTGTTCATCTTCAATGGCGTGAAGAATCTCTTCTGCTGCAAGCTCTCTGGATTTCCATGTATTTTGAGGAGATATTTAAAAAATTTACTTTAAATATGGGCTGCAAAATGCATGCCGTACGAGCTGTGGGTTCCTTTTCAGGAGACGAGATTATTTCCCAGAGTCGAAGATGAACAAATACCCATAGCTCGTAAGGTACACACTTTAAAGCTCATGTTTACTAGACATTTTTTCTTGTTTTAGTATATACTGCCATCTCTAAAAGTTGGGTACCCTACATTCTCACCATGAACAGTACTGGTACATACGTATTCCACTAACAGAGGTTTCAGAATGATTTTTGCTTGTAATTTCTGCTCAGTTGTTTCTGGATCACGGTCCCCTACCTCAAATGAATACTCTTACCCTTCTCCATTGTCCCTGAAAGTTTGTGTAATATAGTTCATTTCCATTGTATATTCCTTCCTCATTTCAGAATTGCCTTCTTTGCTTAGTGGCTGTACAATAATAATTTTTCGTGAAGTTGATAACTGAAAGTCGTGCAGAAGCATTGGAATAGACCTACGGATTCTTACACTTTTGTGCTAATACGTATACCGCGTAACGTTGCGTGTGTTCAGTACAGGTAAATTTAGGACACCTCGACAATTCACAACGACAATACTAGAAGTAGAAGTAATTTCAACACGGTCTATACATTCCTCTCTGTGGTCGGAAAGGAATTTTATATTGTGGTGCAAAAGACTATAACAGGTTGCCAGCAGATTTTTGGCGGAATGTCTGACGTCACCAAATATTTAAAAACGAGTGAAAGGAGTACCTCGGCAGCGAGGGTGTACATTCCACAAAACACTAATATTTGTACCAGATACCTCCCGATTTTGCCAGTATGTAGTCAGCTAGAGGTCTTTCTTTCTTTCCTTTCTTTTCTTTTTTTTTTTTTTTTAAACAATCAGTTAATAGCAGCAGCTGAGCAGAATAGCAGGGACGGTGGTTGTTTTTCTCCTAATGTAGAAGAGCGAGGTGAATTTTCCAACTGTTGACAAACTGCAGGAAATGATTCCTTAGAGGAGAAGGAGCAGAAGAGGTTGTAGCGGGACTTTGAATTTCGCCGCGTTACACTCGTTCCCTCAGATAAAAAATATCCCGTCGCAGCGGTATGAGCGCTCGACGGCAGAGAAAATACTAAAATTGTAACTCTTTTTTTTTGTTTTCTATCCGTTTCTTGATTGTCTCTTGATAGCCGAAGCTTAAGGCAGACGTGATCTGATGAAGACGTAAAAAAAAAAAAAAAAAACTTATTAGCTAGTCTTGATCTGATTTTAACGTGTACACATGTTGTGGAAGTTGTTAAGAAATTCGGATGATGGAAGTAGCAAAGTAAATTAAATTGCATACAGTATCAAGATGATTTTAATTGGTATAAAATAGTGATTCCTGGACGATTGCAAGATTTCGGAGCAGACTTTTCACGCCGAAATGAAGGAGATTTTTGAAGACCTGGACGCTGCACGAAAGAAGACAAGTTAACCTGGTAAAGGATGAACTCTTATCTACGCCACTTCCCCCTGTCAGTTACATTTTGTTCATTTTGTTATTCTCTGTATCTTTTCAATAATTTTTGTAGTGGAAATTGGTTTAATTTTTGCTCAAAAACGCCACAAGGACCACCCCAAGTATAGCTTTTCTGTAATACGAAGTCCGATCTGCATTTCTTTCTTTCTTTCTTTCTTTCCCTTTTTTCACGGTCATTAACGATTAAAAAAACCATTTTCACTTACGATTTCTCCCCACATTTTCAACCTTTTTTTCTTTTTCTTTTCTTCTCTCTTTTCTTTTTTTATTAACCACTTGTAACGCCGGAATGCATATCCTCCTATTTCCATCTACTGCACTGAATTTTTTTTCCCTTATTTTGTTACCTGAAGATAACATTTCTGTGTCTTTGTATATTGTAATTGTTTTACTATTTGTATATATATGCATTTATGTCGATGTATAATTGGTTTGTTTTGTGAATATTATTTGTATTTATACGCTGGGTCTGGCTGGGGTGGTGCAGTGGAGCAGGTGTGTTGTGTGACGCTCCCGCGAGTTGCCGCGCTTTCGGGATTGGGCAGCATGTAATTGCGCTCGACTTGCCATGATAGTTTCTGACACGGTGTCGCGGACGGGAAGCATTAGCTGGCGCACATCGAGATCCCGTTTCGCCTGGTGACCGTGTCGAGAAGAAGGCGCGCCAACATCCAGCTTCTGCAACAGCGACGGCCGACAATGAGTGACTGTCGCCACCTCCTCGATCGACGGCTTCAAACCTTCAATCAGCCAACAAGGAAGACTGGAAGCACGTAAAGTTTCACAACTGTATGGCAGACCTCAGCTTTTCAAACTTTTAAAATTGTTGCATCACAAAATTACAGCTACTTAGCATGAACCTTTGTTGCTCATTGTCCCAATTGCATTACCAAGCAGGGTCCCTTCCTTTTCCGAAATGAACCCGAGTGTCGTTGAAATTCAGACGCCAGCATTAAAGTACAATCATTCCATTTCACTACTTTAATTTCAAAGCTCAGTTAAAGTATTCATAGCTGGCTACAATACTTAGATTACACAAGACAAATTAAGAGTGCGAGTTTTGTTACCATATTTTAGCTTACCTGTGACTGCAGCTCAGCTTGGTACGTACTAAATTTTACTATTGTTAATTGTTCAGAATCGTTTAATTCAAGTTCAAAGTTAAATCTCTTATTTCTAAATTGCGTAGATTCAAGTAGCTTTTGAAATGATTGTTGAGGTAGTCCGAGACTAACCGTATTTTACTGAATTTCGATGTGCTTCAGAAAGGAAGCTCACTATTAACTTCAGTCACTAAATTAACTTTCGATTTTCCGGTTTTATTAATTCTTTTGCTAAATTAAGTCAGAGTGTAGCGAAATTTATTACTTCTGACAAACTTTCAGTTTTCACACTACACGTGTCAACCTTCAGTTGCCACGCTTCTAGTGCTAATTGTATGCGTAATAACCTTTCTTTTTCAGTTACTGTAGTAATTGTCCTTAGGACTGGCGACCGTAATTTCCCCTAAATCTCAAATATCTAATTACCACTAGTTGATTGTTAACGTAACGGCCGCACATTTACTTTCTTTATTAACTTTACCCCTTTTCAAAATTAATTTCCACCAGTTTCATTTGCATTTTTCCTTTCATTTAGATGTAACCCTTTCCTCCCTCTTTACCGACAAATTGACTTCGGTGACGATTGCTTTTCCCAAATTTCCATTAGGTACACGCGGTTTAAATTTTCACTGTCATTAAGGTCGATAAGTGAGGGGGAGGTTACACACTACAAATGGCTCCCGCGACAGGACGCAATTTTCGGATGTGTCGTTTTTGAGCAAATTTGCCAAACAGAGAATAACCAAAAATCCTGAAGTTTAAAGGGTAACGAAAACACCAACTTTATTGTACCTAAGCAAATGATTATACAACAATACTGTAAAGAATTATTGTAACTAATTCAATCTGTTTTCTTTTCATGGCATATATTGATGCAAAACTGTTATTTTGAGACCTTTTGGTGATTATCCGATGGAGATGTATTAAGAAAATCCATATTTTGACGAATACGATTTACGCAGAAGTGTTTGACCAGCCGCTGCAAGACAGAAAATTTAATGGTGAGTCACACAATTATGTTTCATTCGAACATTCAACAGCCAACTGCAGAATCCATTTTTCTCCTTTCCACGCATCCTGTAGTTTTCTTCTAGATTTTTCCAAAATTATCTATCTCTATTGTAGTTTGTGGTAATTATAGTATTGTTGTAGCATATGAAGATCGTGAATTTGACCGCCAAACAGTCATTTATTACGAAAAACTTTGTCCGCCCTGCTACATCTTTCTCAACCATTCTTTGCAATAGAGCAATCATTTACATTGACGAGAAAATATTTGATCCTAAATTTGAGTCAAATCTTTATTAACGAGACTTATATTATTCCCTTTTAGGCTTACGATTATACATCCTACTACAATGGAACGCGGTAAGGTAGAGATAGTTTCGGCAGATGAGTTAAGTGAAATAGATTCATCTTTCAACCAACAAGAAAGTCCGCGTTTCCCTCCATAGACGAGTTCACAGATGAATGCAATGATTTTGCCTCAAACTCGCAAAATTTGTGATAATACACAGATGGCGACTTTAAATGACGAAATGTGGAATGGACGCGAGACTAGACCGTCAGCGTCATTGTTAACATCAATGTCAGAACCGAATATGAGACAAATTCAGCAATGTGACACAAATCGGACACAGGAAACTGACAAACTGGACCGACTATTGGAGTTATTTGCAGACATGAAACGAGACGTTAGTCAGAAAATTGACATATTAAACCATACTATGACCGAAAATTTTGAACGGACGACAAAACAGATGACAGAATTAAATAACACCACTCAACAGCTCAGCCAGCGATTTGAGACATTGTCCGACCGAGTCACTAATCAGGAAGAAACTTTGGTTACATTCACACACGAAACAAAAAACAATATCGCCCGATGTGAGAATCAGTTAACTCAAATAGTTAATGTGCAGCAGGAAGTGAACACTCGTGTGGAAGAGTTAGCTGAGGCCCACACTTCAGCTAGCTCCACCCAAGAAAGGCTGACTGAAGAAGTGGGAAATATTACCCAACAACTCACAATGGTAGTTCTCGAACAAACCCACCTCAAAGAAAAGATAGAAAAATTAGAAGATCGAGCGGACCTCGCGTCACTAAACAACGACACCAACATGGCCGAGAGAATTGTACACGAATGTAAATTGTGTGACGACTATCTGGACAAAAAACTTGAAACAATTACACAGGACATACTTTCAAAAACAAAGACACATGTTAAAGACAAGACAAAACACATAGAAGACGAAGCGACAAAATTACGAGACAATGTTGTGCCGTGTTTGGCGATTGGTGCAAATGCATCGTCAGGGAACGACGAAACAGCTAAAACCATGGCTAATGACACAGACAGAACACCTATTGTGGAATCACCTATTTCAAGTCAAAATTACAATGTGCCGCTTTCTTTTCCACCAAACGAGCAATATTACGGTACGACACCTAGAGTAGCAAGTGACACAAACCACGTCAATAGTGCTATACCAGCCGGCATGGCCGATGACACGTTTGTAAGGCATGGGTAGTTCCAGACATTTTCCAGTGAGGACAAGCACAAAGTCCACCCTATTGTGTTTATTAGATCATTTGACGGTGTTTTTCCACGTAGTTGGTCAGAAGTCGATAAAATCAGATACGTCACCAATCTCATGAGAGGACGAGCAGCTAAGTGGGGTGCCGCTATGAAGCGGCGGTGCCTTACGTTTGAAAAGTTCGAACAAGCCTTCTTGCACGAATTATGGTCCGAGAATGAGCAACACAGTCTGAGGAGAGAAGTGTGCAACCCCGAGGCCTATGACCCTAAAAAAAAGAGACATTAAGACAATACTTTGAGAGGTACCTAGGCAAGACACTGTACTGGACCAAACCAGCCGACTTGCCAGCGATAATTGACACTTTAAAGAGCCACTTACCCTTTCCTTACTGAGACAGATTAATAGGAGTACTGGAGAATGACGTTAAGACTTTCTTAAACTTCTTAGATCAAATGGACGTAGTTTACAGAGGCGATTCACGCCATTCAAATTTTACTCATATTAGTAACCAAAATCAGCACCCACCCCAAAGGAACCGTAGTGACGGTGGTTGGTGGAACCATCCCTCCGCGCCACGGCACAGTACGATGCCTGCGCGCGAAGCATATTCAAATGGAAACGTGCATGACAGTAGGAACAACCGCAGAAATTCGTGGAATAATAATAATAATAACAACAATAATTATCACCCATATCAAAACGGTAACTACATGCAAAATGAAAATCACAGACAGTACAACAACAACCGCAATGGGAGACGTGAGAATAACCGGTACAACCCGGGCTACTTTGACAGGAACATGCCATATAACAGAAATAATTACCATCAAAACAATAACAATCCCAACAATCACCGACAGAATATGTGGAACACACAACATTCACGCATTACAAATCATGACCCTCCGCTCCCCAGTACAGTCATGCACTCCCCGCCACGAAGTAGCAATAACAATTGCGGCGCGCCATCAGCTGACGCGTGGGCGCCAACCGGCCGGAATGTAAACATAGTGGAGCTGGTCAATGAACCCGGCCAAACACAGCAGACGACGGAAAACAGTCGACGACCGAGCTAAGCGCTCGTGCATCGGTCGTGAGATGTTGTAAGAGCGCAACGGCTGAGACGGTTTGTTTCCTCGGGTACGTCGACAAAATGACAGCAGAACAGGAATTAACCGACGAGATAAACATTAAATCAATTGTGTTAAAGAATTCATACAAGCTACGGCATGGGTTAAGTTTAACGATTATGATGTACAAATTTTATTCGGCACTGGTGCTGCTGCAAGTGTGATGTCAACCGCATTCTATAAGGAATTGAAACAAATTATAAACATACCTACATTACCTGTACAGAATTGCCACGTGATTAGTGCCACAGGTACTAAATCTAAGAACATACGCAATATGTGCAAGAACTTTGCTTCATTTCAGGACAGCGACCCCAGGTGGTCAAATATCAAAAAGAAATTACGTACAGATCCTTCTTCACATTTACAAAAATATTACACAATACACAAAAATGTACTTTTTCATAGGCGTACCGCAGACTCGCACCATTGGTGTGTTTGTCTACCCGACGCGCATGTTGACGATTTTATTCTGTTCACACACAAAACTTGGGGACACTACGGAGTCACCAAGTGCACTGATAAAATAGTACAGTACTGTTATTTTCCCAATCTGCGTCGGAGAGAGTTGCAAATTGTTCGTAAATGTATCATCTGCCAAAAAGCAAAATTTTCCAACCGATCATCTTTGAATGAATTACATCCTATTGTACCAACCCGACCTTTGGAGTTAGTATCGTTGGATATCGCCGGACCTTATCCCAGAGCTCGTGGAGGTGTGAAATACATCGTTGCTGTATTTGATGTCTTCTCAAAATACTTAAAATTGTATGCTATCCGCACTGCCAACGCATCTGCTATTGCTAGCCGTTTGACTAACAGCTACTTTACAAGGTTTGGTAAACCCCACAGCATTATCACGGATAACGCACCCTATTTTACGGGAAGAAAATGGAAATCTTTTGTTGCCACACATAACAGCAAACATATTCTTACATCAGCATTTCACCCGGAAGGGAACCCAGTAGAAAGTATTTTTAGAGAGTTTGGTCAATTCGTGAGAATACATTCACCTCGCAAACACACAAAGTGGATCGAATTTTTAGCACCCTTTGGGCAGATAGTAAACAATTTGCCTCATGCCTCGACAGGATACCCACCACAGGAATTATTATTAAACAAACCTGAACAGAACAAGTGGGCTATGCCCATTCCAAAGCTAACCGCATCCACAACACATACACCTTTGGAAGAGAAAGTAAGACAGGCATACACTACGTTGTGCAATAAAGCCAAGATCAGGAGAGAGAAGTATGACAAACATGTTACAAATACACAAACCTACCAGGTTGATGACCTTGTTCTTTTGCGTTCGCATCCCAAGTCTACAAAGTTAAACCAACTGAACAGAAAATGGTAGCTATTATATTCAGGTCCTTTCAGAATAGCAAGCATACCTCACCCAGGTTGTTACTCCCTAGAATACCTGTTATCTCACAAGCCGAGGGGGCTGCATCCCCACAGACATTTGAAACCCTTCGTGCACTAAAACAACATAATATAATGATAACTAAGTTGAACATGAGCAAGTTGCTGTGAAAACGAGATCATAAATATTTGTATTGAATACACGAACATTAAGTTATACAGCATAAGAACACAAACATTCATTTATGGAAATTATATACTGCAGTTACACTTGTACACATAATTATGAAGAGAATGTAAACCCAGGTGAGTACACTTACTGAATGAGAAAAGATATTCATATAGGAATGAGGTCTACGCAGGTTACATTGGTTGTTAATTGTAAATTATAAGGTGAATCAACAACTAGTTAGTTATTTCAAGGCACTATAATGAGAGGAAATAATAGCTATTCAGATCAGTAATGACGTAGGTATGTAGCAGAATGAATGAGGATGTAAGAATGAATGATCAGTATGAATGAGTTAATATTTAGGTTAATATAAGAAGGTAAGTTACTGTGAAGTAGTTGATGGAGACAAGAGATTATTTGAGGAAAATATTATTGGAAGTTTATGAGAATGGAAGTGCCCCACGTATGTGATATATTAATGTTTGATGAGGAATATGTTTAATGTATAAGAATATATATATTATGATGAATATGTGTGTAAAGAATGAGTGAGAATGTTTTGGTAATATTGCACTACATAGAGAAGTGAGTAAACAGTCTACATCTTTAAGATTACATAAGAATTTCAGTTTGAAAGAAAACATTTGTGATGAGTTAGAACACGTGAGAACAAGGCGTTAAAGGTGAATCTATTTACAGTGCCCTTGAAAATGAACGAATGCAAGAAAAGCAGAGTGAACATAATGATAATTACAGCTGTGGAAAGAAATGTGAGAAGAATGTAACTTGGAAACACATTAGCTTTAATTTATTTCAGAAGTGTAGCTTGGTAACCTTTTGTTAAGTTTTGTTAAGCCACTGTGTGGAAGAAAACATTTATAGTTCGTGTTCAGACAGCAGAATGATATTTTAAGGAACTTAAGTTGAAATACAGTTTTCACACAGCCCTCATATGAAAGTGAAATTTAGTGCCATGTTAGCCTTTATTATACTTACACATGACAGAAAACCCCGAGGAAACAAAAGATAGGAGAGTTATTAAGGCCGTTTTGCGATTTGTACAACACCTCCACTTAAGTGAACAGATGACAAAATTACATCTACATTGAAGACAACATTTGACTTTTCAGGTAATGCAAGGTAAGTGCAAAGGAGCAGTGACCACCCGTGCAACCAACGTCGCACAACGGACACTGCGGAAAAGATATTACACTGTCAATTATAATACTATGTTCTTTATTTATGTTTTATAGAAAGAAATGATATATATACACCACATACATGATGTTTAACCTTCACTAAAGTAGAATAAAGTTCATGGTTGAGCTCTTGAGAGGAAATTTGGTATGTTATTATATAATACACATTATGGGAGAGACAATCTCTGCGAGATATATTTTCCATTTGTATAGACGGTATCCACAAGAAGTGGAGCTATCGAGGAAGTACTGAGCAGCTATGTGATTTACTCATGCAAGGATTTGTTAATGTATAATACACTTAGTCATATGAACTGTCAGAACACAAACAGAGAATCTGTCATGATGTAACACTACACAGACTTGATGTAAGGACACTTACATTTACCCATGATTTGGTAAATTGTAAGCACCTCCTTTCACACACCCCTTGAAGGTGATGCAAACGTTATAATGTATTGTGTTCTCTTTTTATGTAGTAGCTGTAAGATTTGGTAGTTTATAGGTAGTGAATAGTTTCTTCCAGTCTATCTTTCTTTCTATCTCCATTATCCTACCACCTCCTGCAGCCGGGTATTGTTTGTTTATGGAATGTAAGAATATATTGTGTGACAGTAAACTTTCAGGTATGAATAAAAAGACATGAATATTGATGACATTACAAGCCTGGTCAACCACTAGCCACCCAAGATATGGAATCAAAAGAAAGAAAGAAATAATAAATGAAGGAAAGCCCGTGCTTTAAACATTAAGTCTTATATCCCATGACACGCCAAAACCTTAATAAAGAAAATCAAAATGACCATAAAACCCAATAAAAGAAAGTAGCCATTGGGACTTAGTATAATTTTTAGTGTAAATATTTCACATGCATATTCTTGTAAATTTATATATAATTGTGTTTGTGTTAAAACTTTGCATATTGTCAACATACTTTGAAATGTGACCACGAAATGTAAGCTTTCATAATTAACAATGTAAACATGCTGGGACACAGTGAACTTTGTTAAAATGTAAATATAGCAAAAAAGTGTTGCAAACTGCGAACGTTATAAACGACGAATTTTGTGTTGTTTGTGAAACTTATGGTGCATAAACCGGCACTTATGCAGTTTAGCAGGTACGGAAAAAATTTTTCATTCTTTTTCAAAATTTGATCGATTATAGTCAAATTTGATACGCTGATTACGAATACGATATTTATTTTCGCCCCAGTCAATTATTTACATCAAAAAAATTGTTTTAAATTTTTTAAAATTTTTTTATTTTTCAATATTTTGTCGATATAGTGAATTCTGATGCGCTGATTTCGAATATAACATCCATTTTCATTTTCCCTTGACCGTCGGCGATATCTTCTGCCCGATAAGCGCGGCGCTGCCGATGACGCAACATTGCGTAATACACTAACTAATCAGTATTTTCAAATCATAGGCGGCCGCTGCCGCGGCCGCATTCCAAAAAAGAAAAACTCCCAACCTAACCTCAAGTGGGCTACGCTACAGATCAATTTATGCAGTTTAGCAGGTACGGAAAAAATTTTTCATTCCAAATGTATCTGGCTTGGAGAGCTTTGTGGGTGAATATGTAAAGTTTGTTGGTGATTGTACTTTGTATTTTCATAAATAAAGTGATCTGTAGCGTAGCCCACTTGAGGTTAGGTTGGGAGTTTTTTTTTTGGAATGCGGCCGCGGCAGCGGCCGCCTATGATTTGAAAATACTGATTAGTTAGTGTATCAGAATTCACTATATCGACAAAATATTGAAAAATAAAAAAATGTTAAAAAAATTTAAAACAATTTTTTTGATGTAAATAATTGACTGGGGCGAAAATAAATATCGTATTCGTAATCAGCGTATCAAATTTGACTATAATCGATCAAATTTTGAAAAAAAATTAAAAATTTTTTCCGTACCTGCTAAACTGCATAAGTGCCCATAAACCAAATAACTGTTTGTAAATCGATATAAACTGCAATTTACTTCGACGATAATGAGGATTTTCACACTGCAAATGAACGTTTGTTGGCAAGTGTAAACAATGTGGTGAAACACCTACCTTTGCGAACATCGACGCCGTTGTTCCTGGCCGGCCTTCAGATGCTTTGGAGACAATAAACTCAGCACCTGTCGTAGGCGATGTGGAGGCTAAAAAACTACATCGACCATATATGCCCCGGAAACAATAGTCATGAAAACGCACAAGGACCTGGAGTGTTGTGTCGTAACAGAGGACATAGACATTACTTCAGATCACGCACACACTCAATCTTATGGTGTCACCGGACCTAACACGCCATTTATACTGGAATAACAACTTGTAATGAACACTATGTGAAAGTGAATACTGTTCAAGACTGTCATAACACAGCGATTTTGAAACTGCCGCACGCGAAATTCAGTGATGCTACTGCGCATGCGCAAAGACTACATGCTGCCAGAGATGCATTGGGAAACCAACACTGGAAGCGCACAACATTAACTGCGCTGGCGAGCAGCTTGTTTCAAACAAACTGTATGTAAATATACATTAATTGTGTAAAAAGGATCAAAACTGTAACAATTGTATGTAGTATATAGATTTAGAAAGTAAGTATTGACAAAGATAATCCCCTATGAATGCACGTGGCCTTTCCTAAGAAAATATGTATAATTGACATTTAGGTGTATCTATTCTATTGTTTGCTAGCCTGCCACGCTAAATATTTTAGCGGACAGTGGAGGGGGCGATGTTGCGGGACTTCGAATTTCGCCGCGCTACACTCGTTCCCTCAGATAAAAAATATCCCGTCGCAGCGGTATGAGCGCTCGACGGCAGAGAAAATACTAAAATTGTAACTCTTTTTTTTTGTTTTCTATCCGTTTCTTGATTGTTTCTTGATAGCCGAAGCTTAAGGCAGACGTGATCTGATGAAGACATTAAAAAAAAAAAAAAAAAAAAAAAAAACTTAATAGCTAGTCTTGATCTGATTTTAATGTGTAGACATATTGTGGAAGTTGTTAAGAAATTCGGATGATGGAAGTAGCAAAGTAAATTAAATTGCATACAGTATCAAGATGATTTTAATTAGTATAAATTAGTGATTCCTGGACGATTGCAAGATTTCGGAGCAGACTTTTCACGCCGAAATGAAGGAGATTTTTGAAGACCTGGACGCTGCACGAAAGAAGACAAGTTAACCTGGTAAAGGATGAACTCTTATCTACGCCACTTCCCCCCGTCAGTTACATTTTGTTATTCTCTGCTTCTTTTCAATAATTTTTGTAGTGGAAATTGGTTTAATTTTTGCTCAAAAACGCCACAAGGACCACCCCAACTATAGCTTTTCTGTAATACGAAGTCCGATCTGCATTTCTTTCTTTCTTTCCCTTTTTTCACGGTCATTAACGATTTAAAAAAAAACATTTTCACTTACGATTTCTCCCCACATTTTCAACCTTCTTTCTTTTTCTTTTCTTCTCTCTTTTCTTTTTTTATTGACCACTACAAGGTGATGCGGGCATAAGACTGGAAACGTGTTCCGAGGGAGGTACACGCACCTGAAGGTGGAGATAAAAGGTCTTTCGGCAGCGTAGGTTTCAGTGATTGAAAGCACACATGAGAACATGCCAGGTGAGTGGGAACGTTCTGTCTGTACTAGGGAGAGAGAGAGAGAGAGAGCAGTAATGTCATCCGCAATCTCGTCGCACTTGCACATCAGTGCTTCCCAGTAGGTAGACTGCGACTTCCTAGACTTGTGCCTCATGGTTTAAAATTGTAGGGTCCCCCTAATTGAGCTGAGTGTGCACTATAGGTCAGAGGCTGCTACCCTGCTATCCGACTGTGTTGGGTGCCTTAAAGGGTTTTTAAATTAGGCAGCTGTGACTGAACTGGCACTTCGCAAAACAGTAGCTGTACGAGATCTGGAAGCATCTCGTAGCATCCACAGAAATGTTGCCACCCACCCTCCCCTGCCATTGTCCCCCAGAAGTAAACAACAAAATGGCAGAGTTTGAAGCCCTCCTAAAATAAAATGAAGCCTTATCAGATTAGGTACAGAAAGGTGTATAAAACCTGGTACTGATAACAGTGAGATTTCTTGGGAAAATGTAAGTGTATATCAAAAGGACAGGCTAACAGTAAATGGAAGTGGTGCATTTGTCACAGTAGATGAGAAACTCAGGTCCACTTAGATAGAAATTGAAGCTGCGCACGAGATTGCACGGCCAAGACTCGGTAAGAGTGGTGGGCATAAATGTGTTACTGGATCTTCCTGCTGAAAACTTTAGAGAAAAGCTCAGTTTGCTAGTTCATGTGTTCCCCTATCACTGTGTCTAATTGCAGGAGACTTTAATGCAAACGGTTAATTTGAAAAATTGCAGCCTCGAGGGCAGTGGGTGTGACAATGCATCCTGCGTAACTCCTCTAAAGACTTGGTACAACAAATAGCGCAGGAGCCCACTCGTCGTGCGTATGTATCGGACCTAGTGGCACCAAATAGACTTGACCTCCATATTTGAACTTGCATACATTTGTAGCAATGATTACCAAACTATAGTGAAAGTAGTCACCAAACCAGATAAGGGGGCAGTATTTCCACATCTTAGTTAGCAACTCGAAACAATTAGCTCCCAATAGGGGCCTGTAGCTCAAGTTTAGAAGAATAATTTTCCTCGCACCCACCTACATACGTAACTAGTAGACGAGCGACTCTCTAAGGTATACAGTCGCTGTGAAGAAACTTTTAAAGAAGCTGGGACCAGGTATATACGTTAGCATGAGGTTATAGGTAGGTGCTGAAAGAAATGAGTCTGGTTGTCGAGAGGGCAGCACTTGAAGCCTAGAGAAGAAGTGACAGCAGAATGGACCGGTCAGGAGAGCTCGTCGAATATCGTGTAACTGACAAACCGGTTGGGGACATTTCGACTCTTCTAAAGCTGCCCGAGTCCTCTTCTGGAGAGGCAGTTGTGAAGCTTAGCCCGGGCATACTTCACGTACTGACACTGTGAATAGCAGTTGTAAAAAATTGCACGAAATCGGTGGAATGAATCACTCGCGAGTTTCAGAATGCCACCAGTTGTCCGTCTGGCACACTGACTCTTTTTCTGGGTCATCAGTCGTCTGACTGGTTCCTCTCCTGTGCCGACCTCTTCGTCTGAATAGCACTTGCAACCTATTTCCTAAATTATTTGCTGGATGTATTCCAATCTGCCTTCCTCTACAGTTCCCTCTAGCACCGTGTCTTAACAGATGTACTATTGTCCTGTCCCTTCTGCTTGTCAGTGTTTTCCACGTGTTCCTTTCCTTTCCCCTCCGATTCTGCACAGAACCTCCTCTTCCTTGCGTTATCAGTCCACCCAATTTTCAACATTTGTCTGTAGCACCACAACTCAGATGCTCGATTCTCTTCTGTTCTGGTTTTCCCACAGTCCGTGTTTCACTACCGTAAAATGCTGTACTCCAGATGTACATTCTCAGAAATTTCTTCTTAAAATTAAGGCCTATTTTTGATACTAGTAGACTTCTCTTGGCCAGGAATGCTCTTTTTGCCATTGCAAGTCTGCTTTTGACGCCCTCCTTGCTCCGTCCGTCGCGGTCATTTTGCTGCCTAGGTAGTAGAATTCCTTTAACTTCATCTACTTCCTGGCCACCAAACCTGATGTTAAGTTTCTCACTGTTCTCATTCCGTGTACTTCTCATTACTCTCGTCTTTCTTCAATTTACTCTCAATCTGTATTATCTAGTCATCAGACTGATTATTCCATTCAGCAGATCACGTAATTCTTCTTTACTTTCCCCGAGAATAGCAATGTCATCAGCAAATTGTATCGTCGTCCTTCGACCTCGAATTTTAATTTCACTCTCGAACCTTTATTTTATTTCCATCATTGCTTCGTCGATGTATAGATTCGACAGTAGGTTTGAAAGACTACATCCCTGTCTTGCACCCTCTTTAATCTCATCGCTTTGTTCTCGGTTTTCCACTCTTATTACTCCCTCTTGGCTCTTGTACATGTTGTATATTACCCGTCTCTCCTGATAGTTTAGCACTATTTTCCTCAGATTTTCAAACATCAAGCACCATCTGACATTGTCAAATGCTTTTTCCAGGTCGACAAACTGTATGAATGTGTCTTGATTCTTCTTTAGTATTGCTTCCATTATCAATCGCATCATCAGAACTTTACCTTTCCTAAAGCCAAACTGATCTGTCATCTAACACATCCCAATTTTCTTTTTCATTCTTCTGTATATTATTCTTGTAACCAACTTGGACGCACGAGCTGATTGAGCAATAATTCTCGCACTTGTCAGCTCTTGCTGTCTTCGGAATTGGATGGATGATAATTTTACGAGAGTCAGACGGTATGTCGCCAGTCTCGTACATTCTACACAGCGACATGAATAGTCGTTTTGTTGCCACTTCCCCCAACGATTTTAGAAATTCTGATGGAATGTTGTCTATATCCCTTCTGCCTTATTTGATCTTAAGTCTTCCAAAGCTCTTTTAGATACTGATTCTAATACTGGATCCCTTATCGCTTCCAAATCGACTCTCATTTCTTCTTCTATCACATCAGACCTATATTCTCCCTCACAGAGACTTTCAGTGTATTCTTTCCCCCTATCCGGTCCCTTGTCTGCATTTAGCAGTGGAATTCCTGTTAATGTTACCACCCTTACTTTTAATGTAATCGAAGGTTGTTTTGAGTTTCCTATGTGCTGAGTCTGTTCTTCTGACAATAATTTCTCTTTTGATTTCTTCACATTTTTCATGCAGCCATTACGTCTTAGCTTCCCTGCATTTCCCATTTATATCATTCCTCAGTGACTTGCATTTCTGTATTCCTGAGTTTCCCGTATCATTTTTGTACTTCCTCCTTTCATCGATCAACTGAGGTATTTCTTCTGTTACCCGTTGTTTCTTCACGGTTGCCTTCTTCGTGCCTAAATTTTTCTTCCCAGCTTCTCTGATTGTCCTTATAGACAGGCCCATTCCTCTTCAACTGTACTGCCTACCAAGCTATTCCTTATTGCAGTAGCTATAGCATTAGGGAACTTGAAGCGTATCTCGTCATTCTGTATCCCACTTCTTTCCGCATTGATTATTGCTGACTAATCTCTTAAACTTCAGCCTGCCTGCCTGAGTCTGTATCTACTCCTGGGTACGTCTTACAATCCAGTATCTGGTTTCGGATTCTGTAATCTGACTGATGTCTTCCTGTGTCTGCTGCCCTTTTCCAGGTACACCACCTCCTCTTGTGTTTCTTGAACAGAGTATTCACTATCACTAGCTGAAATTTATCACAGAACTCAATTAATTTTTCTCCTCTATCATTCTTTGTCCCAAGCCCATAATCTCCTGTAGCCTTTTCTTCAGCTTCTTCTCCGACAACTGAATTTCAGTCTCCTGTGACTACTAGGTTTTCTTTTCCCTTTACGTACCGTATTACCTGTTCAGTATTCTCATATACTTTCTCTCTCTCTTCATCCCCTGCTTGCGACACTTTAACTATCATTGTCGGTGTGGGTTTGCTGTTGATTGTGACGAGAACAGCCCTAGCACTGAGCTGTTCACAGTACCACACTCCCGCCCTCCCTTCCTGTTCATAACGAATTCTACTCCTGTTATACAATTTTCTGCTGCTGTTCATGTTACCTTATTACTCATCTGACCGGAAATCACTGTCTTCTTTCCATTTCACTTCACTGACCCCCACTGCATCCAGATTGAGTCTCTGCATTTCGCTTTTCAGATTTTCTAACTTCCCTGCCGCATCCTCGCTTCTAACATTCTGCGCCCTGACTCCTAGAACATTATCGTTTCATTAGTCAGTCAGTCTTTTTCTCACGGTCACCTCCCCCTCCTGTAGATCCGAATGCGGAAATATTCCGTAACCTTTTGGCAATGGAGAGATTATCACGACACTTCCTAATTACGGGACACACGTCCTGCGGATATACATTACGTATCGTTAATGCAGTAGTTTCCATTGTCTTCTGCATCCTTATGCCGTCGATCGTTGCCTATTCTTCCACCTTTAGGGGCAGTTTTCCAACCCGACAAGAAGGCAGCGCCCTGAACCTCTGTCCACTCCTTCGCCATCTTCGACAAGGTCGTTGGCAGAATGGGGGTGACTTCTTATGCTGAAAGTCTTCAGCTGCCAGTGCTGATTATTATTATTGTGGGGTTCGAACCTGTGACTGAGGACAGTTTGATGACTAACCAAAGATGCTACCCCTAAACCACGGGAAAATGACCAGAGGGAGAGTTGAATGTGATAAAAATTCCAAAGTAATACAAGCACTCGATCACATCGTATGTAGACACAGGATCACACTGATAAGGCTCATTGTATTCTCTGATTGGTGCAGTTCTTAAAAATTATTTATTTCCTGGCACAATTACATTGTAATCTTACATGTCGGTTTCAACAACATTAAAGAATTGCATTCAGATGTAAAAAGGAAGGAATATCTTCTATACACTGTAATTTCACATTGATACTCATAGAACACATTTATTATTATAAAATAGTATAATATGAAAATTTTATGATTTCTCCTACCCAGAAACATTCCAATACAGACAAACCTCGCAGCAGATTCATTCGAGTGGCTCGGCACTAGAATAGTGGCTGCCTACTAGTAAAATGAGTCACATGCTACAGTTAAAGGAAGAACACTCGTCACATAACTCGCTACAAATAACCACGTGAAATGTTCGAGACAGACTCACCTCAGATCTACACAGAAGGAAAATATAAACAGGTCTCCCCAACAGATTGAATTCTGTCAGCAACAGCAGTTGTCAGTTATCTAACAAAATGAGAAGTAATTATTGATTACCAACTCATTCACTCTGTTCCTTAAACACCTACCTCTGAGGGTATATTAGGAGAGACACGTTGGAAACAGCTGCTGCAGCTGCCCTCGTTCAAAACAAAACTTGCCCGAGACTGATGCGGAACTGACAGGAGAGCTGAGGTGCCCGTGAGTGGAGGCGCCGGAATACGCGGCTGCCGTCACATCTTCCGCACGCTCTGTCCCGAGTAGTTTGCTGTACCTCTGCATCTCAGCAAGTGGGAGGAGCAGACGCATTTACCGACTGGTGCAACGTGACACATAATGTTGCTCACTGTAAAACAGTTGCACGTCGACCGTCGAGTGTTGTGCGAAGTGCAGTCGGTGGAAAATGTGCGCTCGGCTGTTTCTGTCACAGTTTGAGACCGGAAGTGTTTCGAAAAACCTCCGGCAAGGTCTGCGATGCAAAATGTAGTGGCAAATATGGCGCACGTAATGAATAAAAACCGTAACTGTCCAAACAGATCCCAAATGCCAGAAAATATTGCTCGAGTAAAGGAAAGCCCAGAACGAAGTCCGACGAAAACTCGATGACGTTTATCCGTGCGAACGGCAGTCGCGGGATCGTGGTGTCGAAACGTTATCGAAAAGGACCTGCATTTGTATCATTACAAATTTACTGCCGTGCACTAGTTAAACTCCTGCCCGGCGCGCCTCAGAAGACTCGACTGCCGTCTCGTCCTCTGCGCGAAGGTATCACTGGATGCAGACACAGAGGGTAACTCAGCCAGCACACCGCACTGCCGGCCGTTTCCAGCTTTTGTGATCGGAGCCACTAGTCTTCGGTCGAGCTCGTAATGGCAGAGTGCACCCCAGTTGCCGGCAGACGGGACAGTCACCCGTCCCAGTGCTAGACTTCGAGATCTGATAGGAAGTGGCATTACCACTGTGGCGAGACCGTCGGCCACACGAGTTAAAAAGTGTCCGAACGAACTTTCGAGCGACGAGTTCTGGCAGTTGTTTCCGAGTGAAGAGGAACTGGGACTTTTGCATCCTAATTTTTCCGTTTCTGCAGATGAGGTCCATTTCGACCTTTTGGGGCACAGAACTCTCAGAACGTGCGCCATTTTCCGTCAGAAAATCCTCGGCAGTACTCTACAGAGCTGTCACGTAATCTCGAGATCGGTGTTTGTGCGCAGTATTAGGTTTCCACATCGTAACGCGAACCGTTAACACCGACTGGTACGTTCCGAAACTGTTTAATCCACACGTGGATCAATTTGAAGAAGATAAATTATTGTACAGATATTTCGGCAAGAGCACAGATTGCCTCGCCGAGCTCGTCTCGAGGGCACGAGGTATTCTACGAGGAGAGGACGACTCGCAGAGGCGAAGAGATCACCTAGCATCTCTGTTACCTGATCTCTTTCCCTGCGGAACAAATTGAAGGGTCAGGTGTACTCCAGCAATCCTCACATACTGGAAGAGCTACAGCAGAACACTGAAAACATTGGCGCTGTCACAGTTCGGTAAGCTGAGTACCGATGTCAGTGATGGCCATTTCCAGCACCTTCTGTGACAGTTATCGTCACATATCGATCCCACGTCAGTATCGTAGTAAATATTTTGGAGCCAGTTTTATCTTGTCCACTACTGTTCGCCTATTGTTGTTGTCTGACACTTCGTATAAAACATTTATGTAATGTTAAACAGACCACTGTCAGTTGTTTGTATACTAGCAAAATCAAAACCTGTTTATGTTAAACATTAGAGTTATGTGCAATTTACCATCCGTGTGTCCAGATATTGTAATAATTTGTAGGAGTGGCCAGTGAGTAATTCCTTCACTTCGTTTACGAATTATTTTCACATCTAGTACTGTGGTCGAGAACTGGAAAGTTCGTCCTAAATTGTCTCTCGCTATTAATCACAAATACCATTAAGGGGCGTACGATTGGTATTTAAGTGTAAGAATTCATAGGTCCACAAGGATGTTTCTGCAACATGTTCGGTTATCGACTTAACACAGCATTCCTAATGTGTCCTTCTGTTGAAGAAATACTCTTCTGACCTCAGGCAAATTAATGTATTGTAACAGTTTGTGCATTTCATACATTTTTAACAAAAAAACAGTCCAGGTTGCAACAGATTTTTGATTTGAGTTACCAGCTTCGGTCCATAAGACCGTCACTCCAGATGACGTGAGGAGTCGGTGCACGAAGCCGCACAGTATTGACAATTAGCTGTCACGAACTGCAGACTGCCGCACTAATAGAGAAGGTTCGAGGAAGACTGACTCGTCACGGAGTTGCTCGTCCGACTGCACACCACAAGAGAGCCACCGTGCATCCCAGAGAAGTTCACTGCCGAAATACCGAGGGCGTGTCGAGAACACCCCGTATCCTCAGACGTCACTGCTATTCACCATTTATCGGTATCTTCCTCGAGCTCATTCTTTTCGTTCGGCTGCATACTGAGCCACGAAGTATCGGTAGCTGCGAAGCGGTAGCCGGTCAGACGGTATACGGCAGTAAAAAATAACCTCCGGCTGTCGACAATATTTTACAAATTATCGTCGTCGTTCGCACCGTGCTCGGTATTCGGATAGGATGCAGTCGGTCGGCAGCATTTGTGAAATATAGGTGCAACGAGATTCGGATTTAGAGAGACTGGAAATAAAATTGCACCCCTCTCCGAGATTCGAGTTCAATTTAATTGTACGTCTGCACTTTCAGTGTGACACGGCACATTACGCACTGCAGCATACGAGACTTTCACGAAACAGAGTGCAGCTTCAGGTTTTTGGAAATGGAACAATATAAAAAATTAACAGCACATTTTGTCGTGTACGATTTCAGTTTTTGCTGTGCTAGTTGTTATTGTTGGGATTAAACCGTCCTTTTATTTAGGTTGTTTGCTACTACAAATTTCAGTTGTGCAGGCATTCTCAGGTTCGAAGTACAATCCATTAAATGCACATATTTGGCAACGTCACTCAGTCGAAGCGTAGTGTGGTCTGACAGACTTCAGAATTCTAGGAAGAACACACTCAGCTTCTACTATTGTGTGATGCAGACGAGTACACTCACTGCAACCCTACTTCAGCTTATAGGAGGGTGTGCTGAAAAGTAATGCCTTCGAATTTTTTAATGTGAAATTTCTTAAAGTTTTTTAGATAAAAGAAGTTATTAACATTCTCCACATTTATTCTTCACGTTTACACGTTCGCAGCCCTCTGCTGCTAGAGGGCTCCGAATTGTAGCGTGTAATACGGTGGCGTGTGACGGTTTGTGAGCTTCCAGTCCACACGAGGAGCACCGTCTCCTTCTGGGTGACAGTGGCGGACCCAACACCAACGCTGCGACATCGCGACGATCTTAAAGGACACCTTCTGAGACTTCACTCTGATAGCGACGAAAGGTTGCAGCCCCATCAACAAAGTGACAGTGTCAACAAACTGGCCTCTCGTCAGGAGAAACGTGTTCGTCACCGGGTACACTGTGTCGAGAAAGAAATATGGAGATGTGAAGAATAAAAGTGTAGCGTGAGAATAATGTCTATTTGATTTAAGAAACTCTTAAAGAGTTTTCACATAAAAAATTCGGAGGCATTACTTTTCTGCAGGCCCTCGTACATTACACTCGAGAATGGCTACGCAGCTGAAACTCTGTAGTGGTGAATGTAAAAAGGTGGTTTAATTTGAAAAATAAAGGACAGTGCCCAAAACTGAAACTATTCCAGAAATTTAGCGTGGCTTAAACTTAAAATACAGTATTTACCAGATTATAGCACAAGGTGTCTTCCCACATCTGTCATTCGAGAAATACAGAGTTGTCTGACATCCGTAGATTAAACTGTTGCAGCTGAGGTCAACGTTTTTACATTGGGAAATGGATTGATACCATTAAACCGTTCTTTAAAGAATGAACTCCCACGTATAAAACAGTTTCCGACATCAGGTTAATTTACAAATCAGTTAATGTGTTAAATATTTGATGTTAGGTGTGCAAGAGAAAAAACCTTTAGGGGAGGTTTCAGGCGATGTCGAAAGTCACTAAGTGCTCTCGTTGCGAAACTTTGGCTGAATATAAACTGTATAATTTTTACCCCATTTTTACACTGATAATATTTTGCAGGCACATTAAATGGTATGTGTGGATACTGTCTGCAAACTGTGTTGCAAATGAGGTCAGTAGTAAAGAAGTAATAAATTAAAATGTCACACCTGATGCTAAAGTTTTACAGCAAGAACAGTGAAAATTTAGTAAGTGACAAACTTGTTTTCCTTTCATCATTTTGTGTGTGTGTGTGTGTGTGTGTGGAGGGGGGGGGGGGGGACGGGTGGCAGTGAGAAGAACATTTGTAGAGGCTCGAAATTACGCATATACTTGGGACTCGCCAAGGGCTCTCGTCCTCAAATAGTGGATCAATGATGTCCGGGTATTTGCACGCCACCAATTACATTGCCTCAAGGCAAGCACACTGTTCTTAACTGTAATACTTGTGTTACACTTTTAACATAAGATTGGACCACTTCATGAGCAGATTATGACAGCTCTTAAAATTTTGAGCAGATTATGACAGCTCTTAAAATTTTGAAATTTGGTCAACAGTTACACAAAACATTGAAAATCAAATTTTTGTTGCCTCTATTCTGCAAATAGGGCCAGGTTCTGGGATGGAATTTCAGTATTATAGATAGGGTCATTTTACATTTACAGATAAACCTTTGGCAATCAAGGTCTCACACGCATCTCTTGTGAAGGATTCGGAAGGATCAGACTGGGAACGGATATCGGGAGTCACGTCCCCGTCAGCTTCGAGCGAAACTGGCTTCTCCTGTGGTTAGTGGACAGGAAATTTTGTCACGATACCGAATCTGGGCTTTTTATGAACATCCACTGTGTTTAAACTGTAGTTTGCCCGAATCCATTAGCAGTCTGAAATGAAGCAACTAAAATCAGACAAATACTCAAAATAGGATATATTTTTGTGGGAGAAGTCTAGACAGGGGCCAGTGGCTCGCTTACGCGTTTCGTGCACACCGTGAGCTACGGTGGGAACAAAAGAGGATCTGTCAACTGCCAGTGAGAAAGCAGTTGGCAGACAAATGAGAGGTGAAGGAATTTGTCACAATCTCACATTGGTATAGATGTTTATTCAGAAAGAAACAGCAGTGTTTGCAGTTCACACCCTAGCCACAACATACTCTGTAGAAGCAGCCAAATATTTGTGACACACTGTGAGTTAGAAGGAAAGGTACACGCTTTGAGGGGCAATAGTATTGGTGATTCTGAACAAAAAGCGTCATACGAACGTATGTCCTGTTCGTATCATTTTATGAGGAAACTGAGGAACACAGAGAAGAACAGGGGAAATGAAGGTCATAGTAAATGAAACATTGTGGTGTCATGTTGTGCTTAATTATGTACATTTCCTCACAAAGGACATTCAAAAAATTGTAGTGTTTGCTGTGTTGCCGGTCTGAGCTCATTCTTACGGCCTTTACTCGAGCACACACGTCTCTGTCGCACGTCCTCCTTCACCGGCACTTGCGTGCAAATACAACCGAAGTAACATTAGGTTGTGTCGTATTGTCTTTACTGACCTTTCGAATTCGTACTTCACTTGTGCTCACGGTTATGTACGCACATAAAATACGAGCGAGAAGTTCCCCATTTGTGTCCACTCTGCACTTGTTGATTTCGCTCTTAAGCTAACCCTATAAATGGTAATCTAAGGGAGGAAGATCGGGTGACTTCCACGGCCGGGCGAGTGATCCGATGCTAGGAGTACATTTCAGTGAGGTACAGGGTTACTGGCCATATGGATTTTTCAACAGCTGTATGTTAAGGGGAGTTAGAACAGATTTTTTGCTTTTCACATTTTCGGATTTTTATCGCATTATAAAATTTGCAAATAAAATGATATATCTATCACTTATAAACTCACATGGGAAGTATTTTATCTTATTTTTTTAAATGTAATCTACACCAGTTGAAAATGTTAAAATTTTTATGTGCATTACTTCAAGATCTAACTAAATTGGAAACTTTTTATATAGAAGGCTGTGGATTACTGTGTTATAAAGTTTAAATTATGTGTTTATATCGGTAGCACTGTCAAAAACAGTGTTGTATCGTTTCGTAGTATGAACACACATTGTATGTCGAAGTGGTAACGTTTTTCTGAGGAAAAGTGACGAATAGATTAGTAAATCTCTCAAAAAGTAAAATATGATGCCAAAACAAAGTGCTTTTAAGAAACATGGGTTTCACGGTAATAGATTTTCAAATAAAAGGAAACACTGTGTTCAGCATGTGGCGTATGAAGTTACAGACAATGAAACACAGGCAAACTCGTCCGTATCTAGGAAAACACCCATTAGTGCTTCGAAGATTAAAATAAAACATTGTGATACACAGTTTTCTCAAAAAGAAAGTGATGTACATGGTAGGTTAGGTTATATTCTGATAGATTTACACATCTCAACAAGGATGTTAGGTGTATGTGTATGTTCTAAAATATGTGGACGGACAGTTAGTTTACGTGAGGACAATGAGGTATCAAATGGATTAGCCAGGAAACTTATCATTAATTGTGTCACTTGTAAATATATCTAATTCATTTTGGAATTCTGATACGTGTAAAGATAATTATTTTGAAGTAAATGTTAGGTGTTTTTGTGGATTGAGAGCTACTGGCAAATGACACACTGCAGCAGAAACAATGTGTGCCGTGATGAACATGCCACGCCCATCTTGTAAAATCGACAAGTATGCGGGATTTATTGGTGCTGTTGTGGAATCTGTTGCATGTGAGGCAATGAACGGTGCTGCAAATGAAACTGTTGACATAAATGGCGGCATGACTGACTGACGTACCAGTAACTTTTGATGGCACTTGGCAGAAGTGCGGCTACAGTTCTAAGACTTCTGTTGCTACGGTTACCAGTGTGGATACTGGAAAGGTAATAGATTTCCAGATTTTAACCAAACATTGTTGTAAGTGTAAATCAGGGAATGAAGAAGGGCATATCTGTGACAGAAATTATGAAGGAACAAGGGGTAGTATGGAGACGTGAACAAAAGGGGAGTGTGTTACACTAAGTTCTTAGGTGACGGAGACTCAAAAGCATACAACAGTGTAGTAGCTGCTTAGTCTTATCGTGAGAAGTTTATCACCAAACGGGAATGTGTTGGTCGTGTCCAGAAGAGGATGGGCACCAGGTTGAGGAAGCTGAAACACAGTTTGAGAGACAAGAAACTTTCTGGTGGTAAAACCATAAGAGGCAGGCTGACAGACAAAATGGTTGAAGAATTACAGCAGTATAATGGGGTGGCCATTAGAAATAATACTGAGCATTTGTTGAAAATGAAGCAGGTAGTATGGGCTGCCCTCATGGACCTGATTTATGGTGCAATTACCACAATGCCCAGTACTCAAACAGTTCACACAGCCATAAACATTCCATCCCACCAGCAGTCGTGGATATCATAAAACCTATTTACAAGAGACCTGGCAAATCCTGAATTATTGAAGAAGTGTCTGCATGGTCAGACTCAAAATCCCAATGAGTCATTCAATAATCTTAAATGGACTGGTTTGTTTGTGTGGCCATCTTCTGCAGCAGCTGTTAACCTCTGTTATTATAGGTCATCTGTCTTGAGTTGACTGCAGTGTAGTTAAAAAGAATTACACCAGATGCATTTTGCTTTTATTTACAAAGCATCTTCTGTGGTATTGGTGTTTCTTTACATAGTCTGCACATTTTCTTTTTAATTACATTGCAGTCAGCTCAAGACAGATAACCTATAACAACAGATTATATGGACTCATGGACTCGCTTACCGAAAAATGTTTTTGTTGGAATAAAGACACTAAAGTGTGTGTGTGTGTGTGTGTGTGGGGGGGGGGGGTCAGTGATGCTGTTATTGCTTTTAATGATGGCAACATTGGTAGGGTGAAAGTGCTACAGCATATGGGAATTAATCCTGGAGCAAACTGCATCAGAGAGCTTGAACGGATGGACAAGGTTCACATTGATATAGCAGAGTACCACTAAGGAGCCCAGAAAGAAGAAAAAACTTGGAAAAAAGTCAGAGGATGATATACAGTATGGTGCAGGGTGCTTCTGAATGACTAAAGAAAAAAAAATTAAGCACATATTAAGTGAGTTACAGTCTTTCGAAACTTTATAAGCCGTTCTTGAAAATTTACATTTTCTGTTTCTCAAAAACCACTTCGAGTAGAGTATTCAAATTTCCAGGGAGTAATAAAATACATATCCTGAGTATAATGAGCTAAAAGAAGAACATAATGTTATGTATAATTAAAATTACTTAGGATAATGTACAAAAAGTACACAAAATTTTAACCGTGTAATCAAAAAATTGTATTTCCGAAAGCAGTGTCTGAAATGCAATTATTGTACTTTAGTAGACTCAGAACATACAGTTTAATGTCCTGTAAAAGTTTCATGTCAATGGCTACAGTGGTTCCTGAAATACAGGGAAGCCAAGTCACTAAACTTAACATTGTCGAGATAGGACATTCCAACTCCCCTTAGAAAAGGGCATATGTTCATTTATAGGTTTTTGTTCAGAATCACCAATACTGTCACCCCACAAAGCCTGTATATTTCCTCTTGACTCACTCTGTATAGAAATACACGGTCTCCGGTCTCACCTCTCGTTAGTTAGGCAAATCATCATCCCCTATAATGATACTGGTGACAATAATAATATCACAGACAACTGGCTAGATAGTAAGCAAAAAAGGTAGTGAAGATAAAAATTAATAAGCATTCCTTTCTATTTTATTTCTCCTTGTATGATCAAAAGATAGGCAGTCAAGAAGTGGCATATGTTTAGAACAGGTAAGATTTTTAACTTTGTCAGATTATGTCATTAAAACAATTAATAATTTTGTTAGTCAGGATATGTTAAAAATAAATTTTTCTCAAGGTTAGGGTCATTCTTGTACTTAAGTGAATATGACTATAAATTTTGTGATCCATAATTACTTGTATTGTGCTAGTCTTCAGTATCCATATCGTAATACCCAAGGAACTTATGTCATCAAGAAATCAGTGAACAAATTTCTCCCATATACATTATAAAACGATTAACAGAAAAACTACAGAAAACTATACAAATACTACAGAAAAGCTCATTCGAGACTTACAGACAGTAGTTTCTCCCTACGTACCATTGGGAAATGGAACAAGACGGGGAAAAACGATAGTGACATACAAACAACACTCCACCAGACCATAACTTGTGAAGCACCGGTCTAAATGAACTATTCACTGCAGCATAAAATCTGGTCATCTGTCTTCTGGGCAACACAGTGTCGTGCACAGCAGCAAACTCTAATTTCGTTAGGTGAGCCGTCACCGCGACTCACTTCAGAGCGTCAGTGCCGGGTGTCTGCTGCCACTCGCCTCACATTCGGCGTCAGTCCCACACCCGGGCACAAAGAGTCAGGTCTGCTGAATTACCAGAAAGGAATAAATGTGTTCTTATGGAACGTGTTCTGAAAAGATTCCGACACTCCGTATTTATAACCAATTTCAGTTCACAATTCCTCTGTCTGGGGAGATATTTCCAGTTTTTCATCAAAATGCAGCTCTTCCTCACTCCTATCTGTTATCGATCGATCGTCTGAAATAAATATCGGATCTACAAATTTTCACTTTTTTGCGTGTGCTTGTAGTTTCATAATAGACGACTTAAAGAGCGATATGACTGCGCAAAACTTTGTCTTAAACTTGACAAAATAGCTGCAGAAAAACATCAGATGTTGGAGTTTATAAAGATTTGGTTTTACATTTCAAGTCAATCATCCACATACTGAGGTATTATTCTGTGCCTCAGTAACGAGATACCTGCAGAGTACCAGATTTGACGGCTGTCGTGTAGGAGGAAAAGGCGAGCGCAAATCGTCGTAAATAATTTTAAGAAACAGCAATTAATCCTCAACGTATCTTTATTGATTAAACTTTTTTAACATACAAAATATATAAGAGTTTTCTGTGCAGCACCTACCATCTCCAGCATAATTAACTGTATAAACATCACACCAGCAATGCAAATGCTGGTAATATAAAAAGAAATCAAGCAAACTCACTACAAAACACATTTTGATTATTATAATAGTAACAACTAAAATAAAAGAGACACAGTACACTGAAGCCTTCTACACAGTCTCAGAAGGAGAAGCACCACAGTCTCCTCTAGACTCGGGCTGCTCGTTTCCACAAGCAAAGCTACACGTCTCTCTGCCTACTTTTGAGACAGTGGAAATTAGAAAACCGACAGGAGCTGTACGGCACAGATCCTTACTTTGAGACGATGAAAACTGCCTCTTAAAATTCAAAGCTTGACAAAAGAAACAGTATATAGCAAGTCTTTTAAACCAAATATACGCACCTTCCGAGAGGAGGGAATAGGCTTAAAAGTGTCCCCGTAGGAGCTCACCAACTTTTGCCCACAGAAAAAGGCACAGAAATCGATTGGAGAAAAGAGGCTAGGAATGTGGCGTGCACGGCAGAGTCTCTAACACGGCCTGCCTAAAAATGTCTGTTCGGGCGAGAAGTTAAAAGATCAGTTTCAAACGTTCAAATATTCTCAAACGACAAACGTACGACGGTCGGCGTAGCCGCGTACGGAAACGAGACCCGGTGCGATACGACACCGCGTGCCGTCGCGAGTGCCGGCCGCAGCACGCCGCGCAGAGGAAGGACGACAGCAGACGGCTACGTAAACAGAGATCGGCACCTTTCCGTCCGCCTCTCTCGAAGAGCGGGCAGCGACGTCCGAGGTGGAAGTACGGGAGGTTTACAGAAGCACAAAATGCATAGAAATACGTAACGAACGGCAATTTTGACGCACATAGTGCCCGTGCGACTAGCTGTGGTGAGGCCTGCAGGCTTACGTGCAGATAGACTGACAGAGGGGTAAATTTTACGGCGCGGCGCACAGTCTCGGAGCTGCAGCTGGCAGCACCGGGGCTCCGGAACTACGTCACCACTGTCTGTTCTGTGGCGGCGGCTGCTGCTGTTGCTGCTGCTGCTGCGGGTGCTGAGGGTAGCCGGGGTAAGACTGGTACGGTGGCGGCTGCGGGAAAGGGTAGACGTACCCTGTCGGAATAAAACAGAGGACGAAAATTAGACACACTATCGTGTAGCCGTACATCGAGAAAGTGGAATGTTACGTGTTATATCTAGATGCCGCCTTCACCTTCCTCTAACCTTTGAAATGTCTTATTTAGTCGAGACACTAAACCACAGTGCAACTCGGAGCTTCCCACATTAACACGAAATAGTGAAAGTGGAAGAACAAGTACTAGGCTCAGTCGGGGAGTTGGAGGCCGGACGTTTTCTAGCACAGTCCGGCAATTACCCGTAGTGTCACAGAGATACAGTAGTAGCACGGTGCTAGTAGCGCACGAGTCCAGGGGAAGCCGACCGGAAGAATGTTTACTCAGTGGTGCATAGATAACCTTAATTGCACAAGGGAAAGCACAGGATGGAACAACAACAACAATATGGGAAAGAGAGAGAGACTACTACTCACCACATAGAGGATGCACCATGAAAAAGAATACAAGAAATGTTTCAGAGCTTTTGGATAACATCCAGAACTAGATGTCTCACACAATTGCACAACACTCTCTCTCTCTCTCTCTCTCTCTCTCTCTCTCTCTCTCTCTCTCACACACACACACACACACGACTACTGCCTCTGGGCACAGAGGCCCAACTGCGACTGCCTGACACGAGCTGCAGTCTAGCACGGGTGGCAAGTGGGGGGTAAGGAGGAGGTGCCCTGCTCATTAATGTCGATGCCGCGTCCCTCTTCACTAACATTCGCACTGCCTGTAGCCTTGCCACTACTGAACACTACCTCAGCCTATAACACCATTACCGGTCACTACGAGCAACTGTACGCTCACCTACAATTGCTTCTCTTGCGAAGGCACCGTCTACGAACAAACTTGTGGTTCGGAAATGGACACCTGCTTGTCCGTCCTCTCATAATATATTCCTGCGCCACCTAGTGGAATGCTCCCGAATTGCCCAGAATGTCAGACCCGTTATCTGGTACAGACTAACCGAGGACGACACCTTCCTGATCGGGACTGAGAGTGGGGGCACCGTCTCCGACATTCGCTTCACCTCGTCCTCGGCTCGACGACCCACCTACCTCGATACAGACCCCTACCTCGAGGACGGCCGCACCGGTACCTCGTCCGAGTCGAACCTCGCGACCGCCGGCAGTATCTCCACTTCTACAGCTGCTACCCGTTCCACGTCGGGAAGTCCCTCCCGAACGGCTCGGCCGCACGCGGTCGACGGGGCCGTAGCGACGGGCGGTCCCCGTCGAAATACGGCAGGGGTCTCACCGAGGCCTTCGCGGGCCGAAATTGGCCGCCGATCTTGCCCGGAAACACGTCTCCCACACCTCGTCCTTCCGGTCACCTTTCACTTCCGACACGCCCACTGTCCGGCCACAGAGGGCTACTACTCCCTCGACTCGGTACCGACCGTGACTGCAGCACCCGAATCGTATTCTCTGCCGTAATTTCAAATGTCTTTCATCCTGCACTGAAATGAGAAATAGCTTACCCACCCCTCCCACAGTGGTACTGTACTGGGCTTCCAACCGTTCACCTCGTGGCTCGCATCCCAGTCACACACCCGGATGCCGGACCTGTATCGAGATACGGCCGGACCACTCGGTTGCCGAACGTGCCACCCGACACCACTGCTTCACTTTAATGATTGCTTCCCAGCCTGTGCCACCTGGATTCTTCCCAGAAACATCAGTTTTTCTGAATTGCACAGGAGGTAACTCCCCTACGACACATCCTCTGTTCCCATACCGCCCCTGCCTCCATCTGCCTAACCCCTTCCCTGCTCCTCCCTCCCCACAACTCCCTCTCACCGTAGCACAGCTTCCTGACCCTGCTCCCACCACGCCCTTCACACTCCCACAGGTAGCACTAGCATCTTTCCCCCTCCCCATCCCACGTGTCGTCCTTATCCCCACTACCCACCAAAGCTAGATTTCTGCTTCTGCGGAATGACCGTGTCCAAAAGCTTTGAAATGTTTCTTTTTTTTTTTGTGTCACTGTACCTGTCTCCAAGCCAGTGCCACGTCTGTGTGGTGAGTAGCAATCTACCCTTTTCATATTGTCGTACCTCTAATTAAACGTTTACGATTCGTGGTGTTTATCTCGAGAAACGACACATCGGCAATTCCGTCAACATTAGCATTACTAAGAGACAGATATATTTTTGAAATCTTATCAATAGTTTTACGATCCTCGTATTTTTATTCTCTGACCGACATTTCAGAATCTCCCGTGCAACACGTGACAGTTCGTCGAGGGAGTGTATACTAGTGCTTCTGTTCGGATGTGACACTTAAATAACTCGGTAATACTTTTGTTCTCGTAAGCACTTTCCCACTGTGCACATTTCTATTTTAGACGAGGACGTTTGACGGCTGTGCTTTGCACCACTATGCACGGTACGCGATTATTAAATTACTGCTACCGATGTAGCCACATACGTTACCGGTGGTAGGTACTATGTTCGTATAATGGTGCATTCGATGCAGTTATACGATTTGTGTTTGACTCCTTTTTACTGTGGTGTGTTATGTTTCAGACACACTGGAGAATGGACAATGCCTGAAACTGGCAATGCAAAAAATAAATAAATACAAAATTTTGTACACAGTACGGTGGCAAAATGTCATTCTTCAATTTTATTTGTCTGTGGGGCCTAAGCAACTGATTGCACCAGGTTTTAAATCGGACAGGATGCGGACGTGTGTTCCCACAGTCAGTTACGTGTGTCAGAGCGTACATCCCGAGAGAGTCCTCCGAGTGTGGGCTCTCCGACAGAACGATTACTCAGAGGTTCTGCCGGAGGAGTGGGCTACAGAAGACACGGAAGTGGTCAGTACTGAGGCACAGCTTACTGCCAGGCGAGGACAGCGACATTAGCCCTTCCTCGTGACCGTTCGGTGACTGGAAAGTAACAAATGCCAATCCGTGAGCTTCTATCTGTTCCGAACAGTGGTTTAGAAGTGGCAGACACAAAAATAGTGCAAAATGAAATTTTCACACTGCAGCAGACTGTGTGCTAATGCGACACTTCCTGGCAGATTAAAACTGTGTGCCAGACCGGGATCTCTGCCTTTCACGGGCGAGTGCTCCGCCGACCGAGCCGACCGTGCACGACACGCGACGCGGCTTCGCTTCTGCCGGTACCTCGTCTCCTACCTTTCGAACTTCGCAGATGCTCTTCTGCAAAACTTGCGGGACTAGCATTCCTGGAAGAAAGGATATTGTGAAGGCACAGCTTACCCACAGCTCGGGAGATGTTTGCAGAACGAAGTTTCGTATCGGTGCACACACCACCTCGGAGTAAAAATTTCATTCTGGAAACATCCCCAGGCTGTGGCTAAGTCGTGTCTTCACAATATCCTTTCTCCCAGGAATGCTAGTCTCGCAAGAGAGCTTCTACGAAATTTGGAAGGTACGAGAATAGGCGTCGGTGCGAGTAAAGCTGCGAAGACAGGTCGCGAGTCGTGCTCGGGTAGTTCTTTCGGCGGAGTCCCGAGTCCGAGTCACAGTTTTAAATGGCCGGGAAGTTTCACAGAATTAGTGGCCCTATTCACATTAACTGCAACATTACGGAATTAGTGGAGTACACCGTAGTCGGGTCTAGTCCTTTTACGCAGTATCGGCAGCTCGGCTTACTATTTATTGAAACGGGAGAGAACCCGTCTGGGAAGTACTTCACAGTGTTACACTCCTTCAGCTTCTCTCTCACAAATACACACTGCTATGTGCGGAAGAAAATTACGAGGTTCCTTCCATTTACAGATTACACTGTTCAGTTATGATGTATTCCGTACTAAAATTCCGACATAATGTAAAAACAACATAAAAAATACGTTAATCTCAACAAATAAATCTTTTGTGTATCAGTCTGAAGAGTATCTCACTTTTAGTATTCTTCTGCATTATCGTATCTGTATATGAGGTTCTGACTGTGTGTTAAAATGACTACTTATCAATAGTCAATGTAACTTACAGTACTGTGAACAGGACTAGGACACGACACTCTTTCGGAGCACTACATTCCGCTTCAAGGAAGACAGATAAACTGGTCGGAAGAGCTTAGAAAGTATACGAGGGTGGCAAGGCACTCGGACCTCGAGCTAAGAGAAACCCGTATACTACAAGAAAGAAGATAGGCAAAAATAAAGGGGAGAGAGAGGACGAGGTTGAAGACAGTACAATGACAAGCTCTGTACCAGCCAGAAGGAGCAAATTAAGAAGTAAAGATTGATTAGAGGAGGAAATGAAAAGTGAAAGAATAATGCAGTCAAAGAATACAAAAAAATGTGGGACGAGGGGGATTTGTACGTGCTAGTACGATCTACGCAACTCGAGATCTACGCAACTTCACCGTTATTTGTGGCTCTTAATGAACGCCAACTTTACACGGGTGGAAAAAACTTGGAGGAGTGAAATACAACGTACCTGGTTGATGTGGATACGGTACTGCAGCTCCCCCGACACCGGCCGTGTAAGGGTTGAACGAGCCGGGGGGTGGCACGTACGTCGGATACGGAGCGGCAGAGGACGCACCGTACGGCACGGGCATGCCCTGCGGGTACACGGGGTACGGGAGTGCCCCGGTCCCTGCGGCAGGGGTCACCGGCGGCGGGGCGGACGATCCCCCCTGGCTCGTCGACGGTGGCGGCGGGCGCGGGGGCGGCGTCCCCTTCTTGTCGTCCGAAGTACCTGCTGTGAGATCGACACCTGTCACCGCACGTCTGTATCCGGAGATACCTTCGAGGCTGTGTACTGTCGCACACTATAAAATGTATTCTACTAGTGACTAAAGGATTAGGGCAAAATATAGATAACTTGGCTGCCTACGGAATGCAGATTGTAGTTTTTTTTTATTTATATATATAATTGTGAAGTAAAGTTAAATATCTTCTAACCAAATTCTCCAACATTCCAGAACATTTATACAGCCAGGTTTCACATTACACATTCCAGAGATCGTGTCAGCAAGAACAGTGATAGATGCAATTTTTTTTTTTTTTTTTTTTTTTTTTTTTTTTTTTTTGTCACAAATTGATTTCCTGTTCTAGTTTCAAGTAACACCATCTGGTCATCTCCTGGCTGACAGACATTCACGCTTACTCTTAGATAAGAAACAACTTCCCACAGTCATTCGACGAAATTTACCGAGTTCTTTACTAAGCAACCATTCTTTACAACTCACAAGAAAATGATTGTGTTTCACGTGTTCAAATATGCGAAGGCAAGTTTTGAAATCTTGAGCAGCTGCGCCAGAAAAATTTACGTGACTGGGTAAGTTACAGTTGCTGCCGTTTTGCAATGGAATCGCAAATTAAATGATAAATGAAGAATAGAATAAAAGCAAAATAAATAAGAAATCAGAAATTAAAAATACATAAGTCTCAAAAAACCTGTTGTCTACACTAATGGTAGATGAAGTGACACTAACATAAAAAGTAAAGCTGTTGTCAATTCTATTCTGAGCACTGTGCAGCTTTACTGTATATTCTTGTGTCGGAGATGCGTTCCTCTAAAGTCTCAAACAGTTCACTTCATTATTGATCGTTGCCTGTACAGCAACAGTAGATGCACAATGTGATTTGTCATTTCTAATATCTTGCAAAGTAAGTAACTGTCAATTTTTTCCCCTTACTACCTGTAACCTTTTCGGGGAAACTTATTATTTTCACTACGATCTTCTTACTTTGTAATGCTGACCGTGTTAATAAAAACTTTCTGGAACTCCCACTGTGCCAATTTGCAAGTGGCCTAAAGCAAACTCTGTCTTCACCCACTAACACAGGGTGTCGCAGGAGAAATGTTCAGCGGCGAGGGATACGGTAGGACCGATCGATTGAAGCAAACGTGTCTAGTAAACTTGGGCTCTTAACTGCACCCCTTAAAAGCTTTGAATATTTGTTCATCTTTGGTACTGTAAAACAAATCTCTCCTACTGCAAGCTCTTTACTTTCCATGTCGTAGGTAGATACAGTGTGGACCAAAACGAGAAAAAATTGTCTAGTAAACATGGGCTGTAAAGTGATATATGAAGATCTGTGACCACTCGTTCAGTAGAAGAGATGTGTTTCACTACAGCAAATACGAGCAGACGCTCATAACTCTTAAGACGTGTATTTTAGAGCTCACGTTTATTAGAATATTTTTGCTTCGAATGATTGTTCCTGTCGTATCCCAGAAAATTGACTGTTCCTCCTGGGACACTGAGTATACCTGTCAGTGACTGTGAACATTCAACTCTCGCAGCAATCACCCACTCGGCTACTCGACCCCATCTCTGTGTGTTTACACGAGTGGCAACACGAGGCAGGGCCCGACATTTGCTGCCGAGTCGAGCTGTGTTCGAGTTCTCTGTCTTTACTGGTTCAATCCTGTCCTCCATCTTTTCACCTCTATTTAATGGCTACATCTCCTATAATCTGCTTCACGCATTCTAGCCCTTGCCCGCTCCTATCTTTCTCCCGCCTGCTGTCACTCCCAGCACTAAGTCGACTACCTCACAACGCTGAAGCAGATATGCCTCTAACCTGTCCAACCTTCTGGTGGGAACGACTTTCCTCAGCTGGCCTTTTTAGTGCTTCTTTATTCTGAAGAAAGGGGAAAGTTGGAAGGAGAATTAGAGGGTCTATATGAGGGACGTGTACCTGAAGTCAGTATTATATAAATGGAAGAGGACACACATGAAAATGAGATGGGAGATATGATAATGGGAGAAGAATCTGATAGGCAAAGAGCCAGTGAATCAAATTCGTGCCCTTATACGGGGTGTTCCGGGAGAAAGACCCGAGTCGAAACGAGGCCGTAGGAGTAGACAATATTCTGTCAGAACTACTGATAGCTTTGGGAGAGCCAGCCGTGACAAAACTCTACCATCTGGTGTGCGAGATGTACCAGATGGCTGAAATACCCCGAGAAGAATGTAACAGTTACAATTCCAAAGACAGCAGGTGCTCACAGGTGTGAATACTGCCAAACTATCAATCTGGTAAATCACGGTTGCAAAATGCTAACAGAAATTATTTAAAGAAGAATAGAAAAATAGGCAGAAGTCGGCCTCAGAGATCAGTTTGGACTCTAGATAAATTCAATTTGAATTCCATAGAAATGTAGGAACACATTAGGCAGTACTGACCTTGCAAATTATCTTAGAAGACGGGTTAAGCAAAAGCAAACCTAATTTTATAGTATTTGTAGATTACGAGAAAGCTTTTGACAACGTTCACTGGAATCCTCCGAAATTATGGAGGTAGCAGGGGTAAAACACAGGAAGAGAGTGGCTACCTACAACTTAAACAGAAACCAAACGGCAGTTATAAGAGTTGATGGGCACGAAAGGGAAGCAGCAGTTGAGAAGGGAATGAGACGGGGTTGCAGCCTAACCCTGATATTATTCAATCTGTAAATTGAGCAAGCAATAAAGGAAACCAAATAAAAATTTGGAGTAGGAATTACAGTCCACAGAGAAAAAATAAAAATATCGAGGTTTGCCGATGACACTGTAATTCTGTCAGAGACAGCAAAGGACTTGAAGAGCTGTTGAATGGAATGCACGTGTCTTGAAAGGAGGATATAAGATGAGCATCAACAAAAGCAAAACAAGGATAATGGAATTAGTCAAATTAAATCTGATAATGCTGAGGGAATTGGATTAGGAAACGAGACATTTAAAGTAGTGGATGAGTTTTGCTATTTGGGCAGCAAAATAACTGACAAGTATTGAAGGAGAGAGGATATAAAATGTAGACTTGCAATGTCAAGAAAATGGTTTCTGAAGAACAGAAATTTGGTAACGCTGAATATACATTTAAGTGTTAGGAAATCTTTTCTGAAGGTATCTGCATGGAATGTAGCCATGTAAGGAAGTGAAACGATGGGCAATAAACAGTTTAGACAAGAAGAGAACAGAAGCTTTATAAATTTGCTGATACAGAAGAATGGTGAAAATTGGATGGATAGATAATGTAACTAATGAGGTGGTACTGAACAGAACTGAGGAGAAAAGAAATTTTTTGTACAACCTGTCTAGAAGACGGGATCAATTGATAGGACAATTCTGAGACATCAGCAGATCACTTAGTGTGTGTGTGTGTGTGTGTGTGTGTGTGTGTGTGTGTGTGTGTGTGTGGGGGGGGGGGGGGGGGGGAGGGGAGAGAGAGAGAGAGAGAGAGAGAGAGAGAGAGAGAGAGAGAGAGAGTGTGTGTGTGTGTGTGTGTGTGTGTGTGTGTGTGTGTGTGTGTGTGTGTGTGTGTCATCAAATTTGTAGAGGGAGACCAAGAGATGAATACTGTAAACATATTTAGAAGGATGTAGGGTGTTATCTGGAGACTAAATGGTTTGCACAGAATAGAGTAGCATGGAGAGCTGCAACAGACTTCAGAGGGAAGATCATAACAGCAACAACAACAAAATTTTGTATTCGCCTGCCTGCATAATTCTTCACATTCTACAATAGCGCCCCATTTCGAACGTTTGCAGTACCACTCCTTCCACATTTCTGAGTTCCCACATTCCTCTTCTGTACAATGCTGAGCTCCAGATGTTCACTTTTGGGAACTGTCATCTTATTCTCAAATAGGTGCTCTTATCGAGCCAATCTACTCACGGTATCTCCCTGTGCGAGCTCGCTTTAGGAGATTTTTTTCACTCTTTCCACTTCTAAGTCGGTCCCAATTTTGATGTCAAGCTAGCTGTTATTCTCCTTCCCTTCTGCAACTCTTCATCAATGTCATTTTTGCCCTGTTCGTACTTAAGCCACATACCACAATAAGTACACTGTCGACTCCTTTTAACGGGTCTTCCGTAACTTTTGCCAGGCAGGCAGTGGCACCTGAGAATCTTAACACTGCTTCAACTTCCACTTTCACTTCTGCGCTTTTTCCAAAAGTGTCTTTCACGACCCTCACCTCCGCTAATGACAGTGCCGATCGCCTGCAGTCCAGCTTCACAATCTTCTTAATACGAGCCCGTCTTCCTCGCCCCTCCGCTTTTCTTCCTATCATTTTCCTCTGTAAATTATCGATCTGTCTATGTATTTAAGCGAATAGTTTACACTGGTGAATAATGTTCGGTGGCACACATATTTCTTTTGGGTTCTTAATTTGGATGTCTCAAAAACCACAAGACAAATAACACGTTCAGACGATGGTTTTCGGTAGAGCCCAGTAAAAGCACACAGGAGTCGCCGGAGTAGATTTCCCCAGGATGCAGCTAAGCAGCTATGCTGCACCTCCTGTGGCAGTAGCTCTGCACGTTGAGTGATTCCTCCTGTTTTTAACCTACACAACTGACTGGACCGTTCAAAAGGAACAGTTGCTGACAATATGAGCATGTCAGTCAAGGGATTAAAATAGACTTCACTGGTAGCTCAGACGGTAGCTGAACGGGCCTTATTCTTGTGAAGACTCGTGTTATAGGCTTCAGAGTTTGTAACAACTGCAAACAATAAGGTCCTAGATGTGTGTCCTCGAAAGTCTCTTTGTTGTTACAGAAACAGCTATTTTCTTTCAGAAACACGAATTTATTCTTATACATTTTAAGCTGCCTACAGGAGATAAACAGCAGCTATTTAACAAAAGTGAGTAAGCGGCAGATTTCCTTGTAATTTACGAGGAGAGGGGGTGGGGGGGTACGAACGGGCTCGTACACGAGAGAACGGCACGGTGAGCTAATCGAACCAGTTTCTGTACCGAGGACTGCAGTAATGACAGCAACAACCGCAAAAATCAGTTAGCAGCACGACGATAGTTCCTTGGTAATCCAGTGTACAGGTTAAGTTTCTGTGACTTATTAATACTTCGACGCATTCCACATCCTCAGAGGTTCTCCTTTTCGATAAAATGTACCGAACGTGACGACTGAACTAACGAACAGTTAACGAATACTGAGCCAGCATTAAAACACTGATGACCCATTCGTACGGACAGCCTTTCCATTTTCTTTTTGTCGAGAAAATATTGAATTTTTTTTGTTAGCAAAGAGAAAATGAAAAATAAAAAGATAATAGGGGGTGAGGCCAGAAGTGTAATAAGTGGCTGGCTAGCAGCTTACCAGAGCCGAGTGTGGAAGTTTCAGTATCTGATGTAACGGTCAAAACCACAATTTTAGCAAATACCTGCTCCTCTTTTCATTTTATTCTTTTATTTTTTAAAGAAAACATCATCTGATTTTTTCCACATTTCAGTAGACAGTTTGTACTGTGAACTTGAAAATTAACAAATACTGTATTAACGTAAGGAGTGATTACGGGTTCTAGCAATGTCTTTCTCGAGAAATCTTAATTTACGTACTACAAAGTTGTCTCCCAATCTGATTAAATCGTTATAGGGCATAATATTTTAGAAAATGGTAGAAGCCGTGAGAAAGTGATGTGTGGCAAGGGGGAGGAGGGGAGTGAGGTATTAAAAGCACCACAGATGTACCCCTTACAGCAGTTTCCCATATCACTGCTATATGCAGGTAGACTGACTGACAAAAAGTTCACATTTCGTGCAGAATTTTACACGCTCGCATTAGTGTTTATTACAAATTAGGAACTTCTTATTTTCCAACTCTCATACTAAGGTATCCGGCTCTCCCCTTTTCAAGTGATGGAGTACAGTTAAGTGCCGATTCCAGACCGTGTCCGTCTCGTCAGTTTTGCTTCGAACGTGGGCCCCAGGTGACTTTCTGACATAATCTCTTCAAAGTTTCATTCTTCGGAATCCCCCTCTCGCAGCTACAGACACATCCAGAATCCAGCCTCCTCCCCCATTCTTCGAGTGACGCCACCGCAAAACTAGAACACGAGCTGCTCTCTCGGTGCAAATACCTTTGAAGTTAAATTATTCCATCCGGGCATACTTTACAGGTTTCCTTTATCATACGTTTGGTGAATCAAAACCGATTATTACATTACATTTTATTCATTTAATACTGTCAACCGTGCTTTCAGTCAGAGCTTATGTACTACAGGAGCAACTATTCTGAAATCACAGAAATTAACTGACATTCTCTGTAATCAACTGTACACAACCAATTAGCCACATATTCCATATACTATATTCTCAACATTTGTTGTAATAATGTTAAATGTGTCATTTATGTAACAATTGCACAAGTGTACTGAAAACACATAACAAAAAGAAATTCAGCCAGAAAAGAGACTGAGGGTTGTAAAACAATAGTGAGTTTGCTAGTAGGAAAATACAGAAGTTGTAAAAGATACATGAATTCCTCTGTGGTGTAGAAAGAACTCTAACCTAGGACTATTGCTGCCTTTAAGATTTTTATATCCGTGTAAAGGCAGCTACACAGTGCTAGAAGCACTCTGCTCCAGTGACCACCTCGGTACACACTGCCAGAACAAACACAGCTATCACAAGTACACAGAGCTAGACACACTATGGGACGATTAACCACACTGGGAGGCCACTCGGGCCAGCAGACAAGTGAACGAGTGTTCCGTGTCACATCTGCTTCAGATAGTCTGTCAAAGAAAAGTGCTAAAACAGTTGTAGGGTCTACTGAACATAGTGAGTAAATTACTGCCCAAAGAACTTCTCTTTCTCAATAGCCATTAGCCAATTATAAAAACATAGCGTATTTCGTAACGGAAGAAGACATTCGGTCACTTGTAATGAAACTACAGCTCGATTCACTGCACTACATATTTTCAAGAAAGTAGGTCATCGTGCAATTACAAGTTCAGCATCTAGTCAGTAACATATGAAAGTGATAGCCATGTGGACAGTAGAAACAGTAACAGTGTAACACTTGGGCTGCATCTGACAGTGAAGTTTACAACAAATTTTGAAATGTAAAGAGTAGAGAACTTTTGTAAGGTGTGACTTAAAATATAAAGTGCAAGTCTTCTGAATCTAGTAAGTTAATCACATTTTTTTTGGGATTATAATCATTATTCTTCCTTAAATAATTCAGCAATGAGGATAGGCAAATGATTCAAGTGTACCTACAGTTTCTATTCGCTTAGATTATCTTAGAATGCATTTCATATAGCTATGTTCACAATGAGAAATTAAACTTTTGCCACAAAATAATTTTCAAGATATATTTTGTTCGATCAACTTGATAAGCTCCTTTCTGAAGTGAAACCTTCGCAAAATCTTTCTAAAATGGCAGCTGCACCTTGTATATTTTCTAACAGTCAGAGGATAGAACAAAAATGACTACAGCAACATCTGAACTATGCTCACAAGTGTCTCCAGAATTTAACTCGACCGACAGTGAAAGATAGGGGGAGGGGGGGAGTCTCGCATTATAAGCTTCCACGTAGTGGAGAGGGTGCCAGGAGGCACAAATTGAGGATGAGAAACCTCATCAGCAGTCACACGGCGTCATTACGGATCCCCAAAAGTTGGACTACTTCCTGTCGATGTGTGCCAAGTGTTCACAGGCTCAGAGAGCTAAAACTGAATAAAAATGATTTTTCAATTACATAAATGTGTTTTACCAACCACGAGAGTCATTTATCGTAATAGTATGTATTTGCGTAAAGTTAACGAACCTAAAGAATTTGTAAGACTGAGCCGCTGACGAGACGGCACCGTGTAACGGACAAATACGAGCATCAGATTAGATTAGATTAGTACTTGTTCCATTAATCGTGAATATGACACTTTGTAATGATGTGGAAAGTGTCAGGTTAATAAAAGGTGTATACACAAGGTATTACATGACACTTAATATTTTTAATTTTTTTCTGAGGGGGATGGGGAAATCACCCACTTACTATATCCAAAACTTCATCTAATGAGTAGAAAGAGTTGCCATAAAGAAATTCTTTTAATTTCCTTTTAAATGCTACATGGCTATCTGTCAGACTTTTGATGCTAATAGGTAAGTGACCAAAGACTTCTGTGGCAGCATAATTTACCGCCTTCTGAGCCAAAGTTAGATTTAACCTTGAGTAGTGAAGATCATCCTTTCTTCTAGTGTTGTAGTCATGTACACTGCTATTATTTTTGAATTCATTTGGATTGTTAATAGCAAATTTCATAAGTGAGGCTGCAGTGAAGATCTCTAGCTCTTTAAATAAGTGTCTGCAGGATCATCTTGGATGAGCTCCAGCAATTATTCTGATTACACACTTTTGTGCAATGAACACTCTTTTACTCAATGATGAGTTACCCCAGAATATGATGCCATACAAAAGCAGAGAATGAAAATAGGCGTGATAGGCTAATTTACTGAGATGTATATCACCAAATTTTGCAACGACCCTAATAGCGTAAGTAGCTTAACTCAAACGTTTCAGCAGATCTTCAGTGTGTTTTTTCCAGTTCAATCCCTCATCAATACATACACCTAGAAATTTACTGTGTGGAACTGTACGTACCGTGTTCAGATTCACGAAAGTCATAAGTGAGGTACTATTGGGTAAAAAGATAAACGTTTGCTCAAAAAAATGAAGGTTACCACACACAGTTGTGTGTCGAAAATAGAAGTTGCACCGTTATCGTATTTTCTTTCCTTATCAATCGTCAAAGTACAAATGTGGAATTTGACGAAATGGGAAAACACAGCAGCACAGAACGAAACAGCGAGAACACTCGACGGCACCCACGTGCGGACAGACTGCATCAATTTCCACATCTCTGCACAGCAGTAATCCACCTACCAAAAGCCACAGAAATCACATTGTCCACATTTGCTATGAGCTGTTCTTTCTGCTGTATATAAATTGGTTCATTTTAACTCTACATGTCAACACACACTGTTTCCGGGGAATGTCGGATAACACCTCACCTAAGAGCCTTATTAACATGCCAGCCTTTACAACCTGTTACACAGGATTGTGCTTCTGCAGACTTCACATTCATTTATCTCCAGGCACTGATTGTACAGAAATGCAGAGTTTTACAGATAAATGATCTAAAAGAGTGATAGAACAGACATCTCTACAGTTTTGATCAGTTTCAGCCCTTCGACTCGAGGTACAGGATACGTGCAGCCGAGGAATGTGTCAGCAGACGGCACGATATGCGGGTCGGAACTCCCAACAACTGGGACAGAAGTACTGATTTTTCTGTCACACACACCAGTAGAATTACTCCTGTTTCCAATCAGAAATATAAAGCCTTTCTGTCTGGTGAAGAAATGCAGTACGGGATGGTAAATGAAATGAAGTGTTTTAGATGGCAGAGAAGAAGCACGTTTGCATGGCCAGATCTTGCAACTACCAAATGTGCTTTCCTCTTGTTGTACTGTGTGTTTTCAAATTCTGGTGGACTTTTTTGTCTGCAAGCATTTCATTGTTTATCTTTGTCTGTCAAACATTTGACAGTGTGATGACAATCCCAGGCAAATGATATGTCAAAATTCTCCATTTAAACAACTATTCTTAATAAATTTATGGGATTTCAAACAGAAAAAAGCTCCCAACATAGGAAAAAGTCGGTCCTTGTGTCAGCATCTGGCAACTCAACTCCTCCGAAAGTATGATCGGTTTGATGGAATATGTCAAAAGTAGTTTTGACTACAGCTTCTAGGATTCTGGTCCTTACCCAGGACAGCAGTCGAGCACAATCTCCGTTCTTTTGAACTGACCTCAGAGAATGTCTGACGTAAAGACGTGTCAGCAGCACTAAGTTCATTTGTTCATTTGACGCCACAAACTGTTATCAAAAATTATGTAGTCTGCAAGTTTTAATCGAAAGTTTTCACGACGACCGCACCGGTAGCACTACTGTCCTCGCCCAGAATAGAGGGCTGACGATTACTAGCTAACCAAGTTTTAGCGATCTGATAAATAAAACACTGGTATTACACATTTCTAACAAAATCATTTTCAGTTACTGCAATATATGATCATTTTGTTTCCTTGAAGTCAATGAACTGATACAATAAACTCAAACAATACAACTGTTCCATCTGAATAGGGAAAAAAAAAAAAAAAAAAAAAAGACAATTTTATGGTGATGTTAATTTGTACACAGATTTGGAAGGATAAGTACACTGCACATCACTTCAATTAACTGAGATTAGTCAACAGCTACAGCTTCATTTCATTAGTCACTCAACATTACATAATTTCCAAAATAAGTATTACTGAGAAGAAAGAACAACCGAAATTCCAACACTGTGATAATTCGTACCTCAGCTACTTCTCCATTAATTTTCCTCAGTTTTTAGTCATCAAAATTGTCGCTCTTCTGCCAATCTGTCCTTTACCTCAAACCTTTACTGTTGCTAGAATATCTCCACGTATTTACTTACAAGCTGACACACCCAGCATTGCCTGGGTATTCATTTTGTGAACTGTCTATTAGAAACAAAAAATGAACTGTTTTTGAAACGTAATATTGAAAAGACCTCACTTCCATGTATTTGAGAAAACACCTTTTAATTTATGAAATTGTCCTACAAAGAAATATCATGATGTACAAATATATAGGTACAGTACCCCAGGCACAGCTGCTTCACGTTTCTGCAGCACAATTTTATAAACGTCTTTACAGCAGTGCCTCTTCGTCGTAGCTCTACGACAGTTATTGTTTTCGCCTACAGTCGTTTCAGCTTAGCAGTGGGAAGCTGTCGAAAGCGCTGCTAAGTGTCAGGGATTTCCTTAAGATGACTCAGTACAGGAGTGTCTTTGTAGCAAAGAACAAATGTATGAAAACCTCTTGCGTGATGTGGCTGTTTTTTACGCATCTCAGTATTTACAATAGGATATCTCTCAAACTGTGTCATACGATATTTTTTCGTAGGTAGATCGAGCAGCATTTGTAGATACTGTTCGCGAAATATATTGCAAATAGTGTTATTAGCAGAGTAGTAATAAATTTAAATGTCGTGCACATTGTGGCAGTTTTTCACATATGTCACATCTTATGACATCCTGTGGTTCTCAGCCCACAGGGATTATTGCCTTACAGTAAGGGATGTGTGTACCAAGTTTGGTTCAAATCAGCCCAGTGATTTAGGAGGAGATGTGGAAAATGCGTGCGTGCAATTCCCATTCTACAGGTGGGTAGTAAGAGGTAAACACATTGCTATGAGATATATACCCATATGTGAGGATGTGTAGCATTGGCCTCAACATACGTTAAGTGCCCATTTTCTTCTTGTTAGTGCCATCTATGCCCTTTTTTAACATTTTTTCTGGACAACTGCCAACAGCTGTAAAACATTAAAGACATGCAGCTGTGTAAGTATTTAATTTGCTACCACCACTTTCTGTCATTTTTACTTGCACACTTTGAGTGCTGGGGACTCATTTTTCGATGCTCAATGAGTCTACAACATTTTTTAAAATGTAGTTTACTAACAAAATTCAAACAAGTCAGAGAATATCCAAGTGTCGCACTTCTTCATACACTCAGGTGGTGGTATTTCTATGATGATACAAAGGTGTTACATAATTATTTACATGCAAGATTCACAAATAATTGTATTGCAAATGAAATCTATGAAAATAATAATGTAATATCTTTGTATCATCTTACGTTACAAATAACATGACCTGTATACGTAGTGAAATACAACACTGGTCATCTCTGAAGTATCTGAATTTTCTTTTCCAGTGGGCCACCAGACAAGGTGTGTGTGAGTGTGTATTTACGTCATTATGTCTACTCACACCACGTTTAAAAACTATGTAACCACTATTGGAAGTGGTAAACAATTCTCGGTTTTGTCTTTGTTTTGTCAAAATTAAAAATTGCAATTTGTGACTGAAGGCAGTTTGTTTTGTATATACGTCATGTAAATTTTGCTATATCTCTGGAGGAAGGGGGGAGGGGGAAGGAGAACAACTCGAGTGTCACAGAGAAACTGTGCACACAACAATGTCAAAGTATGATACTTTGTTCAACATTGTACATCTAGAAAATGTTAAAATAAAATGATACAGGAACAATGTTATTAAGAACACATTATCAAAATACGCAGTTGCAAGATGTTCTTAACCCTTAACCCGAAACATCGGTTGCTCAGACCCCTAGTTTATTTTAAATGTCGAGTGTGGCAACACTGCAAAAAAGTGCGGCTTCACTTTCCCAGTACCTTCAGCGCAATACTTGCCGCGTTTAAAGCAGCAGTCAACAATCAGTTTTACTTCGTCAGTGAAGACATACAGAGTACTGTTTACAGGCGTGGGCAAAGTGGTGTGCCTGAGATACCGCACATTTCGTATTACGTACAAGAATTTGGTAGGTCCAATAGACAGCAAGTTTCTAATTACGACATTTTTGCTTTCAGTGGCTATTATTTTATAGCGTCTTCTTCTATGCGTGAATTTATGTCATATTTCAAGTATAACACGGATCGACTTTCTACGAAGAGTAACATATCTACAGCTAATCCAGATTTGGAAGGTTGGGTCCAAGCACAGTTAATGGGATTTAAATGATGAGAAAAGTGGGATCGATGATGACACATTTGATGATTTTGGTGATGATCCAGATTTTGTGATAGGTGATAGCCACCATGAAACAGAGAGTGATACTAGTGAAGAAAATGTTTTATTGGAAGAAGAGCAGTCTATAGTACACATAACACCTTACAGAAAACACAGTACTTTTATGGTAAAAATAATTTCTAATGGGAATGTTCTGAGCCTGTTAGAACGAGAAGAACACCGGAGCACAACATTCTGAAAGGAGGAATGCCTGGCCTAACAGCCAAAAAAAGTTTAGGACAATACAAATGTGAAACTGAATACAATAAGGGCAAAGTTGCAGGAAACAATTAATCCGTCTAATTACAGAGATACTGACAATGTTGAAATCAAAGCTTTCATAGGCCTTCTAATGATGACATCAATATTCAAATCGTCTCACGAAAATATGTTGCCTCTTTCAGAAAGGATCTGACCGGTCGTGCTATATTTGTAGTGACAATGTTGGCAAAGCGCTTTGAAATACTTCTAAGCAGTCTGAGACTTGACGGTGCGACTACCAGTGACGAAAGAAAGAAGTCAGACCCCAGCCGCCCAGTATCAAACATTTTTGAAAAATTCATTTTCAGGTCTCAGCAATTGTTCCATATAAAAGGCAACATTCCACTGGATGAAATGTTAGTACCATTCAGGGAAAAATGTCCTTTCTGCGTTTATATGCCTAGCAAACCAGCCAAATACGGCATAAAAATTATGTGCCTGGCAGACTTTGGAAACACTTACCTCTTCAATGCCTACATACATTCAGGGAAAGATGATGGATGTGACCTGACAGAAGAAGAGAAGAAGCTTGCCAAACCAACTCAGGCTGTTTTACATCTGTGCAAATCAACAGAAGGAAGTGAAAGAAACATTACCACTGACAATTGGTTTACATCTATAGAACTCACTTGTGAGCTGAGAAAGAAGGGACTAACATATAGGAACGGTCAGAAAGAACAAATGCGAAATTTCCCAATTTGGCTGATAAAAGCAGACCAGATGGGTTAGCATTATATGGATTCTCTGTCAATACAACACTGGTTTCATTTGTTCCTAAGAGAAACATGGCAGTAATTCTTGTGTCTTCAATGCATCATTCCATGGAAAATGATACCATGAAAAATAAGCCAGAAATTATTTGTTATTACAATGCAACCAAATCTGGACCAATTTGTTCGACAGGAAATGTGCCAATTATTCGTCAGACGTACAAGGTGCTGGCCAATGGCAGTCTCTTATGCACTTGTAAACATCAGTAGTGTGAACAGTTTTGTTCTGTGTTTGTGCTACAGAGGAAACCCCATGCCAACTTGTCTCAAATTCACCAAAAGTCTGCCCATGGAGCTGATAGAGCCACATCTAAGACGCTGATCCACAAAGTTCTGGGAAACACTCAGCAATCAAGCTAGATACACCAAGTGATAGAATGGACAAAAGGAAAACGTGTATGAAGTGCCCTGTGTCCAAGAATAGGAAAACGGCACATAAGTGCATCAAATGTGGTCACCCAGTTTGCCTGGAATGCAGCAGAAAGATGTGTGTCGACTGTACAAAAGAGAAGTGACTTAATATTTCAATTCAGTTGATTAAGATCTTTTTTTTTATACATTTTCTGCAATATTTTATTTATGCTAGGGAATATTAAAATTTAATATAAATTTATTTATTACTATTAAATACATATTTATATTTTTATATTTATATTAAACTTACTTATAACATGAATTAAATGACTATTTACTTGATTTCTGTCAACTTATGTGGAGTACCGTGATATAAAATATTAGGTGGTGTGAGAGACTGCATGTTTCTAGTTACGCACATTTCAGAGATGTTTCATGTTAAGGGTTAAAAATTATTTGTGCAAGGATATTGTGATAAAGAATGATCCCTTTCAACAACATGAACTCAAGAATTGTAACAGTGAATTTCTTTTCAATCATTCGTCACAGTTTTTTGGACTTCATAACTTATCTGATGAGTAATTGATGTACCGTAGTAGTTCTTTTACACAGGAGGAAAGGACAAAATTTACCACTTAGGCTGTGTATACAAAACAAATTTCGGGGCAGTTCTGTAATTTTAGTGTCACTTGCTTATGCAGATACTGTGAGGATGGCCAATAATTGGAAACAATCGTAATAAAGTAAATATTCATACAGATTTATTTAAATGTGCCCTATTTACCCTCACTTTTTCTGGAGGAATCTCCCGTCTATGTCACTGCAGCTCCCGTTGTCCTCCTCCGTGAATGTCTTGTAATCATTTGTTTAAGAAACTAGGCATTTTGACTTTTGATATTTATTCCCTCAAAGTTTGTTGTTAATAACCCACTGCAGTCCAAAAAGAGCAATGATGTACGTAATTACAATATCGGAAAAAAATGACATTCATTATTCTACATTAAGATTGCCTAACACAGAAAGGGGGTGCAAAATGTTACTGCCAAAATTCTTGATCACTTACCCAATAGTATGCAATGCCTGACAAATGGCAAAGTTACATTTGAAAACAAGCTCCTCCTATTCCATAGAAGGATATCTATTTTCGTACTGTGTAGAAGGTGGTGGGTAGGAATTACTCTCACCCACCTATACTTATAAAACAATAAAATAAAAAAGTACCACTTCTAAAGGGTCAGCATTCAAGCCATATTCATATACAAATGTTAAATGGAAATGTAAAATGGCTCAATCTACATTGTTATGATAAATGAAAATGAGACGGGGGGAAAGTAAGAAAACTGTTTATCATTTCAAAAGCAATTGTCAGGACTGCGAATACATTATCCCACGCAGCGCCTTCCCGGAAAAATAGTCAGGGTTGCCAGCGGAACCACCATTGTACCCAGGTGTGAATCTGTTCATCCCAAGCAAATTGACAGCAGCAAAAGTCTTTCTCCAGGGCTCCAAAAATATGGAAATATGGGGAAGATCGTAACTGTACAGAGGTCACGTAAGGGCTTCCCGGCGATACTTCTGCAGCGTACTCGAACCGACCTCGGCAACGTACTGACGGACAAAGAAATGCACACCTCGATACAACTGTGGTTCCGTGGTAACTGCGAACATTTTTCCACAAAGGCACTGACCGTCTCACTCGATCTGGCTATAGTCTACTATCCTCATTTTACTTTTGTAGACGTTTGTCTCTTATCAGACGCTATCCATTCCGTTCGACTGCCTTCCGAGTCCCTCGTCGGCTCCGACCGAATAGCAGTATTATTGGTGAACCTCACAGTGTTTATGTCTTCTTCCTTTCCAAATTTCTCCTGTTCAGAATACAGAGTGAGTAACACTGGGGGTAGCTACAGCCGCAGCTCACTCCCTGCCTCTTTTTCGTGTCGTTCAACTTTTAAGTGCAGTCTGGTTGGTGTACAAGTTGCAAAACATTATAATAAATAATACTTAAATCACACCCCAAAATACGGGATACAAATTACTGAAAAATCCGAGAAAATACATATAAATTAAATTACGTCATTTACGAACACCGTGTGGCCGTAAACTGCAAGAAATAAGTCTAACTAAATAGTTTGAGAAATATCGGTGTAAATACACTGCACCTCAACTTTATACAGAACCGCCGACTCGAGAGTCGTTAAAATCGAGAAGCGCGATAGTGTCGTTCGGTACGCACGGTATAAGTGGCACCTCGGACTGCGAGTAGCATTTTCGACCCTCTAGGATGTTTCCAGCCACAACTGCGTGACGAATCCTGCCCTCACCACCTGCCTGTGTACGTCCGGTGCTACTCTCGGGTTTCGCAGGTCTGCCGTTACTGACATTTTGTTATTAACTGTTCTCTCACTGCCTCACCTCGCTCCCTCTCCTGTGGAGTGTCGGATCTCTCTTCACAGTAAGCTGTAAGAACCTTTCCCCCCTAATTTTAACACATAAGACAATTCCGGGTATTTTCCCCTCCTGTCCTTTACTGGTACGCCTCCTTTTGTCCCGTGACTCACAGTGACTGAAACCCTATTTATTATTATTATTTCTGCTGACAATTTCACATTTTGTCCAATATTTTTGTGCCTAAGCGTTCTGTTGCATTCTGTGATTTTTGTTTCATTTGGAAGACAGATTAAAATACAGTTACTAAATCTGACACTGAAGTAATGTCTTATGTGAATAGCACCTCCAACAAACAATGAGTACGTGGAGTGAGAAGACGATCTAACGCTATGCGGTTCTATAGCTATTATTTACATTTGTACCGTGCGAGAACGGAACTACAGAACTGGTAAGTAGTATTTTAGAATTTATCACCTACACGAGCTCTACACACAGTACTATTGTAGAAACAAGCTGCCGGTCGGTTTGATTTTGTAGCTCCGTATGTAAAGTAATAACCGTTATTCAACTTCGACGATAGTGCATTCGGACAAAAAGGCTTCGAGCCCTGACAAGAGTGGAAAACCTGCCCGGAACTGGTCGCCTACCGGTTGTCACCGACAACTTGAAAGAATTTTATTTCCCGCGATACAAAAATCGGTGCTATTAAGGAATTTCTTCCACATAAATTACAATTTGAAGAAATGATTAAAAAGAGTGTTACATTACTTTTATGTACTAAGTTTTTGTGATACTTCTCAAGGGTGTGGTGCAGTTGTTCTAAACAAGTGCCCAAACTAAAAAGTGCGAAGCTCTATAAACCCAGAAGACATCTGATTAATACAAATTAGGTTACCAAAAAATACACGGGCATATGTCGGTCGGTCGATTTGGGGGAAGGGACCGAGCAGAAAGGTTGTCAGTCCCATCGGATCAGGGAAGAACGCGGAAGGAAGTCTGCCGCACCCCTCCGACGGGACCACCCCGGCATTTGCCCGAAGTGATTTACGGAAATCGTGGAAAACTAAAATTGCGGTGGCCAGACAGAGGTTCTGACGGTCATCCTCTCAAATGCGGGTCCAGTGTGCATACGTTCTAAAAAGCTGTCAGAGAAGTGTGTGCACGAATTAACAAATAGCTGGTAATCTTCCAGAACAGTTCCACATTCCCGTGATTTGAGCATTTCAAAACTATCATCGTCTCTATTTCTTAACAGTTTACAGAAGCGAGATTGTTTCTAGAAAATATTTCCCTACGATTTCCACATTTTTCCAGATTATAATTCAGAATGTCCCCGAACAAACTTCTGTCGTACGTGGGAACGAGTTTTACTTTCCCCGAGAATTTCCGATTTTTTGCACAAGTTGCCACTGTGATATAGCGACATTCTTATAGGTTCCAGTCTGAAGATTCTTTACAAAAATTACTGAAAATTAGATGAGATTAAGAATGGCTCCATTCCATGTGGCCTTACATAAAGAATTACCCAACCATACTACTGGCTTAGAAGAGAACAACAGACCAGATTTATTAGGTGCACAGAAACTGAACTATGTCTCCGTGAAAGACCCACGGAAATAAATCACCGATGTACAAATGCAGTCGTAACAGAAGATGAAGCTGAGGACCCTTACAAGGTGCTGAAACCGAGCAAGTTTTCACTTCGAGGTGCTCCCTGCACACACAGCAAACCAAAAACAAAATGTTAACATATATAAATTTCATCGCAGATGTTCAGAGACAGAAAATGATAAATAGGTAATAACAAGACACAAAAGCAGTGAGCAAGGATTATCAAAAAGTTACAAGTGCATGTGTGGGTGTAAGCATTTTGTATTTCTAAACATGTATCTCCATTGCTCTATTGTTAATCTGTTATAAGCACACTACATTGGCCGAACAGAAACAACGGCATAAAAGCTGCATCTAAGAGCTTACAGGGGAAACGGAGTACAGAAAGGAGAACCAGGAAGAAGAAGGAAAGGGGGTCAGAGAGCAGAAGCTTTCACCTGACAAGCAGGAAGGGTAGCTGAACAATCACCACAAGGCGTTACAAAATTATTTTATTAAAACATTTAAATTTTTATCTTCTGAGATTCAGGCACTTAAATTCTCCCACTAGATAAATATTAAAGGGTGTAAACAGATTTGAGCGAGGAAGTACAGCGCTATCACGTACAGTGATTAATATTACTGTTAACATTACAAAAACTATTTCCTATTTGTTACTGAGCAAAAGGCAGCAGATAAGTGAGGTAGTTTGCTGTGACGGTGAGGTATGCACACTTTCATTCCCAGTCCGTTTCGTTACGGCCGTCAGATCGATTGCACTTTCGGTTCGGAGAATAAATGCCGGCGAGTCCACTGCGCTAGGAAGAATCGAGACTGGGGTGTGCAGACCTGCTCTACGAGGTCGTATTGAGTTAAGCTTCATTCTGACCTGCAATATCAAGAAAACCTTCAACTTTATTGTGGGCCACTGAAATATAAAGCAAACAGTTATTATTTTCTACAAAATATGTAAGAGCTGAACACACGTCAGTGCAGGATAGCGGTTTATCGAATGCGTACACTGGTTATCTTCGAGAGTAAACCACGAGACACAAAAGGTGAGAAAGGTGAAGAAGCAGCTCGGCATATTTCGTTAGTACTCGCCTGTGGCAGTTTCCCGAAGTCCTATTGAATGTATAAAGTTTAGTCTGCTGATGAAATAATTTTAAGTAAAACAGATATTTCGACAAAACTTTTCTTTCTGGTTATTTTATTTGTAGTACAGACTTTAAGCATAGATTATTAACCTTGTAAAAACACAGATTTGAACATTAAATCATCACGCTACTGACACAAATCAGTCTCTATTTCTCCTCTGTCGATAAGCCCGTGCTACTTTCCACTTATAACCGACAATTCGACAAAAGGCTCAATTTTTTGACCTACCTATAAATTTGAAAAAGCGTGCCCCGGCACATTTTTGGTAGCCTCTTTCCCATTTAAGTATCGTATTGAAGATCGATACCTCTACGCTTTTCCATTTTGACAATCTGTTCTGTCTTCCACCTAAACTTATTTTGCTGTGCTCTTCTTTCACAATCACTGTGCAAACATTTGTTATTTTTCAACTCGAACCGATTGCACCCTATGTTATTTTACTTTCATTCTCTGCTTCAGTGCAGCACGTGTTTGAGGGTCTAATTTAAACTCTCATATTTTGTGCTTCCTTACTTTCTCAACCTTTACCTTTAGAAGTTTGAAATGCCAGCAGGTTTTCGTGTCAGTGAAAGTTCTATTACCAGATCATTTGTCCTCGAGACAGCAGTCGGAACACTGTGTCGGTCTCTGCTATCTATCAATATGTCCGACTTTAATCTGGTTCTCAAAATTTTACGAAACTTATCTTCCCTCCCAGCCACTATACGAAATTGCCGAGGAGGAAAACGACAACAGAATTAAAATTAGGTCGCAGTGTAATAGTCTCTCCCACTACAGCTCCAGCGTCATTAAGGTACGAGCAGTCAGTGCACTGTCGTTACCGAAGTCGGCGTATCACGTGGGCTGCACAATCACGATACTATAAACATTTTTATAGCAACAGGAAACCTTTTACGTAGACTAAAACTAGAAGAAAGAAAAAAATACACTGGCAACACAACACATAAGCAGGAGGTATTTGACGGGCAGAGGAGGTGGAGAGGGAACAGGGATTCAGAGGAGAAAAAATTAGAACTCTACATCATAAGAGAGCAGAATTTGAAAAACAGCAACAAAACTGACTTCATAAATAACTTTACACATGAAAAATAAACAAAAATAAATTTTAGGTAAATAATAGTAGACAAGCACTTTTACATACCAGTTTAAATAATCTATTTTTGAAAAATAATGTAATCGAATAGATAAAAAATATACTCACCTAGTGGCTGCAGGAAAACGCACACGTACAGGTATAGAAATTTGCAAGCTTTCGGAGCCAGAGGCGCTGTCGTCCTCCCCGCAGAAGGGTTTAAGGTGAAGGAAGAGGGGCGAAGAAAAACCACCCGTCACGTTTAGGAATTGGGGAGAGTTTGGAAAAGCTGCCCGGAACCCCAAATCGGGGGAGAATTACCGGACAGGATGCCGAGCACTTCTCGTCCCCTGACCTGGCGTTCTGGGTGACTCGCAAACTCTCCCCGTTCCCTAAACCGCACCGGTCTTTTTCCTTCACCCCTCTTCCTTGCCCTTTGTCCCTTCTGCCCAGAAGATGGAGCCATTGGCTCCGAAAGCTTGCAAATTTCAATAACTGTGTGTGTGCGCGTTCTTCTGCAGCCACTAGGTGAATAGATTTACTTAGTCGTCAAATTACTTTATATATACCAGCTTAAATGAACTGAAACCACAGTGTTGACTACTGGGGAAAACTGCCAGCAGTGGACAGAGTTCTTGAGATACACTGATCTGTAACTGAGAACACACATCCAAGGGCAGCAGAAGATGTGCTGGACTTCTCGTTTCCATTAGCGTGCCAAATGTCACACTGAGCATTAATGTGGGAGTTTCAAATATTGATAACTAAGTCTGCAACTTGTGGGCAATTTTACCATAAATTGATCAAAATGAAAAGGGAGGCACTAAACACTGTCCTCTGCTTTGAACAACTGTGAAGCAAGGAAAAAAACCTGATGGCTGTATTGGTTATAATTATATACCTACAACAGTGTGCCAAGATATTGTGACACGACCTGTAAACAGGCACGGACAGGAATGATGCTACTACATACCTCAAGTGACTACAAACAGTGAAAAAGCTAACGACGTGTTCCACCTGCAGATCAGTTCTACTTTTATCGTGTTTCACTCCTCCCCACTGTGGTACCACAGGGAGAATACTTACGGTCGAAGTCCGAGACGTAAGACGCCAGACTGTCGCAGTGGCTCGTTTGCAATTCTTCTCGTAAAGCTGTAGGCATCAAATGCAGCTGAAGAAAAAATTTCACTGAACTGCTCAAAAGGAAAGCCCCATTAAAGAAGTTAGCAAACTCATGTTTACGAGCCCACAGCACACTTTCAGAATGAGAGATGGGAGGACGCGAGACGGTCGGCAGTGAGATGAATGGTAATGAGATGATTTTCAATCAGAAGAGAGAATTATTCCTTACTTCCTGTCTGCGGCTCACTCTTTCCCATGACGGTACCCACTGCCTCAGTGAATTTGCCATACTGCTGCTTCGGAATGTCCACCAAGTAGCCGGCCGCCTGCGTAATGCGCTGCTGCGTTTCCTCTTTAGTACGGACTGCCAGGTCTTTTACCCAAGACAGGGTTCCTGCAAAACAACTGCAACTGCATTTCTGCTCCCGTTCCTCAGAATGCGCACGGCCACAACTACGAACTAACCCTCAGTTAGTAAGTTACACAACTCCGAACGAGATAGGCAGCACTGTACAGAAATCTATTCTAAGATTCGTCTCCGAGCAGGACTACAGGCAGAGAAAAGCGGGCACTGCGGCTAATGCAGTCCCAAGCACGACAGAGAAATGTCTCGTCAGAGACCTGGAAGCACAAGTAGAAGTAGGGGAGGTACGTACGGAGAGGCAGTACGGCGACCGCAGCAAAGCGTGACGTAGTGCACAGATGAGAAGAAATATTTTTTTGAAGCTTAAAATTGTGAGAAATTAATTTCCTCAAACTCTGTTACCAAACAGACTAATTACACGTATCAAATAAAGGTCTGTACAAAGTAATATTGAAGTCGCTCTCAGAGACGCACAAAAAGCAGCGGCTTATTTTAGAAATGGAAGGTAGGGAATTGTTACAGAAATGGAAGATCGATTTGTTCTAGAATAGTTATCCTGCCATAAAAGCAATAACCCACTGCCTAAAATCCTGGCTGTGCTAAGCAATTACAAAAAAATAAGGGATGAAAACAATCTTTGAAAATATTATGTAATTGTATAGATAAAAAGTCTACTCACATGCACATATATAGGCATTTAAATTTGCAAACTTTTGGAGCCAGTGGCCCCTCCTCCTGGCAAAAGGGTTCAAGAGGGAAGAAAAACACAAGAAGGAAAATGACTGGTGAGGTTTAGGAAATGGAGAGACTTTGGAAAAGTCACCCAGAACCCCAGTCAGAGGAGAATTACTGCACCGGATTAGAAGGAAAGACCGATTCTCGGGGACTGCACCAGACGAGATTTGAAAACCTGAAAGCTTAAAGGTGGAAGACAGGGTAATACGCACACAGAGATTGCTGCCAAAACATCTTGCACAAGTTAATATTAGCAGAGACTAAACAGATACAGAAGACTAAAAGGGATAAAGAAACAAAATCAAACAACTGAAAGTTCAGGTAGGAATATCAACAATGTAGCAAAACACAGACTTCTACTTACCATAAAGAAGGCATGTTAAGTTACCAACAGGCACAATGAATGTAGTTCCCTAAAGCTTTCGACAATGTTCATCAGTAAAAGACAGACACACACACACACACACACACACACACACACACACACACACACACACACACACACATAGGCACAAGCAAGCACACCTCATGCACACAAATTGGCCTACATAGAAAATGAAGAAAGTAACAGTTACCGCGAAGAAAAGCTGAGACCGCCACAGGGGTGGCAGGAACCGAAACATGTTTAATGCCAGTTCCTATCTGTGGAGTTGTGAAAAACTTGTGTCCTGAAGGAAGAATACAGATGGCACATGGGGTGAAGCAGGCACTGATGTTGTAGAGCAAGTTCTGCTACAGAATACTGTGTGTTGCCAGTTACACCCTCTGCCTATGCCATTCACCCTAACTGATAACTCTGTGGTAACCATTTCAATGCAAAATGCTAGTACACAATATGTTGTTTCAAAGGTGGGTCTCCCTTCAAGAGTACACGTTTAGTCTGTTACAGGACTGATATAGGTGGTGGTGGTTTGGAGGGGAGGGGGGGGGGGGGGGGGGCACAGGGCAAGTCTTGCAGTGGGACGGTCACAGGGGTAGGAACCACAGGGTAGGGAAATGGATGCAGAATGAGCACAGGATCTAACAAAGATATTGCAGAGATTCGGGGGGAAGGGGGTGGGGGGGGGGGGGGGGCGAGGAAATCGGTTCTAGGTGTGGTGGGAAAAATGTTTGTTAGAATGGATCTCATTTCAGGGCACGATTTTAGGAAGTGTGGTGGCTGGTGGCGTGACCAGTCTACCCTCGATTCCCAGACGCGCTCTACGGGATTCGGATCGGGAGAGCGCACGGGTTGCACCGTGGGTGCAATATATTCAGTTTCCGATAAAACGTCGACCACCTACACTCTACGAGATCCGGTCCTACGGCACCTCGTAACGACCGGACATGAGGTCTCGAGATCTCATCACGATACCTAATAGGAGTTAAACCTCGCCAGTTCGCCCGTACAATTTTGTAAGGAGGTGTCTATGTAACTCCTGCCCACACCATTAGGGATTCTCCTCGATATCGGTCTCTTAGGTCCCGAAATTGAGCTCCACATTCCCTCCAGACCCAAATCTGTAGAGAATCGGTGTCCGGACCGAATCGGGACTTGTCCGTGAGAAGAACGTCGGCCCACTATTCAAACGTTCCGGTGGCGTGCCGAAGAGGCAACAGAAGTAGGTGTACGACACGTCCCCCACTCCGCCGAAGCCTCCTGTACACCTTTAGCCCCGACAGAACGAGTCCGGTGGATGCCGCGGGGTCAGATTCCAGATGCCGTGCACTATCGAGGCAGTACTGCCGTGCCCTCGCGAGCGAATAAGGGTCCCGACGTCACAAACGGTCGGCCCCGTCCCGGTCTCCGGGATGCAGTTTACAGAGAGAAACCGTCACCGTACGATTCACATATAGCCACCGGGCCACACGAGTTCGCGACTGTCCCGTTTCCGTTCTTCCTACGGCCCTCCACTCCGAAGAGTCTGGCAGGTGTCTTCTCTGTGCCATAATGCACCGCCTGTGGCTGTGTACACAGCAGTTGCGGATAAGGGACTACCCGTCAAACACTACCCCATTCGACAGATAACCTGACGTCACTGTCGGCGTGGTCGTCTGTCGACCGGAATGCCGACTTCCGTGCAGAACATAATTGTACGTACAGCTGTTGACATTTTGTACAATTATACCGCGAATTAAGACACAGAAAGGCAAAATAGCAGTCTGCCGCTTTAATTTCGGACACCGGCGTATCTAAATCGAACCGGGAACTGAAGGGTTACGGATCCCGAGAAAGTTTCTTTCGAGCAACCCACGAAACGTTCGGCACAGGGAGGAGCTATTCCGGTTCCCGTCGCCGTGCTCCCGATCGGTTTGCACGTCTACCCCTCGAAGGTAAAGTAGTAGTTAGTAAGTATAAAGTTGATCGAGGTGTCACAGGTTTGGAATAAGGTGGTACCGAACGAGGAAAGGTTCGGTAGCAGACAGACCTTCTGTGTACACGGGGGGCGGAGGGACGTGAATCGGTGCTGACGAGCACGGTGTGTCGTGGGATTGGGACAGGTGCAGATTTCAGATGACCTAGGAAATTGTCGGTGTCTTTATTATAGCTACAGGTTGCATCAACTGAGGTAGTTATACATTCAGTGAGTGCTTTGAAGCCAGTAATTACAGGATGGCTAGGGTGATTGGGTTTGTGGATCTTAGAAGGAAAAAGGCGGGGGTGTTCGGTTTGAGTGGGGTAAGAATTTTTACAGATAGAGATGTCAATCCTTAAGAGCGACCTGAGGCTTTAAGAAGGTACTGCCGGTCAGTTCAAATCACAGGAACGGTATCTCTACGGCAGATGCCGTACGTAGAGTTTTCAGACAGCCGACACGGATCTCTGCTTACGTACTCCTGTCAGTCGAGTACCACAGTGGTAGATCCCTCGTCCACTGGAAGCTAATGACGGACTCGTCAGTTTTTAGGGAACGAAAACTCTGAGGTTCTGCAGAGAACGGGTCACGATCACGTCGGACGGGCCCGAGGACAGGTCGTGAAGCAGGTACCCTCGGAAGATTCGTAAGGGACGATTCTGAGATAGTGACGGTGGATTACGTCGGGATTGTGGCCGGAATTGTTCGAGGTAATCTCTGCCTCGGACCTTTTACGCTCCCGGGTTTTAAAATCTCGACCCGTGCAGTCCCCGAGAATCGGTCTTTCCATCTCGTCCCGTCCAGTAGTTCTCCACCGACGAGGGGTGCCGGGCCACTTTTCAGATCCCTTCCAATTTCGTAAACCTCACCGGTCCTCTTCCTTCACCCCTTTTGCAGAAGGAACCACTGGCTCCAAAAGCTTGCACATTTCAATACCTTTATAGGTGTGTTCTCCTGCTGCCACTGGCAAGTAGATTTTTTCATCCGTATAATTATATTACATTTTTAAAGAAAATAACTACGAAAGATGAGAGATTAACATCCTAGTGACATTGAACTGATTAGAAGTGGAACAACAGGACACTCACTGAAAGACGGGGAGGGAAATTGTCTCGACTGTGAAAGGATGTACACAGACACTCGTGAAAAATAATTTGCAGAATCAATAAAAAACTTTAAATGAGATGTCCGTGTGGGGATTTGAAGGAAAAATCTCTGGCTCAAAAGAGTCGGTGCTCAAATCACTGCCTACTACACACTACGACGGAACAGAAGGTACTATCTCCCGTCACAAAATGTACCGCGCGTATAATCGATCGTATATTTTTAAAGGTGCGTAACAGCCACACACTTGTGGGTAATTAAGAAAAACTGTTTAAGTTGTGAAATTATTTTGAATGGACATCTTTATTGGCATTTTTACATTATATGATGCAAATGTGATTGTTACGCAAGCGATTGAACATTAATCATTAAAAGCTGGAAACTGATGCCTCAAAAAATGTTTAAAACATACAAAAATTGCACACTCCTGCACATTCATATTAGAATTATCTCGACTGTATACAGTATAATATGTACGGTTCTACATTTCGAAATACTAAATCGTGATTCTACAATAGTAATCAGTGTTCGACAGTCCACTCGTTCGTCGTCCCGGCTGTCATTCTTTAGAAGCCACTTCAAAATGTCTTTTCCGTAACGTCGGTGTTCGTCGGGCAGTAACGTCCTCCACCGTATCGCGAACCTTTCCCCGAGGACGAGCCGGTTTATCTGGTGCAGCCAGAGGACCACGTCAGACGCCCAGAAGAAAAGTGTGATTAATCTGACGGCCTTCGGTCATTGTAGAAGCCGTATTGCCGTCATTACTTGCGTCGCCAAAAACAAAATGTCAAAACTGCAGACAGAGAATGTAACCTTCCCTCGTCTTCTGATACTGTGAGTTTTTTCAGGAATTATTTTCCTCCTGTGACACGTTTGCCACCAGTATTTCAGCAACAGCACCCTCTCTGACAATAAATTTACCTGGCTTTGAACTTTTAAAAATCACCTCTGTAACATCACGGACAATTAATAATGTGTCCCGTTTCCTCAGTCTCCTTTTTACAGTGTCAAAATCCTTATCGCGAGGTAAATAACCGGAAAGTGATGTTTAATTTCACAGAATCGGTTAGGTATAACATAAATCGGCCTTCACGCTCACGGCATACACGTACCGTATTTGTGTCAGTATTTATACAGTGTATGCAAAGTACACCGATGGTGAGTTGTCGTGGATAAAACTCGTGTCGCACTGGAATTTTTGGTAGGAAGACATTCTGCATAAAATCGAAAGACCGAGAAAAGCTTCTAAATTCTCACTTTGCAGAAGGGCGTAATATTTTCTGCCCTTCCGTTTATGAAGAAAGGGCTCGGTCAGTGCTCTACGTTTTACTGCAGCGTTTAACCGACGAGACCTCAGCTTTAAGTGTAGCTCCTCACAGGTATGCGTCACTGACAGGTGCCCTCAAAAAATTAACACTGTAGAGTATATACTAACTGGTGGACAGATACTGCTTTAATGTCATAACGTTCATTTACACTGAAATCCCAAAGAAAGAGATATAACCGTGTGTATTCAAATAAAGAGATACGCAAACAGGCAGAATAAGGTGCTGCAATTGGGAATGCCTATATAAGACGACGAGCATCTGGCGCAGTTGTCAGATCCGTTACTGTCGCTACAGTGGCAGGTTATCGACATTCGAGTGAGTTCGAACACGCTGTTATAGTCGGCTCACGAGTGACGGGACACGGCATCTCCGAGGTAGGGGTGAAGTGGAGATTTTCCCGTACGACCGGAATCCGGTAAAATGTCAAATCTCCGATGACGCTGCCACCGGAAAAAGATCTCGTAATAACGGGACCGACGATACTGAAGAGAATCGTCCGATGTGACACGAGTGCAAACCACCTGCAAATTGTCGCAGCTTTCGATGCCGGGCCACTGGTAAGTGTCGGCGTGCAAACCGTTCGACGGAGCGTCACCGGTACGGACTTTCGAAGCCGAAGGCCCACTCCGGTACCCTCGACGACCGCACCGCGAAGCTCTAGGCCTGCCGACACCTACGTCGGACTGTCGACGACTGGAAACACGTCGCCCGGTCGGCCGAGTCCCGTTTCGAACTGTATCGAGCGGACGGGTGTGTACGGGTACGGAGGTGACCTCGTAAATTTGTGGACTCTGCACATCACCCGAGGACTGCCGAAGCTGGCGGAGGCTCTGTAACGGTGTGGGGTATGTTCAGTTGGAGTGACACGGGATCCCCCATACGTCTAAATACGACTGAGAGCTGACACGTACATAAGCATCCTGCCTGACCACCTGCAGCCATACGTGTCCACTGTGCATTCTGACAGATTCGGACAATTCGGGCAGAACAATGCGATACCCCACACGTCCAGAATTGCTGCAGAAACACTCTTCTGAGTTGAAATACTTCCACTGGCCTCCAAACTCCCCAGACATGAACATTATTGAGCATATCTTGAATGCTTTACAATGTGCTGTTCAGATGAGATCTCCACCCTCAAGACAGCCCTGTAGGATTCATGGTATTTGATGATGATGATGATGATGATGATGATGATGGTGGTTACGATGGTTGGTTTGTGGGGCACTCAACTGCGCATCATCAGTGCCCGTACAAATTCCCAATCTTTTACTCAGTCCAGTCTTGCCACTTTCACGAATGACGACGAAATGATGACGACTCACACACCCAGTCCCCGGGGGTTCGTGGTGTCACTTTGTAATGGTATTTTGACTACCGCGCCTCCGCCAATACAAAGATATAATTCACGATCGCGCACGCGAAGAGCACCGCGCCAGCGACCGATTTTTATAAATAATTTTGTTCTTTTATTTTTTACTTTTGCGTAGGTGTTTGTTTTTTAACAGCTAATTGATTTCTCTCTCTCTCTCTCTCTCTCTCTCTCTCTCTCTCTCTCTCGTGTCTTCATTCAAAAGACGTGTATTTTTCGGCACTGTGTCGAATGTGTTTTTGGGTGGAAATTAAAATTATATTACAAAGCTAGGTTGTTTCAATAGTGATTCGAGGTGGTTATCGCCAAATTTGTACATTGATCACGACAGTGACAACTCTAAGTAGTTTCCAACAGACGGAGAAAAGTGAAAGACGGGTCGTCCTACAAGAGGAATTAGGAGGACAGCCACGAAGACTATATTGTAATTAGTACTGCGTTTCTAGCAAGATTATAAGGTAAATTTCCACTAGTTTCTGATGTTATTTCCGTACAGTCACTTTTTGTAGTGTTGCAGACCCGATCTGCCATGCACGGTCAAATTACAGCACGAACTCGAGTAGTAATACGAAGTCCGCCTTATCCGTAACTCATTCCACCAAAATTCAAAACCCAATCAGATTTTCTATTTTATATTTTCACGGCAGAACCCCGAGGTAAGGAAACACTACAACTTCCCTGTAGCACTACACCAGATATTACTCGAGTCTGTGCTGCGGCACTCCTGCGTGTTCGCAGGGACCCTACACGGTATTAGGCAAGTGTACGAGTTTCTTTGGCTCTTCAGTTCGTGTACGTAGTATCCGAGGCAACAGCAAAATCAACATCACCAAATTACAGACAGATGCCCTTTTAAAAATATACGATTTGATTACAAGAAAACTGGAAAGTGAACTGAACTGTGCAAATTATCTGCAAATTTGAAATAGGAAGCTTCACGATGTAAAACATGAAAACAGAACAAATGAGACAGAACAGAGCAGAAGTTAGGCTGGACTGCCAATCCGATAACCAGTTTTAAGTGGTATTTCTTTTCTAAATGCAGGTATCTATTCCAGTTTCTTCTCCTGTATGTGCGTATTCTGATACGGTGACACACTACTACTTTCCGTGCAGCTGTGTTTCTTCGTGCAGTGCAACCCTTATCACAATTACCACAAACATGTCACACACCATCACCCACCATATTAACAACAGAGAAGGTGAATTACTGAATAGGGAAGAACAATCGTAGTAAAACATTTAAAAACAAAAAGAACATTAAAAAAGATGAAAACATTAAATGTGACAAACTTTTTATACGGTAAAATGTTTGCTTATAGTAACTTAAACAATAATAACATACTTAATTCGTAACTGAAGCGAGGAAGGTTAAAGTTTAATGTCCACCCAAGTGTGGGTCAAAGGAGGCAGAACACAAGCTCAAGCTGGTAAGGATTACGAAGGAGACAGTCTGTGGCCTATTTGGGGAACAATCTGATGTTCACGTCAGGCAATTTAAGTGAACTAAGAAAAAACAATGGTCTGTCTGAACCGGGATTTGAACCACACGACAACGTATCCAATATTCTCAACACAGCACCATCCAATCTGGATCGGCATAACTTTCTGAACTGTAAAACACGGTCTCAATCGCATTCATTTAATGTCATCTGACAACAGTCTACTGGCTAAAGGTGTTAACATTATGCAGTCGTTCCATAAACACCTACGTCTACAATTATATATAACACTGAGATTGTCGGCGAAGCGGGAGAGTGGCGAGGGATACGGACAGTGGTCTACTAGCCGTGTCAGCCACCGAGACCACGACTAGTCTCTCGTGAGCGAGTTAAACTTTAAACATTTTACTCGCCGCTCACTCTGACAAAAATGTAACGAAACGGGAGACAATTTAAAATAAACTATTTTTAAAGCAGGTTTCTGTAACGCAACCAGCCAAAGCGGCATGCACTTTGTCGTCAGCAACTGTCAGCCAAAAGCCTCGGCACTAACAGCATACGTGCACCAAAACAAAAAGAAAAAATTAAATTTGTGTACAGGTAGCTACTGCTATTGCCTATTGCCACACAAAAAGAGTCTTCTTTCCACTTAGTATATTTTAAAAATTCAAAGATAATTCTAACAATTAGAGCAATAGCGTAAATTTGCCATTCGGCCGGTAAAATGTGCGGCAGGGAGAGGACGGAGCAGGGGAGCGTCCGGCGTGTGGTGAGAGGACTGGCAGAGGAACGACCACCTGCCAAGTGTCGCTGCACAGCTCTGTCAACCGGCTGCCACCTGCCTCAGCAATGTCACACCTGCTGTGCCCTGCACACTACACTCGCAAATTTCGAAACGACTCGTGTCTCCCAGAATCTCCTCTCGTACGACGACTGTGGCACCCGTACGCGTCGATCGGCTGTCACTCTTCCAATCCGGTCTCCCGTCCTCCGTACCCCGTTCTTAACTCCGGAGCACACGACTTTAAGCGGGAAAACTCGTTTAGGAAAGGACAGTGCGGTAAGCTATTTGGCCCGCGTATACGACACCGAGCTGTGAGAAATTGCCGATACACTGACTGAATGTCCCCACAAACACTCGTTATGTGCCAAATCTGAATCGGTATTACGTACGCGACGACGTCCGAGGAGTGCGGAGGACGGAAAATCGTCGAACGGCACGAGTGTACGGAGAGCATCGGACGTCCGTCGCATTTCCGACGTCCTATCCGACAGTCGAGGCGACGGCGGCAACCGTAAATCGCCAGTCTCCGACGAGGACGTCCGCCTGTCGGACCCACCCGACGAGTGTCGGTAATGTGGCACGGTGTGACATTTTTTACCGGTGGAGTTTCGGCACGCCGCTAAAATTATTTATATTATTTTAATGTTTTGCGGAACTTCTGCAGTGGCTCTCTGGACCGAGCGAAATCGCTTACTGATTCTCATTCCTGCTGCCCTGTGCTGTGAAATAACTCCCACAATTCACTTCTCAGAGCAGCTACGTCTGTCTTCGATCGAATCACACACTCGAGATTTGTGTTCTAGAACCGACGTGGCACACGCCGGCTCTGCCGACAGTAGCCTCACGCGTGTACTGCCCGTCGTGCCGGGCTTCCGTTCGCTCGGCCGAAGTAGCGGGTGGCGGCGACCAGGTTCCTGCGGTGTCGAGCGACTGCCACCTCGTGGCCGAATTTTGGAGCACGGTCACTGTGCTCTAACTCTCATGTCAGTAAAAGACTGCCCAGTGAATTTTAGGAAGGAAGGAACGAGGTATACTGCCGCAGTATAACTTAAGTTCGACTCTCACTTTTGAGAGAGGAACACAAATATCCCACTACCGACTATATTACAGTGTCTCGTGCACTCGCACGAAGTGTTATCGTCAAAATTCACTGTAGAATAACTTTAAACCTGTTCAGCATCTCTAACGTATAAGATTTTTAAATAGAGCTCGATACGGAGCTCGACAGATACAGCAGAAATCCAATTATTCTGACTCCGATTGTCCGGATTCCTTCAAGCAGCAAGAAATTTGACTGTACTACTGAAGTGGTCGGTTTTGCTCAACAGTGATTACAATATAGAGTACAATGTAGATTTCTTTATCATTCTTAAATCAATCCACAGCAAACGTATTAAAAGACAAAATCTTCCCGTGAACAACGAATACAGTATGCACTATACGCAAATTGTTGTGTTTGTGGTGCCCATTATTCAGTGCGGCCTACATCAATCTGTCTCTCGACCTTAACACACACGCCGATTTTCAACTATACAGTCTTTCTTCCACGTATTTAGTTTTGTACGTGTGTTTTAATTTACTGTGAAGTATATGTCTTCTCGAAGAAAACTTCTCGTCTTATCCTCGGCAGACAAAGCTCGAACAATTAAGTGTAGCGTGAATGGTTATCATTTAGCTGAGATGTTTAGCGTGGAAATGTCGACAATGTTTTATGGGATAGAGGGGGAATCAATTTTAATATTTATATCTCAAGAATGAAGATGTGAGTTCATCAAAGCATTGAAAACATAAAATAGGAAAAGCCGGAACAGGACATATTAGACTGGATTCTGCAGTAGCAAGCACCAGGAAACCCTCTTCTAGAGCCTACTGTTTGTGAAGAAGCACGACTTTTAGGCGAGAAAAATAGACAAGTTTGCCTTCATTCGAAGTCGAGAATGGTCGGCTACAGAATTTCTGGGCAAGTCACGGTATCTGCGAGTTGGATTTAGGTGGTGAATAACTATCAGCAGATCCAAAAGCAGCAGAGAATTTTACTGAAAATTCAAAATTGAAGCAATATCTTATGACCCTGAATTTTTATACTGCATATGCGGGACAGACCTTATTTGGGAGGCAAGTAAGGACAGTGTGACCGTGCTGACTCTATGGGAAACCACAAAATACCCCTTCTGCTAATGGGAAATTTGAAAAACTCCAGTTTCTCAGAAATGTTAAAAATTTTGCATCTGTTACAAGAATCAACCAAATGCCTGGGTTACTGCTACTTTCTTTCGAGACAAGTACAATTCAATTTTCATACCTGAAGTGAAAAAATACAAAAACATAGGGAAAGAAGGTAGTAAGGTGATGTTAATCCAGGACGATACACCCAACCATCCAACAGCAAGCAAGCCTTCTACAGAGAAGACAGATGTTCCGAAAACACACTTCCTGCCGCCAAACATACCGAGTTCGCCGGAGCCAACAAACCTGAAACTACAGAGCGACATTACGGAGGACAACTGTTGAAGTTTTTAATGAACACAATGTGGCTCATCGACAAAAATTACATGTAGAGGACTGTCTTACATGGTGGCAGAAGCATGGAATTTGATGAAAACAACCCTGTTGTTATGATAAACCGAAAGGCAGTTCAACCAAAAGTGGGGTATAGAAACATGAAGATGAACACGTAGAGGAAGAAAGATGCAGCAGAGAGAAAATATCACTCGAGGACGTAAGATCCTTTGGAAAATTCCTGGACTTTTGGTTGCAGGCCAGAGGATGTAGGTGAGTAGCTAGCACGTGATTCTTTGGACCCAGGCTTCCAACTTCTCACTGACGACGAAACTATTTGAAGTGTGAGAGAAGAAACTGCTCGTCTCAACACTACGCTAACACGGACAGAGTGGCAGCCCGCGTGTGACCGCACGCAGCTGCACACTGTCGAGTAGATGCGAGACAGCTCCACGAAAACAATTAAAGACAGTAAAACAACTGACTGACGTTTTCAAGAACTGACAATATGCTTACATTATCTTGTTGTAGTCACTAAATTAATATTACAATAGTAAGTTTTCACGATTTACCCAATTATCCAGATAATTGGGAGTTCTACTGTACTCTAAATCAGCTTTCGTTATTCAATAGTGGTTCAACAAATGCATCTTTTAGATAAGAGTGCTACATCCTTTATAAACGTGCTCGATGGCCCCGTGTTATTTTTGCACAAAATCCACTTTCGAATCAAACATTTCTTCTTTCTTTCTTTCTTTTTTCTGCTTTCGTGGTTCAATTCTAATGCCATAACCAGAATGACAACACTTATGTTCATCTGGATACTCTGTCAACTAACACTAGAATTCCAAGGGTGTCAAAGAAATGCAGCATGCAGCACCACTGCTGTATCTGGTGTCATACCAGTCAGATGTGGACACCGCTTTAGACTTGTGCTGTGTGGCTGTCAAAATGACAAATTCCACGATATCTCTGGGCACTAAGGTTAAGTAAGTAAGTGTGTGTGTGTGTGTGTGTGTGTGTGTGTGTGTGTGTGTGTGTGTGTGTGTGTGTGTGGGGAAGGGGGGGGAGGGGGGGGGAGGGGGGGGGGGGCCGTGCGCGCTTGCGCTTGCGCTTGCATGTTGTGTTGTGTTGTGCTTGTAAATATGTGAAAGTTTTCTACTTCTGAAGAATGACTCCAATCCGAAAGCAGAAATATTTCTGGAATTCTTTCTCATTGCGCTCGTATACAACTCAGTGCCCAGTGTTACTGTTAAAATAATATAAGAGGTGCTTCACAAACTTCAGTAACCGGCATAACGAGTATCGACCCGTCCCGACGTGACCGGCTCGTTAAAGCTGTCGCAGCACACTTTCAACTGTGTCAGTCCAGTCGTCACTGCATCAAACCGCAGGGCATACGCAATGACCGGATTCACAACACCCTCCTGCAGTTTGCTCCCCAATTACCAGAAACCACACCGGTACACGGAAAGGTAGTGGCACCGAGGGCAAACCGAGAAGTACCTCACACACTGAACTAAACATACATCTCAAATCTACACAGAAACACCACGGCGTACCGAGGTGAGGTCGACCGCCACTGCAGCGATCGTGCCGGAATTTGCGGTTCTCCACATTTCACGAAGTCCGTGACAGATACGGTCGACAGAGAAAATGCGAGGATCCCGCATTTCCAGAAATTCGTTACAATCTCGACGACTTTACGGGTGTCCGTCAACAGTACGGGGACAAAAATTGAGTGTAGATCCGTACGGGTAGGGCACCGAGTCTTATCGCGAAATCCCCGAACCGAACAAAAAATTAGAACTCGCGCTATCCCATTTTGAAATGTTCCTACCAGAAGTCTCGATGACAGACCGACAGAGTCTCTGAAAATACAGATTGTCGAAGTAAGATCTATACATTTACCACCCGTTTACTACCCCACTGACATACTGGAAGATACAGAGAGGAACGTCATTAAATTTTCAGGTCCGTGCTGCAGGAACTCCCGTTCGAGTTCGCCACTTATTTCGTTCTGTCGCACGTCACCGGTCTCCCGTCAGTTCGACCTGCAGTGCTCACTACGACACGGCCCGCGAGGTGAAAGGTCGGTCGTAACCTAGCACCACTTCCCTCGCACTATTACTGACGACACGTACAGGATTCGGTGGGAACGGGATGTGGGCCCCGGGAGGCGGGATGCGGAGTGCACAGCCGGAGTGCTCTACCTGCTACGTAGTGCAGCGGCACGGCAGGAGTCGTACCGATCGGCTGGCGCGTCGGGTTCTGCGTCAGGTCCTTCAGCAGCTCCTCCTTCTCAGTCTTGCGAGCGAAGCAGTAGTCTGAAATCTTGTTCTGGAAGACTACCAGCAGCTGAAAGCAATGCAAGTGCCTCATTAAAATACACCCACAGAAATATTACAGAACGGCACAAAAATTAATCAGAATGCGCACTGTACGTGCATAAAAAACAAACGTGTTTATATACACACATTATTACTTATTCACACTGATGTGACATTAATGCCGAAATGAAACTGTTGGAGCTCCTTCGCCACCTCAGCTGGTCCGAGTACTCTACTACTCAACCCCCCCTCCCCCCCTCCTCCATACATCACTGTCCCACGAATCCCACATTGCCGAGAAAATTATGCTCCGAGCAAATAACCCGAATTGCAGACCACAGGGGACAAATAGGGTAAGCCCGTGTGAATAAATTTTACAGGAGAGCAATTTCAAAGAACGAACCACAACGATTCGTACGCCAATATTCTGTCCCATTTTCAGTGCGACGTACTCGTGGCTGTAATTGTACAGCTTTTCGTAACTAAGATAAACACACGGCGGAAGGGCAAAAGAGATGACAATTCAATTGTACGAACACTCCGACTCTTCTATTTTATTTTAAATCTCTTAATTTATGCTTCAAAATTTGTCCTCTATATCTGCATACGAAACTGAGCTTACAGGTTAATGTTAGAACAGTAGGGGAGAATAAAACAGTTGTCTGTAAGAGTAGATCAGCCAATGCAAAATCAAAAACGTCCACCGTCAGTACAAAGCAATATGCCACTTGAGGATGTGCTTCTTCCTCCACACACTTGCACAGAAGATTCCCTTTTCCCAAGTGGTCTTCCAGTACGGACAAAACAATTATCATACGAGGCACAATCTCTCCTCCCACACTGACCACTCTCTATGAACTCATTTTGCACCTATTAGCTGTGGCCACCCAAATGTCTTATCAGTGTTTAAAATCTTACGAAACTATAAAAATATTTCACAACTTAAGTTAACAAGTGGGGTGGAGGGCCGGTATATTTCTAGTCTTCTGGGTGACTTCCTGTGAACATTTTGACAAACACTTCATCAAAAAACATAAATAATGTCCTTAAGAATTCTCACAGCCTCACGACGACTAGGTCGGCCACCAAAATATTACGTGCATAAACGGATTTGTCAACTCTTTCGGAAATTCAAAAACGTGAAATTAATTCACACACTGCTCGTTACGATCGACACCCGGAGTCCTATTCGAGTCACTTGTCACGCGACAACTCGTGGGCCGGGTCGCAGTACGCCACTGGCAGCTGCACTGTACTGCGTATACTGCCGCTGTCGGCTCCCACCACATCCCACTTTTACTGCACGAAACATTACGACTGCCACTTCTCACTGAGCTGACATAGGAGGAGATTTGTATAATATTTTTTTTGTGTGCCTAATAATGTGCCATATGTCAGTTTCAGAATTTTTACAACAGATATTTAACTTCACACTCATAGATTATTGCCATTTTTTGAATCTTACAGACATTAGAGTGACTTATATTACATGTGAATTTAAGATTTTTTATTTACACAATTTTTGAGGGAATCTGACACTTTTTTTAACACCGCAAAAGAGAGTGGTGCACCGCGGCAGTCGCCTGCCGACTGTATTCGTCGAGGGTACGCCGCAACTTCGGTCTTCAAATTGGATGCCGACTAATTGTTATCAGATTATAGGTTCTGAGAGACTTTTTTCCCCACTTCCTTCTATATTGTGGGGAATCTTAGGCGACTGCAACCCACCCTCGTATATATATATATATATATATAGCAAAAGCGCTGGCAGGTCGATAGACACACAAATAAATAAACACAAACATACACACAAAACTCTAGCTTTCGCAACCAACGGTTGCCTCGTCAGGAAAGAGGGAAGGAGAAGGAAAGACAAAAGGATATGGGTTTTAAGGGAGAGGGTAAGGAGTCATTCCAATCCCGGGAGCGGAAAGACTTACCTTGGGGGGAAAAAAGGACAGGTATACACTCGCACACACACACATATCCATCCATACATACAAGACACAAGCAGACATTTTGAAAATGTCTGCTTGTGTCTTGTATGTATGGATGGATATGTGTGTGTGTGCGAGTGTATACCTGTCCTTTTTTCCCCCCAAGGTAAGTCTTTCCGCTCCCGGGATTGGAATGACTCCTTACCCTCTCCCTTAAAACCCATATCCTTTTGTCTTTCCTTCTCCTTCCCTCTTTCCTGACGAGGCAACCGTTGGTTGCGAAAGCTAGAGTTTTGTGTGTATGTTTGTGTTTATTTATTTGTGTGTCTATCGACCTGCCAGCGCTTTTGTTGGGTAAGTCTCATCATCTTTCTTTTTAAATATATTTTTCCCACGTGGAATGTTTCCCTCTATTATATTTATATATATATATATATATATATATATATATATATATATATATATATATATATATATATATATAGTTATAATAGAAGGAAACATTCCACGAAGGAAAAATATATCTAAAAACAAAGATGATGTGACTTACCAAATGAAAGTGCTGGCAGGTCGACAGACACACAAACGAACACAAACATACACACAAAATTCAAGCTTTCGCAACAAACTGTTGCCTCATCAGGAAAGAGGGAAGGAGAGGGAAAGACGAAAGGATGTGGGTTTTAGGGAGAGGGTAAGGAGTCATTCCAGTCCCGGGAGCGGAAAGACTTACCTTAGGGGGAAAAAAGGACGGGTACACACTCGCACACACACACATATCCATCCACACATATACAGACACAAGCAGATGTTGACAAATCCGTTTATGCACGTAATATTTTGGTGGCCGAGCTAGTCGTCGTGAGGCTGTGAGAATTCTTAAGGACATTATTTATGTTTTTTGATGAAGTGTTTGTCAAAATGTTCACAGGAAGTCACCCAGATATGTCTGCTTGTGTCTGTATATGTGTGGATGGATATGTGTGTGTGTGCGAGTGTGTACCCGTCCTTTTTTCCCCCTAAGGTAAGTCTTTCCGCTCCCGGGACTGGAATGACTCCTTACCCTCTCCCTAAAACCCACATCCTTTCGTCTTTCCCTCTCCTTCCCTCTTTCCTGATGAGGCAACAGTTTGTTGCGAAAGCTTGAATTTTGTGTGTATGTTTGTGTTCGTTTGTGTGTCTGTCGACCTGCCAGCACTTTCATTTGGTAAGTCACATCATCTTTGTTTTTATATATATATATATATATATATATATATATATATATATATATATATATATATATATATATATATATATATATATATATATTTAAAAAGAAAGATGATGAGACTTACCCAACAAAAGCGCTGGCAGGTCGATAGACACACAAATAAACACAAACATACACACAAAACTCAAGCTTTCGCAACAAACTGTTGCCTCATCAGGAAAGAGGGAAGGAGAGGGAAAGACGAAAGGATATGGGTTTTAAGGGAGAGGGTAAGGAGTCATTCCAATCCCGGGAGCGGAAAGACTTACCTTAGGGGGAAAAAAGGACAGGTATACACTCGCGCACACACACACATATCCATCCATACATACAAGACACAAGCAGACATGTCTGCTTGTGTCTTGTATGTATGGATGGATGGATATGTGTGTGTGTGCGCGAGTGTATACCTGTCCTTTTTTCCCCCTAAGGTAAGTCTTTCCGCTCCCGGGATTGGAATGACTCCTTACCCTCTCCCTTAAAACCCATATCCTTTCGTCTTTCCCTCTCCTTCCCTCTTTCCTGATGAGGCAACAGTTTGTTGCGAAAGCTTGAGTTTTGTGTGTATGTTTGTGTTTATTTGTGTGTCTATCGACCTGCCAGCGCTTTTGTTGGGTAAGTCTCATCATCTTTCTTTTTAAATATATTTTTCCCACGTGGAATGTTTCCCTCTATTATATTCATATATATATATATATATATTTAAAAAGAAAGATGATGAGACTTACCCAACAAAAGCGCTGGCAGGTCGACAGACACACAAATAAACACAAACAAACACACAAAACTCTAGCTTTCGCAACCAATGGTTGCCTCGTCAGGAAAGAGGGAAGGAGAAGGAAAGACAAAAGGATTGGGTTTTAAGGGAGAGGGTAAGGAGTCATTCCAATCCCGGGAGCGGAAAGACTTACCTTAGGGGGAAAAAAGGACAGGTTTACACTCGCACACACACACATATCCATCCACACATACACAGACACAAGCAGACATTTGTAAAGGCAAAGAGTTTGGGCAGAGATGTCAGTCGGGACGGAAATACAGAGGCAAAGATGATGTTGAAAGACAGGTGAGGTATGAGCGGCGGCAGATCGAAATTAGCGGAGATTGAGGCCTGGCGGATAGCGAGAAGAGAGGATATGCTGAAGGGCAAGTTCCCATCTCCGGAGTTCTGACAGGTTGGTGTTAGTGGGAAGTATCCAGATAACCCGGACGGTGTAACACTGTGCCAAGATGTGCTGGCCGTGCACCAAGGCATGTTTAGCCACAGGGTGATCCTCATTACCAACAAACACTGTCTGCCTGTGTCCATTCATGCGAATGGACAGTTTGTTGCTGGTCATTCCCACATAGAACGCTTCACAGTGTAGGCAGGTCAGTTGGTAAATCACGTGGGTGCTTTCACACGTGGCTCTGCCTTTGATCGTGTACACCTTCCGGGTTACAGGACTGGAATAGGTGGTGGTGGGAGGGTGCATGGGACAGGTTTTACACCGGGGGCGGTTACAGGGGTAGGAGCCAGAGGGTAGGGAAGGTGGTTTGGGGATTTCATAGGGATGAACTAAGAGGTTACGAAGGTTAGGTGGACGGCGGAAAGACACTCTTGGTGGAGTGGGGAGGATTTCATGAAGGATGGATCTCATTTCAGGGCAGGATTTGAGGAAGTCGTATCCCTGCTGGAGAGCCACATTCAGAATCTGATCCAGTCCCGGAAAGTATCCTGTCACAAGTGGGGCACTTTTGGGGTTCTTCTGTGGAAGGTTCCGGGTTTGAGGAGATGAGGAAGTGGCTCTGGTTATTTGCTTCTGTACCAGGTCGGGAGGGTAGTTACGGGATGCAAAAGCTGTTTTCAGGTTGTTGGTGTAATGGTTCAAGGATTCCGGACTGGAGCAGATTCGTTTGCCACGAAGACCTAGGCTGTAGGGAAGGGACCGTTTGATGTGGAATGGGTGGCAGCTGTCATAATGGAGGTACTGTTGCTTGTTGGTGGGTTTGATGTGGACGGACGTGTGAAGCTGGCCATTGGACAGGTGGAGGTCAACGTCAAGGAAAGTGGCATGGGATTTCGAGTGGGACCAGGTGAATCTGATGGAACCAAAGGAGTTGAGGTTGGAGAGGAAATTCTGGAGTTCTTCTTCACTGTGAGTCCAGATCATGAAAATGTCATCAATAAATCTGTACCAAACTTTGGGTTGGCAGGCCTGGGTAACCAAGAAAGCTTCCTCTAAGCGACCCATGAATAGGTTGGCGTACGAGGGGGCCATCCTGGTACCCATGGCTGTTCCCTTTAATTGTTGGTATGTCTGGCCTTCAAAAGTGAAGAAGTTGTGGGTCAGGATGAAGCTGGCTAAGGTAATGAGGAAAGAGGTTTTAGGTAGGGCGGCAGGTGATCGGCGTGAAAGGAAGTGCTCCATCGCAGCGAGGCCCTGGACATGCGGAATATTTGTGTATAAGGAAGTGGCATCAATGGTTACAAGGATGGTTTCCGGGGGTAACAGACTGGGTAGGGATTCCAGGCGTTCGAGAAAGTGGTTGGTGTCTTTGATGAAGGATGGGAGACTGCATGTAATGGGTTGAAGGTGTTGATCTACGTAGGCAGAGATGCGTTCTGTGGGGGCTTGGTAACCAGCTACAATGGGACGGCCGGGATGATTGGGTTTGTGAATTTTGGGAAGAAGGTAGAAGGTGGGGGTGCGGGGTGTTGGTGGGGTCAGGAGGTTGATGGAGTCAGGTGAAAGGTTTTGTAGGGGGCCTAAGGTTCTGAGGATTCCTTGAAGCTCCGCCTGGACATCAGGAATGGGATTACCATGGCAAACTTTGTAAGTAGTGTTGTCTGAAAGCTGACGTAGTCCCTCAGCCACATACTCCCGACGATCAAGTACCACAGTCGTGGAACCCTTGTCTGCCGGAAGAATGACGATGGATTGGTCAGCCTTCAGATCACGGATAGCCTGGGCTTCAGCAGTGGTGATGTTGGGAGTAGGATTAAGGTTTTTTAAGAAGGATTGAGAGGCAAGGCTGGAAGTCAGAAATTCCTGGAAGGTTAGGAGAGGGTGATTTTGAGGAAGAGGAGGTGGGTCCCGCTGTGACGGAGGACGGAACTGTTCCAGGCATGGTTCAATTTGGATAGTATCTTGGGGAGTTGGATCATTGGGAGTAGGATTAGGATCATTTTTCTTCGTGGCAAAGTGATATTTCCAGCAGAGAGTACGGCTGTAGGACAGTAAATCTTTGACAAGGGCTGTTTGGTTAAATCTGGGAGTGGGGCTGAAGGTGAGGCCTTTGGATAGGACAGAGGTTTCGGATTGGGAGAGAGGTTTGGAGGAGAGGTTAACTACTGAATTGGGGTGTTGTGGTTCCAGATTGTGTTGATTGGAGTTTTGAGGTTTTGGAGGGAGTGGAGCTGGAAGTGGGAGATTGAGTAGATGGGAGAGACTGGGTTTGTGTGCAATGAGAGGAGGTTGAGGTTTGCTGGAAAGGTTGTGAAGGGTGAGTGAGTTGCCTTTCCGGAGGTGGGAAACCAGGAGATTGGATAGTTTTTTAAGGTGGAGGGTGGCATGCTGTTCTAATTTGCGGTTGGCCTGTAGGAGGATGCTCTGAACAACTGGTGTGGATGTGGGAGAGGAAAGATTGAGGACTTTTATTAGGGACAGGAGTTGATGGGTGTGTTGATTGGCTGAGTGGATGTGTAGGTGAAGGATTAGGTGGGTGAGGGCAATGGATTGTTCGGTTTGGAACTGGTATAGGGACTGATGGAAAGAAGGGTTGCAGCCAGAGATGGGAACTTTAAGTGTGAGGCCTTTGGGGGTGATGCCAAATGTCAGACAAGCCTGAGAAAATAAAATATGGGAGTGTAATCTGGCTAGGGCGAAGGCATGTTTGCGGAGGGAATGTAAATAAAACTTAATGGGGTCGTTGTGGAGGTGTTGTGAGGGTGACATGGTACTGGAAGGTGGAAAGTGGAACGAGGCTGAAATGAAAATGAAAATAAATATAAAAATATATGGGGAGAGATAAAGGTAAAACTCGAAAGCAAATGGAGATCTGGTGTGAAAAAAGGCGAAAAAGGGTTGGATAGAGCTGGGCTATGTTGATCCTGTGGTGAACTTGTGTAGGTAGATAATGATGTGCACAAAGGTTAGGTGGTTGTGTTGCCGCCAAAACACGTTAAAGGGTGGAGAAATACGGGAAAATTTCGAAAAAACTACGTGAGGATGTATTAAAAGGGTGGTTTGGTGGTGGCAGATTATGAAAATGAAGCTAACAATTGTCTGGTGAAGAAATAATGACGTTAAAACCTGTGGGAAGCGGCTAAAAATGATCGATGATGTGAGAAAAACGGAAATAGAAATAAAGCAAAAGATATTAAAACTAGCCGAAAAGGTTGTTTAATAGCTGAAAGGAACTGTTTGTGAACTGGAAACGGTGGATTTTATAGCAGCGGTAGTGTTGAAAGCGGAAAAAAATTTTTTGGTTATGGTTTGGAAGTGGGTTACGTATTGTTACGTACTATTGAGTATATATCGGCGGGATACAATTGTATCCCTATGAAATCCCCAAACCACCTTCCCTACCCTCTGGCTCCTACCCCTGTAACCGCCCCCGGTGTAAAACCTGTCCCATGCACCCTCCCACCACCACCTATTCCAGTCCTGTAACCCGGAAGGTGTACACGATCAAAGGCAGAGCCACGTGTGAAAGCACCCACGTGATTTACCAACTGACCTGCCTACACTGTGAAGCGTTCTATGTGGGAATGACCAGCAACAAACTGTCCATTCGCATGAATGGACACAGGCAGACAGTGTTTGTTGGTAATGAGGATCACCCTGTGGCTAAACATGCCTTGGTGCACGGCCAGCACATCTTGGCACAGTGTTACACCGTCCGGGTTATCTGGATACTTCCCACTAACACCAACCTGTCAGAACTCCGGAGATGGGAACTTGCCCTTCAGCATATCCTCTCTTCTCGCTATCCGCCAGGCCTCAATCTCCGCTAATTTCGATCTGCCGCCGCTCATACCTCACCTGTCTTTCAACATCATCTTTGCCTCTGTATTTCCGTCCCGACTGACATCTCTGCCCAAACTCTTTGCCTTTACAAATGTCTGCTTGTGTCTGTGTATGTGTGGATGGATATGTGTGTGTGTGCGAGTGTAAACCTGTCCTTTTTTCCCCCTAAGGTAAGTCTTTCCGCTCCCGGGATTGGAATGACTCCTTACCCTCTCCCTTAAAACCCAATCCTTTTGTCTTTCCTTCTCCTTCCCTCTTTCCTGACGAGGCAACCATTGGTTGCGAAAGCTAGAGTTTTGTGTGTTTGTTTGTGTTTATTTGTGTGTCTGTCGACCTGCCAGCGCTTTTGTTGGGTAAGTCTCATCATCTTTCTTTTTAAATATATTTTTCCCACGTGGAATGTTTCCCTCTATTATATTCATATCATTAATTTGAATCCAACAATCACGTTTGTTATTGTTATTGTTATTGTCACTGTTACATTTCGTAGTCTTTTCTGTCATCTTATTTCCTCCTTCTGTTTTTGCCAGCAGTTTTACTTTCTATTCACCTTCTCCTTTTTACCGTAATCCAGTATACAATTGTATCCCGCCGATATATACTCAATAGTACGTAACAATACGTAACCCACTTCCAAACCATAACCAAAAAATTTTTTTCCGCTTTCAACACTACCGCTGCTATAAAATCCACCGTTTCCAGTTCACAAACAGTTCCTTTCAGCTATTAAACAACCTTTTCGGCTAGTTTTAATATCTTTTGCTTTATTTCCATTTCCGTTTTTCTCACATCATCGATCATTTTTAGCCGCTTCCCACAGGTTTTAACGTCATTATTTCTTCACCAGACAATTGTTAGCTTCATTTTCATAATCTGCCACCACCAAACCACCCTTTTAATACATCCTCACGTAGTTTTTTCGAAATTTTCCCGTATTTCTCCACCCTTTAACGTGTTTTGGCGGCAACACAACCACCTAACCTTTGTGCACATCATTATCTACCTACACAAGTTCACCACAGGATCAACATAGCCCAGCTCTATCCAACCCTTTTTCGCCTTTTTTCACACCAGATCTCCATTTGCTTTCGAGTTTTACCTTTATCTCTCCCCATATATTTTTATATTTATTTTCATTTTCATTTCAGCCTCGTTCCACTTTCCACCTTCCAGTACCATGTCACCCTCACAACACCTCCACAACGACCCCATTAAGTTTTATTTACATTCCCTCCGCAAACATGCCTTCGCCCTAGCCAGATTACACTCCCATATTTTATTTTCTCAGGCTTGTCTGACATTTGGCATCACCCCCAAAGGCCTCACACTTAAAGTTCCCATCTCTGGCTGCAACCCTTCTTTCCATCAGTCCCTATACCAGTTCCAAACCGAACAATCCATTGCCCTCACCCACCTAATCCTTCACCTACACATCCACTCAGCCAATCAACACACCCATCAACTCCTGTCCCTAATAAAAGTCCTCAATCTTTCCTCTCCCACATCCACACCAGTTGTTCAGAGCATCCTCCTACAGGCCAACCGCAAATTAGAACAGCATGCCACCCTCCACCTTAAAAAACTATCCAATCTCCTGGTTTCCCACCTCCGGAAAGGCAACTCACTCACCCTTCACAACCTTTCCAGCAAACCTCAACCTCCTCTCATTGCACACAAACCCAGTCTCTCCCATCTACTCAATCTCCCACTTCCAGCTCCACTCCCTCCAAAACCTCAAAACTCCAATCAACACAATCTGGAACCACAACACCCCAATTCAGTAGTTAACCTCTCCTCCAAACCTCTCTCCCAATCCGAAACCTCTGTCCTATCCAAAGGCCTCACCTTCAGCCCCACTCCCAGATTTAACCAAACAGCCCTTGTCAAAGATTTACTGTCCTACAGCCGTACTCTCTGCTGGAAATATCACTTTGCCACGAAGAAAAATGATCCTAATCCTACTCCCAATGATCCAACTCCCCAAGATACTATCCAAATTGAACCATGCCTGGAACAGTTCCGTCCTCCGTCACAGCGGGACCCACCTCCTCTTCCTCAAAATCACCCTCTCCTAACCTTCCAGGAATTTCTGACTTCCAGCCTTGCCTCTCAATCCTTCTTAAAAAACCTTAATCCTACTCCCAACATCACCACTGCTGAAGCCCAGGCTATCCGTGATCTGAAGGCTGACCAATCCATCGTCATTCTTCCGGCAGACAAGGGTTCCACGACTGTGGTACTTGATCGTCGGGAGTATGTGGCTGAGGGACTACGTCAGCTTTCAGACAACACTACTTACAAAGTTTGCCATGGTAATCCCATTCCTGATGTCCAGGCGGAGCTTCAAGGAATCCTCAGAACCTTAGGCCCCCTACAAAACCTTTCACCTGACTCCATCAACCTCCTGACCCCACCAACACCCCGCACCCCCACCTTCTACCTTCTTCCCAAAATTCACAAACCCAATCATCCCGGCCGTCCCATTGTAGCTGGTTACCAAGCCCCCACAGAACGCATCTCTGCCTACGTAGATCAACACCTTCAACCCATTACATGCAGTCTCCCATCCTTCATCAAAGACACCAACCACTTTCTCGAACGCCTGGAATCCCTACCCAGTCTGTTACCCCCGGAAACCATCCTTGTAACCATTGATGCCACTTCCTTATACACAAATATTCCGCATGTCCAGGGCCTCGCTGCGATGGAGCACTTCCTTTCACGCCGATCACCTGCCGCCCTACCTAAAACCTCTTTCCTCATTACCTTAGCCAGCTTCATCCTGACCCACAACTTCTTCACTTTTGAAGGCCAGACATACCAACAATTAAAGGGAACAGCCATGGGTACCAGGATGGCCCCCTCGTACGCCAACCTATTCATGGGTCGCTTAGAGGAAGCTTTCTTGGTTACCCAGGCCTGCCAACCCAAAGTTTGGTACAGATTTATTGATGACATTTTCATGATCTGGACTCACAGTGAAGAAGAACTCCAGAATTTCCTCTCCAACCTCAACTCCTTTGGTTCCATCAGATTCACCTGGTCCCACTCGAAATCCCATGCCACTTTCCTTGACGTTGACCTCCACCTGTCCAATGGCCAGCTTCACACGTCCGTCCACATCAAACCCACCAACAAGCAACAGTACCTCCATTATGACAGCTGCCACCCATTCCACATCAAACGGTCCCTTCCCTACAGCCTAGGTCTTCGTGGCAAACGAATCTGCTCCAGTCCGGAATCCTTGAACCATTACACCAACAACCTGAAAACAGCTTTTGCATCCCGTAACTACCCTCCCGACCTGGTACAGAAGCAAATAACCAGAGCCACTTCCTCATCTCCTCAAACCCGGAACCTTCCACAGAAGAACCCCAAAAGTGCCCCACTTGTGACAGGATACTTTCCGGGACTGGATCAGATTCTGAATGTGGCTCTCCAGCAGGGATACGACTTCCTCAAATCCTGCCCTGAAATGAGATCCATCCTTCATGAAATCCTCCCCACTCCACCAAGAGTGTCTTTCCGCCGTCCACCTAACCTTCGTAACCTCTTAGTTCATCCCTATGAAATCCCCAAACCACCTTCCCTACCCTCTGGCTCCTACCCCTGTAACCGCCCCCGGTGTAAAACCTGTCCCATGCACCCTCCCACCACCACCTATTCCAGTCCTGTAACCCGGAAGGTGTACACGATCAAAGGCAGAGCCACGTGTGAAAGCACCCACGTGATTTACCAACTGACCTGCCTACACTGTGAAGCGTTCTATGTGGGAATGACCAGCAACAAACTGTCCATTCGCATGAATGGACACAGGCAGACAGTGTTTGTTGGTAATGAGGATCACCCTGTGGCTAAACATGCCTTGGTGCACGGCCAGCACATCTCGGCACAGTGTTACACCGTCCGGGTTATCTGGATACTTCCCACTAACACCAACCTGTCAGAACTCCGGAGATGGGAACTTGCCCTTCAGCATATCCTCTCTTCTCGCTATCCGCCAGGCCTCAATCTCCGCTAATTTCGATCTGCCGCCGCTCATACCTCACCTGTCTTTCAACATCATCTTTGCCTCTGTATTTCCGTCCCGACTGACATCTCTGCCCAAACTCTTTGCCTTTACAAATGTCTGCTTGTGTCTGTGTATGTGTGGATGGATATGTGTGTGTGTGCGAGTGTAAACCTGTCCTTTTTTCCCCCTAAGGTAAGTCTTTCCGCTCCCGGGATTGGAATGACTCCTTACCCTCTCCCTTAAAACCCAATCCTTTTGTCTTTCCTTCTCCTTCCCTCTTTCCTGACGAGGCAACCATTGGTTGCGAAAGCTAGAGTTTTGTGTGTTTGTTTGTGTTTATTTGTGTGTCTGTCGACCTGCCAGCGCTTTTGTTGGGTAAGTCTCATCATCTTTCTTTTTAAATATATTTTTCCCACGTGGAATGTTTCCCTCTATTATATATATATATATATATATATATATATATATAAAAGAGAGAGAGAGAGAGAGAGAGAGAGAGAGAGAGAGAGAGAGAGAGAAAAATAATGCAGATCTATCAGCCTCCCATTTGTACTACACGAAATATTTACTAAAACTACTACTACCCGTGTGAAGAAAGAATTACAGTTTACCGGCTGGCTTTAGAAGGGAACGTGACGACGAACCCCTCACGAGCTGTGAACAAAATTACACAGAGGAAAAATTACCGCTGTGTCTAGGATAAATAGATTTTACAAGAGAAAACGTCCATTCAGATTATCTCAGTGCACTGAAGAACACGTACCCGTGCTACAATTTCCACGAGATCTCACCGTGACAGAGAAATTCGGAACAAAGAGGCATCGGGCAGGGAGATTCCGTGATGTCAAAGCTGTTCCCAGTGTTCCATACGGCAGTTTCCAGGTCTCTAACTGAGTAAACAGTCTCTATGTAAGACATCCAAAACACCTTCCCTCTGGTGGTGACACTGGACAGTTTGCATCCAGTGAAGATAAACTTCGACAGTGACTTACGTACTCAGCAGGTCACTGCGCAGTATACAGCAGGGGGGTAATCTGTACCAATATTACAGATTTTCTGTCATTTCGTTCATGTATAGAGAGATGGAAGAGGACTGTGTACACCATACGTCCTAACCTCCCTTACTTTAGTTAATGCAGATAGGGAGGAAAAACAAACCCACAATGTTCAAGTGCAGAATTAGTGCGCCGCTCAAAACAGTCGCACCATTTAAGTGTCTGGGAGTAACGTCGCAAAGCGTTACGAAATGGAACGAGCGTGAGAGAATAGTGGTAGGGAAGGCAACGGTCCCGTCCAGTTTATCGGGAGGTTCACCAGTAAAGGAGAATGCACGCAGGATGCCGGTGCCACCTGTTCTCGAGTACTGCTCGAGCGTGTGGGATCAACACCAGGTCGGATTAAGGGAGGACGTCAAGGCAATTCAGTGGTGGGCTGCTCGATATGTTACCAAGTCTTTCAAACAATATGTAAGTGTTACGGAGATGCTTTAGAAACTCAAATGCTAATCCCAGGAGGGAAGGCAATGTTCTTTTCGGTGAACACTATCGAGAAAATTTAGAGAACTGGCATCTGAAGCCAACTGCCGAACGATTCTACTGCTGCCAACTTACACCGAGCTTAAGGACCACGGAGATACGATATGAGAAATTGGGGCTCGTACAGAGGCATACAGTCATCTTCCCCTCGCTCTATTTGTGAGTGTAACAGGAAAGCAAATGACTATTAATTTACACCATTCCCTTAAATGGCACAACATGCATATACAATATTAACAGATTTATTTATTCCTATTCAAGGATTCATCTATGGCAGTGAAGGAGTTGTCAAGGAGATACGATTTCAATTTATTTTTGAAGCTATTACTGCTGTATGTCAGACATTTTATTTCATCAGGTAATTTGTCAAAATTTTTTATAGCAGCATATTTTACCCCTTTTTGTGGCAAAGATAGGTTGAGTAAAGGATAGTGTAAGTCTTTCTTTTTTCTGGTATTATAATCACGAATGTCACTAGAATGAGATTTTCACTCTGCAGCAGAGTGTGCGCCTATACGAAACTTCCTGGCAGATTAAAACTGTGTGCCAGACCGAGACTCGAACTCGGGACCTTTGCCTTTCGCGGGCCAGTGCTCTACCGACTGAGCTACCCGAGCACGACTCACGCCCCGTCCTCACAGCCTCACTTCTGCCAGTACCTCGTCTCCTACCTTCCAAACTTCACAGAAGCTCTCCTGCGAACCACGAGAGCTTCTGTGAAGTTGCCCTGACACGGAGCCAGCAAGCCACGCGACTCCAGGGCCCAACCCAACAGCCGACATACCGTACGCTCCGGCAGCTTACAAAGAACATCGGTGAGGCCGACGGGCCAATAGCTATCCACACCGAGGGGGTTTTTACCGGGTTCGAGCACCGGAATGACAGTGCTCTCCCGCCATTGCGACGGAAAGATGCTACCGTACCAGATCCGGTCGAAGACGACAAGAAGATGTCACTCGTAGTCAGACGATAGGTGTTTAATCGTCTGGCTGTGGATGCCATCGGGCCCAGGAGCTGTGTCGGGGCAACGTGCGAGGACACTGAGGAGCTCCCACTCTGTAAACGGGGCGTTACAGGATCTACTGCAGCGTGCAGCGAACGCGAGGACGTTCCCTTCCAGCCGCCGTTCGAGTGTGCGAAAGGCTAGGGGATAATTCTTCGATGCAGAGACTCGAGCAAAGTGCTCGGCAATTGCGTTTGCTTCGGTACATAGCTCGCCATTTCCGTTAACACCGGGGACAGCTGTCGGGGCTCGGTACCCGAAAAGACGTTCGATCTTTGCCCAGAATGGAAAGGTGACGTGTGGCACCCAATGGTGGAGACGTATCTCTCCCAACACTCCTCCTCCCGTCGTTTGATAAGGTGGCGACCACTGGCACAGAGCCGTTTCAAGGCTACGAGGTACTCCAGGGAAGGGTGCCACTTATGCCGCTGTAGAGCTCGCCGACACTCCTCGATCGCTTCGGCGACCGCCGAGGGACTGCCTTACGCCTCGAGCACCCTAAAGAGCGAGGGATCGTGTTTTCTGCTGCAGAAACAATTGTGTTAGTCACCCGCTCAACCGTCACATCGATGTTGCCGTGTGGGGGCGATTCGGCGGTGACAGCAGAGGCGAAAGTTCCCCAGTCCGCCTCGTTCAGAGCCCGTCTGGGCAGGTGTCTGTGCACCTGACGCCAGGACAGTGACGGGAAGATGGGGAAGTGGTCACTACCGCACAGGTTGTCGTGTGCTCTCCAGTGGATAGATGGGAGAAGTCCTGGGCTGCATACTGATAAATCGTATTTAAGAGCAGAGGTCGAATTGCGACAGTAAAGTTTCGACATCTCTGCCTCGGCCAGTAAGCACGGTACCACCCCGCAAGGGGTTATGGGCATTAAAATCTCCCAGAAGTAGGAAAGGGTTAGGGAGTTGATCAATCACTGCAGCTAATACATTTAGGGGTACTGCACCATCTGGAGGAAGATACACATTGCAGACAGTTATTTCCTACGTCGTAGTCATTCTGACAGCCACAGCTTCAAGAGGGGTCTGAAGGGGCACACGTTTACTAGAGACGGGGTTTAGGATATAAATGCAAACTCCACCTGACACTCTATTATAGTCGCTACGGTTCCTGTAATATCCCTTATAGCCGCGGTGGACAGGAGTCCGCATTGCCGGGAACCAGGTTTCCTGGAGGGCAATGCAGAAAGCAGGTGTAAAGCTTACAGTTGCCGTAGCTCAGCCAGGCGGTGGAAAAAACCACCGCAATTCCACTGGAGGACGACATCGTGACACTGGGAAGGCACGGAACATTCGACGAGGCAGTTTACACCTCACAGTCACCCGCTGCCACCGATTTATTGCCCGAGCAGTCTATATCCACTGTGTCCCAGGGTCTGGCGAGATCTAGATCCTCGGCGGACACCAAAATCTCCACCCCGTCCTCAGCCGCAGAGCTCGTAGGTAGTAGTGGCGTGGGTGCCACTGCAATTTCTTTCGTCTCGGGGGTTTTCTTTTCAGATTTCTCTCGCCGCTCCTCGGGTTTCCCCGGCTGTGAGGACTTCACCGGCTCAGTGTCCGGGACCGAGGACGATCGTGAAACCGTGCGACCAGCTGCTTTCGGGCTCTCGGTGTCATCCTTCCCACTAGCAAAAACCCGGGAAGGGAGTGACCCGAGGGAGCCCTTCCTAGCAAGAGAAGCCGAAGAAGACTTACGCTTCTCCGGCTCAGAAGTGGGGACGGATGTCCCCTATGTTTGGAGGGGGGTTGCTCCCGAAGTAGTCAGTGCAGGAGCAACAGGGAGGGAAATGCCCCCCACCGTCAAGGGGGCAGGTGTAGTCTTCCGGCTCTCAGAGGTGACCTGGGTCGGCGGAGCTGACGGTGCCAGAACTGTCGCAGCGGTAGCGTAAGACGATGCCGTACGCGCGGGATGTAGGCGCTCAAATTTTCTCTTAGCCTCAATGTAGGTCAGTCTGTCTGGGGTCTCGTACTGCATGATTTTCCTTTCTTTCTGGAGAATCCTGCTGTCAGATGAGCGAGGCGAACGGTGCTCTCCGCAGTTGACACAGGTGGGAGGCGGGGTATCGGGACGTGACGGGCGTCCGCAATCTCGGCACGTGACGCCGGATGTACGGCGGGAAGACGTATGGCCGAACTTGCGGCACTTAAAGCACCGCATCGGGTGAGGGATATAGGGCTTTACGTCACACCGGTAGACCGTCACCTCGACCTTCTCGGGCAACGTATCACCCTCAAAGGACGAGATGAAGGCACCGGTGGCAACCCGATTAACCTTCGGACACGCCGGACGAAATGCACACCTCGCCCCTCTAAATTGGCGCGCAGCTCGTCGTCGGACTGCAAAAGAAGGTCTCTGTGAAATATGATACCCTGGACCATATTTAAGCTCTTATGGGGCGCGATGGTTACAGAAACATCCACCAGCTTGTCACAAGCGATTATCAATACTACATTATCTAGCTGAAGTTCACATGCACAAAATTTGCTTACTTCTACAGTTTTGTATTTATACCCTCGTTTTATGAAAATGGGAACGCCTCCTCTATTCGTCCTAGATCCACAAGTGTACGATGCTAAATTATACCCATTTATACTGACACTGTCCATCCCCACAGTTCCGTGGTCATCAGACAGACCGAATATATCTACCTCATTTTCGTTTTTGAGATCATCTAAACACACTAGCTCATCTACTTTATTTTTTATTCCCTCGATGTTTTGATGAAGTAAGTACTGCCCTTAGCTTTGCCCCTATTTACTGTACACGAAGTTTCTTTTATTCTATTTATTGTCATCTGTCTGGACGTCGGCTTTAACCTACTAGGTCTACAACTTTGCTTCTGCCATTTTTTCTCGAAGTTTGGGGCTTTATTGTTTCGTAGTATTGCCCATCGCCGGCCACTACTTTCTCCCATTTTTCGGATAGTATACAAATCCCGTGGCGGAAGAACTGGGCGTCTTTTGTGGGATCCGTGCATCGATTCAATTTTCCACTCGGGCATACGACGGAAGTGCCAGTCAGCCAGACTGTAGGTCACTGATCGAAAAAGGTGGTAGTCGGGGAGAGCAACATACGGAGAACACGGCAAAAGAGATAGGAATTCTCATTTCGACGTTTCCGTGTTTATTTTGACGGGTTTTGCGACATGGGGTCGAGCACTGACCTGCTGCGAAATTACCTTTGTGTGTCTATCGCTGTATTGTGGCCGTTTGTGTTTCAGTTCTGGGCTCGACCACATCAATTGCTTTCGATAATGGTGTCGTGACTGTCTTCGTCTGTTTCAGTAGCTACGAAAACTGATTTGTCTTTCCCTGCCATTCCAGTCTTCGACATCAAAATCGTTGGTCTTATCCAGCATTTTAAGAGCCACAGCTGCAGATTTCTTCATGTTAAAGCAGAAAATTAAAACTTCCTGCAAATGGCGAGAAACGGGTACTAAGTTGATGCGCTTAATCGGAATAACCTTATGATGCAATCACAAATCGACTAATATTTTTACGGCATCATGTTTATAGATGCCTAAGCTTATTGTATTACACCTATGACTGACCACCTGAACCACACTTGCCACTACTGCCAAATAGGAAAACTCCTTTATTACTTTAAGTGTCTCATTCCCTAATCTAATTCCTCACCATCACCCAAGGTAACTCGACTACATACCATTATCCTCGTTTTGATTTTGTTGGTGTTCATCTTATATCCTCCTTTCAAGACACCGTCCATTCCGTTCAACTGCTCTTACAGGTCCTTTGCTGTCTCTGACAGAATTACAATGTCATCGGCGAACCTCAAAGTTTTTATTTCTTCTCCACGGATTTTAGTACCTACTCCAAATTTTTCTTTTGTTTCCTTTACTGCTTGCTCAAGATACAGATAAAATAACATAGGGGATAAGCTACAACCCTGTCTCACTCCCTTCCTAACAACAGCATCGTAACAAGAGAAAATTCCGACGCACTCTTACGAGCCAGAAACTGAACGATAACACGAGGCAAACGGAAACTGACGAAAGTTATTCTTTCATTTGCGACAAACTTCTGAGAAGAAACTGTTCGTTCACCACATCACACCGGATTGCGATTGCCAGTGAAGAGGACGGAAGGACCATTATTGCTGCAACAACTGACGTGTCCCACCGTTCTTCGTCATGAAAGTGCCAGCTGTCTCACAGCACCCCAAACAATTGATTACCTGACAGACAAAATTACCATATTAACATCCAGTTCCCCATATACACCTGCTTTATTGCCGAAACACTTCTCTTTGTTCTCTCACGTCAAATGAAAAACTCCCGAACAACAATTTTCACCACAGGAAGAAGCTGTTTATATCGTCCCAAACTCATATTTTTGAGACTCTGACAACAGAGGGGAGGAAAACTTTTCAGAATCTGTTGAACAAATGCACACGCAGATGTTTAAGCTTATAATGGCAAATGGCCTGAAAACAAGAAATTAATTGTCCCCCCACCCTCTTAAAAAAAAAAGTTTTCTTCACAGCAGAGAGGACAAGGAGGAGCACCTGCGTGAGGTCGTTGTAGAACTTGGTGCCCTCGCGCAGGTTGCCCTGCAGCTCGAAGAACGCGTCGTGGGCCGCCGCCAGCTGCTTCAGCACCTCCTCGCGGCGAGCCGCGGCGCCCCCGCCCGCCTTCTCCTTGCAGAACTCTTCGTTAGCTTCCTGTAAAACCGACAGTCGATGAAACGGACGGTGACTGAGACCGACACTAATTTTAGGAGTGATAAAAGAAAATTAATAAGCTAGGAGAAATAACAGAAAGAGGGTGAAGAAGATATTAGGAAAAACAGTGACAGTAGAAACAGTCAATTCAGAAGAAATGGAAGTATACAATTGTTCTGACAAAACTAGAGACTTACGGCCTACGGGCACAGCCGAATAACGAGTTCTCGAAAGAAATTCTGAACGGCAGTTTGAGAAATTAAAAGACAAACACAGGAAAGAGCACAGGCACCTGTAAGAAACTGGCACAATAAAATTAACGCTTTCTCTGCTACAGACGTGCTCTGTGAGGCGGACGCCATCGAGGCTGTACCCCTCACCACGTGCCGGTGTCCGTGCCGAGAGAAAGCGTTTCGGACGGTACGAAATGTATGTCGTCTGTGTTTTTGAAAACTATTAGACGGACAAATTTGACTTTTGCATATCTTACGATCCGATACCCTCACCCGGCACAGAATTCGAGAATATTTTTTCGTTAGCCAACGTACTTACTGCACGGCGTCATTAAATAAAACATTAAAGAGTATGCGGGGGTACAAACACATTGCGTGAACTTTGCTTACGGTTAATTTAAGCTCACACATTGCAGTGAATGAAATATAGACAAAATATCAAAATTTAATTAAAAATTGGGACCAGAACGATATCTCATTAGGTTCTCGAGTTACTGGGTTTTTATATCCGAAGGACAGTTGCACACTACGTGCACGTTCATGTCCTGGCACACCGCAAATCTGTCATAACGACCGTCTTATCTCTTGAACAATTCGACTGACTGAAACGATGTTTTCTGCAAACGGTAGCACAAAATGAGGTATGTACGTCGCATGATAAACACTATAAATTTCTTTATTCGCCAAGATACGGAAGTAACTCGTCCACAGCAGTGACAGGTCGGCAGCTCGGGATACGCACAGACGTCCGTAGTACTGTAGGAAACCTGAGCGGTAAGCGTATACGCGTCCGAAACACCTGGCGAACGTCGTAGCGCAACGGGTATACGGGCCTACGGCAGCGAAAGGGTTAAGGGACGAGACAGTTTGCGAGAGAAGACAGTGCCACAATTACGAGGAAGAAAGTGATGGCAGAACAGAGGAAAGAAAAGTGAACAGATTAAAGGTTGCCTGAGTAAGCACACAGCTAACTTTGTGGCTTAAACGTGGTCTTAGTTGGCCCGTAATTAAAGATAAGGATGGTGACATTATACAGAAGCCAATTCTTTTTGAGGAAGACAGTGTCCTCTCCACAATAAATATACAGCAAAGCCTAAAACTGTAGATATGCAGTGCTTAATTGCAACTTAATTGTCTACAAATGACATAAAATCATTATTCGAGTCTGTGATCATTACCACTAGTCAATATAATTGATCATACTGATTTATATTTTTTAAATTTAATTGTTTAAGATAGAGCAATGCATTTTTAATGACTACCTGCTATGTAACAACCCCGAAAAAAGTTTATAAACGTTTGTCAATTGTAAAGACTCTCGGGTGACACACAACCTACTGACGCAATACGTGAAGGAATGATTCCAAGTGGAACTGTGATATGAGCAAGAAGCTAAATACATGAAAGTGTCCAAGCCCGACCACCAAGTTCAAGTAACTGACAGTGAAACAACCTTCGTATTTTTATTATTATGCCTGCACTTATTTTCAGCACTATTAATAAATGGCATGCGCAATTTTTCAAAGCTTTGCTTTTACATGAGAAACATACACAGGAACAGAACAACAACAAACCTGAAAAAAGCAATGACAGACTACCTAAATGAAACAAGTGACTTCTATGAATCAGATGAAGTAGTAGTTAAAATATATAATAAAAACATGGGCCACTGATACTATCACACATTTACCGAAACATTTTTGAGGAAGAAATTTAAAAGAGCTGTTGTTTTCTGAAAATTGTGGAATCCAATCCCACAATCAACACTTCATGACTTAGTTTTGTAGAAGATATCTGGCTTATGTCAGCATATATCACCAAGCTATGAAAGATATCAAAGCCACAGTATATCAGTCCTTCAGTATTGAACTAACTTAACCTGGCATTAACAAAAAATATTTTTCCCTCTTTCATATTTTGAGAGGCACTGAGTGGGGCGCCAACAAAAGAAAAGGGTGGAAGGGGGTAGAATGGGAGAGAGGGGGGGGGAGGAGGAGGAAGAGGAGGAGGAGTAATAGGAGGAGTAAGAGGAGGAGTAATAGGAGGAGGGGGGGGACGGGCGAGGGGGGGGAGGACGGGCGAGGGGGGGGGAGGACGGGCGAGGAGGGGGGGGAGAGGACGGGCGAGGGGAGGGGAGAGGACGGGCGAGGGGGGGAGAGGACGGGCGAGGGGGGGAGGGGACGGGCGAGGGGGGGGAGGGGACGGGCGAGGGGGGGGAGGGGACGGGCGAGGGGGGGGAGGGGACGGGCGAGGGGGGGGAGGGGACGGGCGAGGGGGGGGAGGGGACGGGCGAGGGGGGGGAGGGGACGGGCGAGGGGGGGGAGGGGACGGGCGAGGGGGGGGAGGGGACGGGCGAGGGGGGGGAGGGGACGGGCGAGGGGGGGAGAGGACGGGCGAGGGGGGGAGAGGACGGGCGAGGGGGGGAGAGGACGGGCGAGGGGGGGAGAGGACGGGCGAGGGGGGGTGAGGACGGGCGAGGGGGGGAGAGGACGGGCGAGGGGGGGAGAGGACGGGCGAGGGGGGGAGAGGACGGGCGAGGGGGGGAGAGGACGGGCGAGGGGGGGAGAGGACGGGCGAGGGGGGGAGAGGACGGGCGAGGGGGGGATAGGACGGGCGAGGGGGGGATAGGACGGGCGAGGGGGGGATAGGACGGGCGAGGGGGGGATAGGACGGGCGAGGGGGATAGGACGGGCGAGGGGGATAGGACGGGCGAGGGGGATAGGACGGGCGAGGGGGATAGGACGGGCGAGGGGGATAGGACGGGCGAGGGGGATAGGACGGGCGAGGGGGATAGGACGGGCGAGGGGGATAGGACGGGCGAGGGGGATAGGACGGGCGAGGGGGATAGGACGGGCGAGGGGGATAGGACGGGCGAGGGGGATAGGAGGGGCGAGGGGGATAGGAGGGGCGAGGGGGATAGGAGGGGCGAGGGGGATAGGAGGGGCGAGGGGGATAGGAGGGGCGAGGCGGATAGGAGGGGCGAGGGGGATAGGAGGGGCGAGGGGGATAGAAGGGGCGAGGGGGATAGGAGGGGCGAGGGGGATAGGAGGGGCGAGGGGGATAGGAGGGGCGAGGGGGATAGGAGGGGCGAGGGGGATAGGAGGGGCGAGGGGGATAGGAGGGGCGAGGGGGATAGGAGGGGCGAGGGGGATAGGAGGGGCGAGGGGGATAGGAGGGGCGAGGGGGATAGGAGGGGCGAGGGGGATAGGAGGGGCGAGGGGGATAGGAGGGGCGAGGGGGATAGGAGGGGCGAGGGGGATAGGAGTGGCGAGGGGGATAGGAGGGGCGAGGGGGATAGGAGGGGCGAGGGGGAGAGGAGGGGGATGGCCAGGGACAGGCGTTTATCTTAAAACACACTGAATTACGTGTCTCTTAAATATTCTAACCTCGTCCTACATCGAGTGCATCTACAGAGTTACGAACATCAATGTAGAACACTGCAGCATGGAACTATACGTCGAGGTAGCACGATTCTGTTAAGTGCTACTAATATTCTGAAACTTATCAAAGTATATCAGCTTTTGAGACTATTTGAAAGAAACGAGAACATTATTGTCACGTGCATGTAACTCAGCACTACAGAACAACTTGCATCACTGAAAGTTATGTATATATATGAGTTATTAACTGTAAGTGTAGTGCGATTGTACTTATAGAAACCTCATCAACCGATACAATAAAAAAAGCAAGATAGGTGAAAGCAAGGTGGGATATATCAAACTGAGCAAAATTTCCCAGACGACCACCAGTCGAATACGCACTGTCTCAGAGTTACCCCCACAAAATGACTGCCACTCAGTGACGTGTATCTGGAAGGGAGTGCATTTAAACTAATTTTTTCCAGATAATACCTGTTACGGCAAGGAACATACAGATAGTTATTAAACCACTTGAACAGTCCTGCTGTACAGTCAAAGCTAGGCAAACTTTAAATTCCTTTTCACAGCTAGTTACATTAGATGAAAATTTTCTGTTATACTCCGAGGAACACACTATTTTTTGGAACTAATAGTTCGTTCCTTGGGCACTAGTGAGGGTTACATCAGGAAAGATTAAAAAGGAGGAGCAGGTCAGGTCAGTTGGATCACAGGATGACAGAGGACGAGAGTCGACAGGGGAGGGAGGGAGGGAGGGAGGGAGGGAGGGAGGGGCTGTCAGAGAGTGTTAATTTGATAAGCAGTGGCCCAGCTCCAGTACACACATAAAAGAGCAGAGTGAAAAGTAAACACAGATTAGGGCAAAGAGATACGAAATGTGCAATTAACAACTAGTACACAGGGAAAACAGCGAGAACAAACAAAGTATATTTATAATGATAAAACAGACGGGGACGTGTTAACGGAGATTAAGTTCAAAAGCATTGACCGCCGGTGGAAACCTCGACATAGGCGTAACGGTCTGAAAATATAATACAATTCCACGAGAAGGTTACTGAGGTTAGGACAAGGACAAAAAGTGACGGTGGGTGGTACAGTGAGGATATTGCGGAGAACAACTCATTTCATTTTGGGGATAGATTTGAAAAAGTTGTAGCTTTGACGGAAGAAAGTACTTAAGTATTAAGGCATTTGGTGCCTGCGTTGCAACTGATGAAAGGGGGCGGGGAAATGGGGGGGGGGGTTGCTGCTGCTGCTGCTGCTGCTGCTGCTGCCACCAAGTTTATCAGGTACGTTAAAGGTATTACATTAATTTTTGAAGGTAACACAGACACAATTAAATTGGAGAAAACTTCACTGCCAGACTCACCCGGACACATCCCTCACACAGACGCAGCAGCGCACAGCCCATCCTGACCTCACTATCAGGGCTCCGGACCCTACCTGCAGCTCGGCGACCAGCTTCTCCTGGCGGGCGAGGCTGTCCCGCACCTGCGCCTGCAGCGGCCCGAACACGCGGCCCAGGCTCTCCACGGAGACGGCGGGCTCGTCGATGCCGCCCTGTGCCAGAGCGGCCAGGAACTGCTGCCGCATGTCCACAGTCGCCGAGCGCAGCTCCTGCTCCACCACGTCGCGCTCCGCCTTGATCGTCTCCACCTGCGCACACGGCACACCCTGACACTCGTCTCGGCGGACGCGCCGGCTCGGCCGAGCGGCCGTCTCCACTTACTCTGCGTAGCTCCTACGGTAAAATAGTGCTAATAATTCTCCTTTTTGCAATATAGTTTCCCGTGTACAATTACCTAGCAAATATCGAAATCACTTCGAACGTACCGTGTCCCAAAAATACCTTTTACACGAACAGTAATTTACGTTTCGTCTACACCTATGACGACTCAGTTTTGCCCACGAGACCGGCTCTACGTTTAAAATTTCGTAGTACCGTGAACTCCAAAATTTTCTACCTCGGTAATTGACTTTCGGGAACATCAAAATATATATCGATTTACAGCAATATCATTTACCGTAGACATATAATATAACCCCACTTTTACGTTCCTTCAATTAACGTTTTCCCGCTGTTTACGACATTTTTTATAGCTCCCTACCAATTTCCTGCATTTACAATGTAAATATGCAACATTTTGGGTCAACATACTTATTATTTTTTGCGCGTTTTACGCATTTCGAAAAAATGTTTATGGAGAAAAAAATTAAGCTAGCAAGATGTCGGTTGTCCAGTAGTGTTTACAAATACTACGTGGTGAAGTTTCTTGACACCGGGGCACTCTACTCGGCGGATTTGAACGGGTAAACGTGTAAAAGTTGGAAAAATTCGTGCCTCCGGCAACCTCTACTCGGCGTCTGTCTCTACTGCGCAAATGCAATTCCGTGATCGTAATGACACCTTTCTCGAACCGTATTTAGTGCATTTCAACATTTGACCACTTGTAGTGCTAGTTGGCCCTGTCATTCACTTTGTGTTGCTCAAATGTTTTTAGTTTAAATACAGCACTGGTTACATATGTTTTTCATGCCGAAGTGTATCGAGAAATTATTCTCGTTGTCACGTGTAGTATTTATGTATGCATTTTTTGTGATGTTATGCAAGCTGACAATGTGAGTGATAGTTTGCACGTATGTGGTTTTCCATGTAACGGAGGAGGCACAGTACCTGATAACCTCAGAAAGACGACTGCAGTGCGAGGGACATACAATAACACATATTTGGACGTTATTTTAACTTAAACATTTTTCTCTTTATATAAATATCTAATAATAAATATCACTTAAATTCTGTTTCAAGAAAGGATATAGTTACTACAGTGAGACCTCGCTTCTACACTTTTCGCGGGATTTCAAAAAAATTGTGTAAAACAGGGGAAAATGTAAAATGTGGGAAATAAGGTATTAAGCTGTAAAAGTTACGTATAGGACACCCCCCCCCCTGCACTTTATGTATGATATATGTACATAACTAGCATCAAATTACTTGTCAGTGACTTGTTTATTACCTAATTAAAACCGCTAATGTAACTAGAACTGATAACTGTCTGTGAAGTAGGAACGTTTATCTCAATTTCATATGTCATAATCTATGATTTCGAAAGCCTACAGCTGCCATTCATTATTTAAATAATTAATACTACACTAGTTACATACTTTTTCACGTTTAGCACTACACATTGAGAGAATTTTTTTCTCGTCGTCAAATGCAAATATGTACATAAGTAATTTCTTAGACTTTCCCGGCGATTTGATGACATCTTGTGGAAATCAGGTTTTCTGCCGGATATCAGCGTCTTCCAAACACGAGAAGGGAACACCAGGAGGCCACGACAGCAGTCGGAGGCGGGCAGAGCGGGCGCGGACAGAATAGGGAACACCTAGAGCGGCAGTATAGCGTGACTCGCGGGCGTGGGCCGACTAGGGAACGGCAAACGGAACACCGGGCGGGCATAAATATGCGACCGGTCCAGCAAACAGCCGGTCTCGGGGAACACTTGATGAAGACGTCAAGTAATGACATCGAAATATCGTGTTTGGAAGACACTGATATCCGGCAGAAAACCCGATTTCCACGAGATGTCGTGTACGTAAGTACAGGGCTATTACAAATGATTGAAGCGATTTCATAAATTCACTGTAGCTCCATTCACTGACATATGGTCACGACACACTACAGATACGTAGAAAAACTCATAAAGTTTTGTTCGGCTGAAGCCACACTTCAGGTTTCTGCCGTCAGAGCGCTCGAGAGTGCAGTGAGACAAAATGGCGACAGGAGCCGAGAAAGCGTATGTCGTGCTTTAAATGCACGCACATCAGTCAGTCATAACAGTGCAATGACACTTCAGGACAAAGTTCAACAAAGATCCACCGACTGCTAACTCCATTCGGCGATGGTATGCGCAGTTTAAAGCTTCTGGATGCCTCTGTAAGGGGAAATCAACGGGTCGGCCTGCAGTGAGCGAAGAAACGATTGACTGCGTGTGGGCAAGTTTCACGAGTAGCCCGCAGAAAATTGGCTCATGCCAGAACTGGAGACCGACAGCGCCGACTTCATCTTTCAACAGGATGGTGCTCCGCCGCACTTCCATCATGATGTTCGGCATTTCTTAAAGAGGAGATTGGAAAACCGATGGATCGGTCGTGGTGGAGATCACGATCAGCAATTCATGTCATGGCCTCCACGCTCTCCCGACTTAACTCCATGCGATTTCTTTCTGTGGGGTTATGTGAAAGATTCAGTGTTTAAACCTCCTCTACCAAGAAACATGCCAGAACTGCGAGCTCGCATCAACGTCTCTTTCGAACTCATTGATGGGGACATGCTGCGCCGAGTGTGGGAGGAACTTGATTATCAGCTTGATGTCTGCCGAATCACTAAAGGGGCACATATCGAACATTTGTGAATGCCTAAAAAAACTTTTTGAGTTTTTGTATGTGTGTGCAAAGCATTGTGAAAATATCTCAAATAATAAAGTTATTGTAGAGCTGTGAAAACGCTTCAATCATTTGTAATAACCCTGTATTTAGTGTGGTCTTTGAATACGTGTTACATTCGGAATATTTTCCTGCGACCTGTTAGAAATAGATTCGTTTCAGCAGTTGCACCAGATGACAGGCATCGCTGCGCTTGTGCAGATACGATGACGCAGGAAGCCCATATGTTCGTACGTGTAAAACATTAAAAGATCTTACATTATGTCATAAAAGAAACAAGACATTAGAGAATACTCCAAGAGCATGGGGATTTTGTGAACCATTCTAAAATGCATAATTCGGCTTAAAGTGCACATTCGTATGCTCAGATTCAGATGTAAATTTTCTTGGAGTACCAGTACCGTATTATCTCATGTTTGGTTCTTTATTATGGCATAATACCATAAGCACTAGAACATGAAAACGTGAACTTGAAATGCAGCGAACAGGTGAAACTAGCCAATAGTGTGGATTAAACACTTCGTTTCAAATAAATTGGCCTCAGCAGGAAAGATTAATAAAAGTGTACGTACAACTCGTTTTCCGCGCCACTCCCAGAATAGAACTTTAGCAGTTGCTAGCCGGGGATTGTTCAACTGGGCCTTAGTAGTGTAGCGGTCTGGCCAAAAATTTTCTGTCAAAATTTCATTTTCTTGGATACACGGAGAAGACAATACGTAATCTTTGTTGCCTATTATTCCTGTTAGTTGTTTATGTCCACTCTGGTAGTCTGAATCTATGAAATTCGCTAGTAATTATAACAACGCTGATCATTTGCGAACCCAGTCAACCACATACACAGCGATTGTCATTCACCCTTTCGGCTTTATTCGCTCAGCTCGTAAAGACCTCGTCCCCTTTTGTCTGCAGGAAAGTTTATTTCTAGATGCGACAGGGATTCCCCTGGCAGAGACATCGCGTCCACTATCCACGCATTCAAAAGTCAACTTACGATTCATTCTGTAATCAACTTAGAATTTGATCAAAAATGTTCAAAAACCAACAGGTATGCGTTCAAAATCATACGAGAGTAATTGATAGACCAATGTGCACTGGATGCTTGGAACTTTGTGAAACAAGGTCTTGTTCCTGAATAATATAAATTTGGCGCTGCTGACACAATACTGGGACGTATCCCGTCACTTTTGTCACTTCTGTGCGGATAATGTTATGTTGTCTTATGTTAGAAAGTAAAATTATCCTAGAATAAGCAGTGGAAAGTAAGCCTATTTTTGTTTTAACTCTAACTTTTTCAGTGTGTTAGTTTTTTAACAACTGTCAACTAATGTGCTTCTGACTACAAATAAAAGCCAACAAAAGTCAAAGATTACAGGACACAGACTTCATTATTTATTAAAACCTTTGTTACGGCAAACGAAATTCATTTAAAACGTGAAATTTTAACTGTAATTGGATTACGAACTTTAATGTATTTACAGATTGAAACATTAGAACATACACAGAGAAAAATATTACCGGACACACAACTGTGTGTTCACAAAATTAACACCTACTTCACTGTAAGAAATACTGAGAACCAAAATCCAAAGACATATGGTGGAAGGGGAGATACTATTTTGAATTAATAAGTTCACATAAATATGTATCCAATTACATGTCGGTGTAGGGATTCGGCATCTTGAATTTCTAATACATGGTTCTAGTGTGACCATCGTGAGTATACCAGTATTTTTTAGTGGTTGCCGAAGTTGAACCTTTTATACAGTTAGCTCCAAAGGGAGCAGCTAAGTCCAAAATTCACAAACGGCACTGGAGAGTCCAATCCGAAGCGACTGTCAGTTTGGGAGCGTGTGTGCCAAACCTGCCTGGCAGTGTTCCAGATACCACCAGACACATTTCTTCTGGGAGGGCACACAAACAAAATAGGTACGAGACAGAAGCCATTCTTCAGGAGTAAAAATGTAATGTGTGACAAGGAAACACAAAATTTAAACATTTCAGCATTAATGTTAAAAAAAGTACATATTACAGCAAAATGGTTCGTGTTCTTTACATCTGCAGGTGTAGCATTTTCACGTACGATGACAACAAAAATGCTTTTAAATCTACCTGTTCCCCACTCATCTGATAACACACCATGCTCCCTAAATCCCACCACGAACGCAGAGGAGGAAGGAGTCCGAGTTACACACTGGCTCACAGGAGCCGCCGCTGCCGGCTGCCGGTGACAAACTATACCGGTCCCGATCTCATTCACACTCTTAATTCTGGGACGACTTCCAGATCACGTTTCACCCCAAAACTTAACAGATCAGTTCACAGGCACAATAAACGCCACTTTTCACTCTATAAGTACATTTGGCAAAAGTGTATCCGAGATGTTTGGGCAAAAAATGAAACGAAATGATCGTACGGCACGGTCGGCCGGGAGGCCCCACGCAGGGAAGTTCGGCCACCGTATCGCAAGTTCTTTTTAGTTGACGCCACTTCAGTGACTTGCGTGTGTCGATGATGATGAAATGATGAAGAAGAACACACGACACCCAGTCGTCACGAGGCAGACCCCACCAGGAATCGAACCCGGGGCCCCGTGCGCGTGAAGCGAGAACACTGGAAGACGACGAGCTGCGGACACGTTTGGGCAAAATGTGCAAATACCTGCCACAATATGTCAGTCGACACGAGCTTAACGTAGTGTTTATGTGGGACGAGAGAACAAAGAATGTGGTTAAAACATGTGATGCCCACGAGTTGAAAATGTTTGCAAAACTTTAATATTTGTTAGGAAAATAGCATTAACTGAGATTACACAGAGAAAATAAAGGAATGCTGTTGAGTTCAGAGGAACATTGTATAAATCTGCACCCGTTCATAAGAAGGGTAAAAGCTAAAGACACCATTTGAAATGTTACAATAATAGTAATATCAATTCTGGAAAAGATGTCCAGCAATTACCTTCCAGTTGGCAAAATGAGTCCAAACACTGTCAAAAGCTCTTATGATGAGATGTAGGGCTCAGTTTTGCTTTACTTGTTCATACATTTCTCTCGAGCCCAAACTGATCTTCCCTGATGCGAGCTTCTACCAGTTTCCATTCGTCCGTAAATAATTAATGTCAATTTTTCGCAAACGTGCCATACGAAACTAACAGTTAGGTATTATTCAAACCTGTCGGCACCTGCCTTCTTCGGTATTGGAATTACTACAGTGTTCTTTAAGTTTGGGCATACTCTGTCCGTCTCATATCTCGCGCAGCGAGTGGAATAATTTTGTTCTGATCGGGTGTCCTGAGAACCTCAAAGTGCTAAAGTTTTGCCTTCGACCACACACTATGGCAACTTTTTACATTTGTACGTATAATTTCGCCAAAAACAGATATTACATTTTCAGGTACCTAATAACTAGTTACAGATTGTACAAGTGATTCCAGGAAATATACAAATATGTTCTGCCCTATTTTGCTAACTACAAATAAATTCCAGAGTTACTTTGTTGTGACAGTGACTTTGAACTGAAATTCTCTCTCATGTCCAATCACAAATAACTGCAGACAAAAAATATGCGAGTTGGAAGTACGGTCACATTACCAGCAGCAACAGGGAGAAGTAATACAATCAGATACATATTGTCGTACTGAGAGGGACGCACATGTGTAGCAACATTCTTCATCTCCCAGTACCTACTGCAACCTACATCCTTCTGAATCTGTTTAGTGTATTCATCTCTTGGTCTCCCTCTATGATTTTTACCCTCCACGCTGCCCTCCAATACTAAATTGGTGATCCCTCAATATCTCAGAACATTTCCTACCAACCGATCCCTTCTTCTAGTCAAGTTGTGCCACAAACTTCTCTTCTCCCCAATCCTATTCAATACCTCCTCATTAGTTATGTGATCTACCCATGTAATCTTCAGCATTCTTCTATAGCACCACATTTCAAAAGCTTCTATTCTCTTCTTGTCCAAACTATTTATCGTCCATGTTTCGCTTCCATACATGGCTACACTCCATACGAATACTTTCAGAAACGACTTTCTGACACTTAAATCTATACTCGATGCTGACAAATTTCTCTTCTTCAGAAACGCTTTCCTTGACATTGCCAGTCTACATTTTATATCCTCTCTACTTCGACCATCATCAGTTATTTTGCTCCCCAAATAGCAAAACTCCTTTACTACTTTAAGTGTCTCATTCCCTAATCTAATTCCCTCAGCATCACCCGACTTAATTAGACTACATTTCATTATCCTCGTTTTGCTTTTGTTGATGTTGATCTTGTATCCTCCTTTTAAGACACTATCCATTCCGTTGCTCTTCCAAGTCCTTTGCTGTCTCTGACAGAATTACAATGTCATCGGCGAACCTCAATGTTTTTATTTCTTCTCCATAGATTTTAATATCTACTCCACATTTTTCTTTTGTTTGCTTTACTGGTTGCTCAATATGCAGATCGAATAACATCGCAGAGTCAAGTCCCGCTACAATGTCAACTTTATTTCTATTTGATAATTTAATTGTATTTCATTACAAGATGTGTAATGTACTATTCCTGTCCCCAATAAAGTCAATCCCAACAATCAGTTTCACAATTTGATATTATGTTGTTGCCAACACTGAACAAGTGCGAGGCGTATACAAGGCAGTGCATTAATAAAGTTTTGTCCTAAACAGCATCTAACACATACTGTATCTCCCCTTACCTATATACTTTTTCTCAGTTTGTCAAATTCCTGCACTCTCACAACTGCACTCGACCAACAGATACACTTTTTGCAAACCTCAGCTTCCCATTTGTCAACTGCTAATAGTCCGATTACTTTGAGAAAAAGGCGTATCTCGTCAGCAATCGCAAACAACTCTTCGGCCTTTCAGCTGTTACAGTCCCACTTATTTTCGACGGTAAATTTTGGGCTTTTGTGAGCAGTAATACAGTAGAATCCGATTAGATCACTGGCAAAGATAATGAACATACGGCATTATGTACTTATTCGTGGATAACACTAATGGGCAATACGAAATGGGAGACTCGGGATTTGTTACGAGGGTTCTGGAACTATTTTATTTTTCACTGTTTCTTCGAATGAAACTTGTATCTTTCATTTGTGTAACTGTCAACCGTACAGTGGTTCGTCTAATTTTGGGTCACTGTTAGGTAACTGACTTATTTTGCAGAGTCAATATTTCAGCTGCCTAATATCTGTACAACTGCTCCCAAATACGACACAAAAGTGCTCGCGATACCTCTGTCTTTTCACAACTGATCTTTTGTGGGGACGTATAGCGACTAGTGTATCGCTTCCTATTTTCTCCGCAATGGGTTCACTCACGACACTAGCCATTTTTGGGGGGGGGGGGGGGAACACTAGAATTGTGTTCTGCATTAACAGAGTTCTCTCTACAGGTCCACAGAAGATGTAAATCACATGCCAACATTAAGTTTCATTTTCGTTAAAACTTTAGATTACTCACAATACGCACTTAGCAGACACCACCAGCCTCACCTGCTCGATGAGGACCCTGAGGCGGGCCGTCGCTGCCGACCCCCCGGAGCCGCCGCCACCTGCGGGGACAGCCGCCTTCAGCTCCGCCTCGCCACCTCCCAGCAGGGCGATCGACTGTCGGTGCGCCTCGAACTTGTCGCGCACCACCTGCGGACGATCCGAACGCCGTCAATCACTACGGTACTTGTGACCGTGTAGCAAATAATTGTAACGAAAATTGATTTCCCCGAATTATAACACTACAACTGGATGTATCGGCAAGGCAAGTAGTTACCTGCACAGGGAGATATTCTAGTACTGCTTCTACACACATTTGAAACTGGAAATATTAATCCCAGTTTTTGGAACTGTCAGATCATTACTCGGAGGAAAAAAGACACGGCTCGGAGAAAGCTGCGAAGGAGCAGACGAGGGGAAGCAGAGATCGGCGTTTTCCCCGTCTGTTGGCAATTCCAGGTACAATTTCCTTACACAATAAACGATATTTAGTAACAGAGTGTTACTATACATCTGGCTCTAAGTTACTCACTGCTCACGAGTGAATGAAATTATGTCTCATTTCTCGGTGAGATCTGTAGAATGTTGTTTAAATGTACCGAATGTAGTAGGGGTAGCGCCGAGATACTAATGACAGACTCGGATGTGTTCGACATGAGGAGTGCTATAATTTGTGAAGGGGCACGGGGGGTGAGAGAGGGAGGAAATACACTTTTGGGAACGAGAATAATATAGTGACACAGCAAATGGCGATGGAAAGTTTCTGATTTTTGGTCTAGTGAAATTGAGAAAGAGTGTGTTCATATGTGATATTATCTCAAACACTTAAGAACAGCGCATCAAGGGTCCAGCCTGTTAAAAGCAGGGGAGGAAGCCAGAGGGTTAAGTGAATAAAACCACATGGGGCACAAGATATTAAAAACACCATAAGTGCTGAAGATGTATGCACAACGCAGCCCTCGAAGCGACATTTCGTTACAGTAATTCAGTTTCGGCAATTACAGCTAGTGTAAAGACTACATTTCTTGCTCTGCAGTTTGAACCTTTAAGAGTTTCGAATGGTTTCTGTGTACGACTGCGCTTCAAGTAATAGGAGATACTAAACAGAGGTCGCACTTCGCTCCGCCGACAATTTACGAACCTCGACGCAAGAAAACCGAAGACAAATTTCTCATTCAACTGTCGAGACTTATCAATTTGGTGAAATTGATTCCGAACTTTGTGTCGAACACAATACGAAACATAAAATAAAACCAGCATTACAAATAAAATTTCAATTCGGCAACTTCTATACCTCGTCTTTCTTGAGGAAGCAGAAAATGAGTAGTAACTGAACAGAATGAGACACACACTAAAGCAGGGGCAGAGACAAAGTCTCTCAGTTTGGTGCCAAAAAATGGCTTTATCTCAACATCAGTCTGTGTGTTCTGCTTACAGATTTTGATGCTTTTGCATTAATTTCCATGTTATTGCCGGACAGCTTATATCTCACTCGTGATACATCGAGTGTGAACTCTCGATATGAGCCGGCAGTTAAATTCAGTACGTACAGCTCCAACGTGTGAGATCCAATAATTATGATGAGGTAAAAGAATCCAGAAAATGCTAAATTTTTGTAATTTTTCTTAAAAAGTTCACATTTTTCAGCCAACATTGGCACACTCTTTAATGGAATTTTTGTGCTGCCTCCGTGCCTCCCTTACAGAGGAATATGTGAAGAAAATTGACAGTAAAGAGTGAAAATCTATCACAGAAGAAGGGGGCGGAGCGAAGTAGCACGAGCAATTGTACGTCCAGAAAGCACATAGTGTTAGCGTGTGCACACACACACTTCCTTTCATACCTTGTGACACTTCAAATCGCACTTAACTCTACCCACCAAATGAAATGGCATTAACGGACTGGAACAGAAGTAAGGCTTCGGTGAGTCACTACAACAAAACTGTTAGAAACACCCACGTATTACACAAATGTGATCGTTGTGAAAATACTGAAAATATTCTACGCGTTTTTGACTCCGACAGCAGCGGATACCAGTTAATAGGACAGGATTTACACTCACAGGATAAAGTGTCTTAACAATAACGGATAAAGGGATAATAACCACACAACGAGGTGCTGAGGTCCTTTGCCGGTTCCGAGAAGTTTTGACAAGGTAACTGCTCAACTTCTGCCGGTGGCGAATAGTGACTGCCGACAAGACGCCGGCAACTGCTCGCCGGCAGTCACCATCGGGCAGCTGTCTACGTGAAATCTGGCGGGACATTTGCAGTGTCCAAAGTGTAACTCCCACAGTATTAAAAGTCTCAAAAATAAAGTACGGGGCAATATCTGTGAACAGTAGGTGTCAATCTGTTACAGAATTAAAGAAAGATGATGAGACTTACCAAACAAAAGCCCTGGCAGGTCGATAGACACACAAACAAAAGCAAACATACACACAAAATTGAAGCTTTCGCAACCAACGGTTGCCTCATCAGGAAAGAGGGAAGGAGAGGGAAAGACGAAAGGATGTGGGTTTTAAGGGAAAGGGTAAGGAGTCATTCCAGTCCCGGGAGCGGAAAGACTCCTTACCCTCTCCCTTAAAACCCAAATCCTTTCGTCTTTCACTCTCCTTCCCTCTTTCCTGACGAGGCAACCGTTGGTTGCGAAAGCTATACCTAAAAACAAAGATGATGTGACTTACCAAATGAAAGTGCTGGCAGGTCGACAGACAGACAAACAAACACAAACATACACACAAAATTCAAGCTTTCGCAACAAACTGTTGCCTCATCAGGAAAGAGGGAAGGAGAGGGAAAGACGAAAGGATGTGGGTTTTAAGGGAGAGGGAAAGGAGTCATTCCAGTCCCGGGAGTGGAAAGACTTACCATAGACACACAGTTCCAGAAAAGTGACACAGTACTCCTCACCTTGTCGGCGTTCTTAGCGTTGGAGAGGATCTCGCGGTACTTTGCGAGGTTCGCCTTGAAGGTCTCCGTGAGACGCTCACTGGGCAGACGCGTCCACTGCTGGCCGAACTGCTTCCGCAGCTGGTCGTCCGACTCCTGCTCCTCGCGCAGCATCCGCTCTGCCTGTAGTACACGAAAGCGAGATCAATAGGCTGTGCGACAGTGAGGACTCGTCCGATTCACGCTGCCTCGGTGACAGAGATTACCAAAATCACACGCGACACCGTTAATCTCGTCACGAGTGGTGGGGGGCAATTCAATCTTACCTGGAGAGGATAGCTGTGGATACACTGCCTACTTCGACAAACTCTAATATTTCATTTCTGAGAATGGAAGAATCCACCTCTTTAATGTTCACATATCTGATGCAAAAGCGTGAATAATGCAACTCAAATGTTTAATTTACAGTCCACCAACTTCAAATAAGATATTTAGTTTTTCAATGAATAGTTTCTTAATGATACCCATTCTGTATGCAAATCAATCATTCCATAAAATGGTTTGTCATACTAGCTCATTTACTTTCTGCTGAAAAATCAGAGTCACACAACACAAGGCTACACAGTCGACTGTCACGACGACGTCAGTTAGATAGCGTAGTTACAAAGCGTGTAGCTAATTTAGTAAATAAACTGCCAGCCCTTGACTAAAATGTTATTCCACTCTCATTCACCTCTATCTGGAAAAAACAAAATCAGTGATGCTAAGGCTGCTTTTGAATTTAAATAATCGAATAAGTTTCACAAGCGTGCCACTGGTGGCAAACTCTCATAATTTTGCAATGTCTCTCATACTCCAGAAGGTGAGGTCCCACTCAGAGACTCTCCTTATCGGTAGAGGAGAGGATCCCACACTGCGCAGCTGCTGTTTTTTGACCTAATTAAGTTCTCGGAGAACACAGGGTGAACCCGAACTACACCAACAAAATCCGAGTTTTTTCAGGAATGTTTCCTAAGACTTTTGCTGTAAGGGACCTCGATATCTATCGGCTCGTTACAGAGAGATAGTGTTGTGGTCTCTCTCACGTTTTCTCAATGTGACGGTGTACTTCTGGCCATTACACCGAATTGTCTTTTCCGTTTTATACGGGGTATTTCGACGAGCGGACCAGCCGTCTCTTTGGATGCCATTAGTTTTGCCATTACGTGTACTCACTGTCCAGTCTCTGAACAGACATAACTACTGTCGGTCCGGTGCCGCCATTCACAGTCGAGTTCGATTCCCGACGTATGCTGCACCCTTCGACGCTCCCATTTCTGAGGTCTCACGTCGGTATTCTGTAAAAGGCAAATTGTCTCACCGTATTCTGACCGGACGTGACGGCCGGGAAGGTTTTAATAAACCGAGTTCCAGACGACGAGTGTTATTTAAAACGTAACTGCCATTCCTGTTCATTAGGTTTTGTGACAGCTTTATTTTGTAGACTGTAACTGGGCCGTCATACCAGTTTGCCGTTTGCACCACAATACTTGTCTCTCCCTACTTTTTTTCACAATTATATTCGAGACAGTTTCGGCAACAGCTTATCTGCTCAGTCGTTTTAGTCCGACGTGTCACCGATTTTCTTTACACCTCTTCTCGACTGTTCCGACAGTCTTCCCCACAAAGATGTGCCACATTCTCAAGAACACTAATTAATAAGACTTCCCAGAACATTGAACTCCGCCTGTAGTAATATACAATTCACGACGGGATTCGAAAAATAGAGGCGACTACCTTTCCTAAATGGACAGATCCGTAGGTCGAAATGTATATAAAAAACCTACGCACACTAACCTGTATCTCCACAGCTCGCACCGTCACTACCTGTCATGAAGAAATTCGGTACTCGAGACTCCGGAGCACAGAGATTGAACACTTTCAGACAGTCGGACAGAGAGAGCCTCACCCGAGAATTGCGACACCTACAAATAGCATTCCAAAGCGACGAGTTCTCAGATCTTTAAGCTGAACAGGCGATTCGGTCAAAATTGAGAACGCCTGAGACACAGATTAAAACAGGCCGAGGAAGAGAAGCTGACAAACAGCCGAACCGATCAGCTGTCCCCGAGCACCGGCTCGAGTATAATGCCGGAACGAGATACGACGAGACAGGTACCGTGGTGCAAACGCCAAGTTTGAGGAACGGCACGAGGAGTCTACGGAAATAAAAATGTCACGAAACCTAACAGAGACTGCGGCTACAATTGAAATAACGCCCAGGGCTCGGCACTCAATTTATCGAATGCCGATCGGCCGTCAAGTCCACCAGAGACGCAAAAACACAGAATTTGCATTCAACTTTGAAAAACAAAAGAGAAACCGAAAGGTGTAGATCGTGTCGGGAGTCGGACTCTCACGTACAGTGGCGAAAGTAGTGGCGTCTCGAGACGACGACTGGGTCAGTCGCCTAAAGACTGTGCACAAAACGGAAAGGACAACTCGGCAGAACACCCGGAAGCACACTGTCAGTCGACTGTATCGTGTGGCATTTGAGTCTTACCCTCCACTTCTCTCCGTAACTGTAATACACTGAAGTTCTCTAAGAGATAGCAAATGTCAACTGTACACACTGCGTATCTTATTTGGAAACAAACTCATTCTATTCACTCACAGAACGTGTTGTCGATAACAGTAATGACGACTTTACTCTCTGCCTACGAGCTCGTATTCGGTACTGCTCTGTTCCATCTAGGTCTCGCTTTTCCGATAGTGTCAGTTCTACATTAACAGTGGTACACTACAGCACAGACGCGGTTACCAGTGAAGAGTCGACCGATACCGACCTCGCGTGGGGGTTTACCGAACACAATAGGCGCCGTGCCCGTGACGGCAAAGCGTCGTTCTTTTGTATCTGTCGGAGGATTATTGGATTACTGTGTTTAGTGTTATACATTTTGACGATTGTATATTGCAGGGTTTTTCACTGGAGTTATTTAAACAGAAACAAAGGTAATTGGGTTACAAACCAAATAAATCGTAAGAACACGACCATTCTGTAGTGGACCACCAGAGGCCGTGGCTCTCTCGTACCACAATGTTCAGAACGTACCCACACGAAACCTCACAAAGCCCCCCCGAAACCCCGGCGGAGTTCGGGTTCGCCCCTCGCGCACTGCTCGAAGGAGGCGCCGGTGCCGCCCGAGACCCACCTCGTCGAGCACCTCGGAGTTGCGGCCGAGCAGGGCGGGCAGCTCTGCTATCAGCTCCTCGATGTGGCGCAGGCCGCCCGCCGCGCGCACCGCCGCCGCCTTCTCCCGCACCGACTGCGGCAGAGCGTCTCCCCCGCTGCCTTCCGCATCCTCCAGGGCCGCCGGCAGGTTCATGGAAGCCAGGACGCTGCGGGGCAATAATCGCATTAGGGGACACCTCTCTGCAGACACCGAACAGCTCGCCGAGAGCACGCGCCCGCTTCTGCGGGGACGTCTGTAGAGACAGAATATCTACGGAGTGAGCATTCGGACACGCAGGACGGTATTTTTGCCCCCAACGCAGTACTCCGGTACGTGCCACTGAAAAGAAAGTATTTTCCTCCGCTCGAGTATTTCGGAGTTCCGGCCTTCGCGTAAAACGTAGACGGCACTGACAAAAATTGTGTGACGTTCGCCGTCCGGTGTCGGCGACGCGGGCCGTAATCTGTGCTCGCTCCGTAGAGATTCGTTCTCTGCGAGAAAATTAACAGCTGGACAGGCACGGGACTGACAGACACACGAACAATAAATTGTGGAATTGAAAATTTATGCACAGAGTGTGATGTCACTTATCACTCCGAAAAGTGACGTACTGTAACGTGACTAAATTGTCGATATTAGTGTTCGTATTCCTGCCTCCGCTGCAATCTCAGATAATGTAGGACTTTTTTCTTACATATTTAATGTTTCCTTCCTTTTCTTGTTACTTTTTACTTTGTGTGAGGTGAGTGAGTGCCACAGGCAGCTGGGGTTCGTCTAGCACACGACGTAGACTGACCACTGTTGTGCTCGCTCTGGAGGCAAAACGTACTGCGAGGATATGCTCTGTGACACCTCACGGATACAGTTGATCGTTTTACAATAGTTAATTGTTTTTCTCACCTGGGAGTTTATCGGAATAGTAATAGCTATAATCGATCACCTCTGTTTAGTGAGATGTATACATATAATTTATCAGCAGAGATAAGTGGCCTCCATTTCATATCTTAGTGATGAAAAAAAGTAATAAATTCTTTCAGAGTTCACTGTGTTTTCCCCTACTGAGCCTGAGGGTGTGAACCGTTACAGTGTTCCCCTACATTTACCTCGCCAACAAATGGCGGTCACAAACATTAAGAGACTTAACGATTCGAGAGATCACAACTGTCGAGTGGATTTATTACGTATTTTTGCGAGTGGCAAGTCATCTCGAGGGGCAACGGATGCCTGCAAAGTGTGGCAGTGATAGCATAAACTCAGCAAGTGGAAGTAAACGAACAGGTGTTTGTGCGATCTACACGGATTGTCATCGCAGGTCGGGAAAGCGTAACGACCCCGGTGTGAGTGCCACAGACGACAAAGTGGTGAGTATTTTAACTAAAGTTCAGTCTTGATCACAACATTTATGTCTCAATAACATAGGTAACCGGTTTTGGTTATTTTTACATAACCATCTTCAGACTTGTGAATTAATTTTAGGAAATACTAGAAACCAATCTTTAAATAAAATGGAAGTGCCTAATGACGTCAAAATTTTTTTAACAAGATAAAATAAAATTGATTATACCCATGGCTTCCTTGGAGGATGGCAGGCGGAGCTCTCCTCAAGTGCTATGAAGTCAACTGATGGTTATGAGCGCTGAGCAAGAGCTTAAATATGCAGACGCTCCGCCTACTTCCTGTCACACTACTTCACAACTGCCAATCAGCGATGATAATATGACGCCATCGTCAAAGTATAAAAATAGGAAACACACTAATAACATAAAATTGATTCATTTAAAATGTCTGATTAACAGATAGTTAGTATGTGTACAACTTGTTTATATTTTAGATAAAAATGGTAAACTATGACGTGTAATAGCTGTGCCCTGTATGGGAAACCTTAATACTATTACAGTGTCAGTTACATCAAAGATGTAAAAGTCCTTGGGATTATACCGAGTCACCTACATCACAATTGCATCTTTGTTGGATGTTGCAGAATCGTCTTACTTTAACTGTAGTTTTCATAGCAACATTCTTTATAGCAGTAGGGTAGCAATCAAGAGTACGTCCCGCATTATGTATGTCTGAATAAGTGACGAGACCGCTGATTAAATATTTAGAACTCATCGATCTAATAGTTTTTATAATAATCAATGTCAATTTAATAAAATTTTTATATGCTGTACAGCATATTTTACATACATAGCTTTTGCCATGGGTATAACTAATCTTACATTGTAAAACAAAAGAGTAGGTGCTTTTTATTATAAAATTTCGTCAAAAAGATCGTAAAAATATTTTTCGCGAAAATCTAATTGTTCATTGAGCAGCATTGATGATTTGGTTTTCAAATGAGCATATATCTCGATTTCTTCCAAGATATTTATAAGTAAGCCTTTATTTGCATAATGAAGAACTTGTAAATTCTGCTCTACTGTCCCCTCACCATGAGGGGACAGTATGTTGTTTGTACCTTACTGCAAAATTTCGACCTGTTTGGCCGATGTATATTTTCTCACAGTCTCTACATTGGAACTTGTACACTCCTGATCTGGTAAATTTTCCATTATCTTTACTTACGGTATGTCTTAATTTTTGTTGTAAAGTACTGTCAGTTGTGAATGCTATTGTTATTCCAGAATTTTTGAATAAATTAGTAATTCTATCTGATATGTTTCCCATATATGTCATCTTCATATATTTTGGATTACCTATTAGTGGAGTACTTTGTGATTGTTGCACTTTATTAAAAGTGATATCTACCTGTCGTGTGTCGAAAGAGTTGGTTTTTGCAATTTGTTTTAAGATGGCCATTTCCTTTTCGATCTCATTAGGAACAACTAGTCAAGTATATATTACACAGCCTGTACTTTCTAGCGCTTAGTGTTTGGAACTAAGTACATAATTACAGTTTGGGAGGTGAGTCTCAGATACTGTCAGTTTGGCAGGGTCATTTTGTTGCCGAGCGACACGAAAGGTGGACAGTGACCAAATTGCAAACTGAATGCACACGTGACAAACTTACCGACGACTCTAATATTTCTCGAGTGAGCTGTCATTTTGTTTCATTTAACTATAAGTTTAGTTCACAATTTGTTTTTCTTTCGGTGTTTCTATCATTTATTCACTTCTCTTACATCTGAAACAGTGTCCAGGCTGACGAGTGATGCGAGCCCGACACGGGAAGCGAAACAGAGGAAGAAAAGCACACTTCAAAGCCAGGCACGCAAATTCGTGAGTTGTGCAAGTGACTACCCTGAGAAAGGAGAAATACGAGTAATTTCCTGTTATTCAGGACGTAAAGAGGGCTGCGACAACTTCGAAAGTAAGCAAAAATACTGTTGCACCGTTACGGAAAGAACAGTACGATACAGACTGTGACACAATAAGGCTGCGGACAGCAGGAAGGAAAGCGGACATGGAGGAAGCGAGGGCAGGAGACGAGGCTAGGCCGCTCAGATTGGGCCACGAGTAAGGATTTCGAGCAGTGTCAATTTCACTACACGCGCACATTTGAGTCGCACCCTCACGTCAATTACGAAAAACGGTACACAAAATTCCCGAAGGGCAAAGCAGCCGCACTCTAAGTCGAGTGCACTCTCGCCACACCCGCACCGCACACGTCGACGACACGCGAAACGTCACCGGTCCCGTAATACGTACAGACCGGGGAACTTAGTGTCGTGTGGGCTACAGTAGTTGCTGTGAGATATGACGAACTGGGACAGGAAAACCTGACCGACAGTGAGGTACTAGCACTTACTGCGACAGTGGACGAAACAGATGCGGTTCACTGCTCAGTCTCTTGTTGCACATTGTGGCACAAATTTAAAGCCACAAATTTTGCATTACCATCCGAACAGACTGGACGAGGGCGACGGAAGTACACTCGAATACGGGTGATATCTGCTCTCGCGCACCTCGAGTCACCGAATAGTAGATACGGATGCTTCAGGAGGGCAGTACACGCGCAGGGTAACGGTACAGAATATACGACTCGGCAAATGGTGGAAAATTTAGTCGGCGCGAGCAGACTGCAGTGCAGATCGACGAAGCGAGAATACCTCGATACGGCACAAATAACGAGCTATCGTACACCAAATATGTAGCGGGCTCGGTGGCTCGAGATGCCACATCTGTGACGTCAGGTGGATGCACTGACTCAGCTGTGTTCGACCGGGAGTATGCGGACTGTCGCAGTCTCGACTGACGGAGACGAGTCTCTGTAAAATTAACAGAAAGGTACACTCTCGGGGACACGAGTTGGGCCACTCGGGTCCAGCATCGGCCGTAAGGCCTGTATTAAAAGGAAAGACCTTTTTCTGTTATCAGAAGGAGCAACGGAACGGTTCGTCCGCCCCTCCGTAGCATTCGTTCGACCTCCGTATTTCACAGGTCCCGTCGAGAAGAATGACGCTCGGGAGCGTGTGGAACTAGTAGAGGTATACGTCGATATTAGACGGTGAAACCACAGCAACTATATCTGAACATTGTACCGACAGTAAACTGTCGCTGTATCATTTGATGCTGTCTGTGCTTACGACAGCTACACCCGATTGAGCAAATTAGAAAGCCGACCACTGCTTTGCAGGAAGCTGCTGCCTTCTCAGTTACACTAAAGGCTGCCACTTATCTGCTATCGAAACCTCAATACTCAGTCGATTACGCGAGGGGATATTTTCCTACACCTCCATCGAGCCGTGTTTACGATACGTTACTATTTGCCGTACAGCTAACTGAAGTTTTGAATCCTCGAATCTAGATATTTGTATAACTTGTGGAAAGGACAACTCTTAAGGTATTCTTTTCACTTTCTTTCGGCTCGTTATAGATTCCCAATTTCTCGGTTCACGTCAGACAGGATCTCATCGACTGTCGTGTCGTTACAGCATATTACTCCATTCCGAGTCCGAGACGAGCACACAATGTCTACGAGTAAATTATTTTTTTGCTTTTTACTGTGATCGTGCAAATCACAGTTCACTCGAAACTGTTTTTCTGTCAGCAACGAAATCCATCAATGTGTAAATGTATAAGGAGAGAGAGTAACAAATTGAGATACTTAAAAAGGTGTCTGCAAGTTGTACAGTTATACGTGCACTGTTTTCTAACAGTCCACGAGTAATTGTCAATTGCACAACAGACAGATAAACCCTTCACAGACGTGCACGTTCGCTCCGCATTACGACAGACGGGAGCTGGCAGACAAAACGTAAAAGACAAATTAGTTCCTCTTATCATTGTGGTAGTTCTCCTGCCGAGTGTCGTGGCTGTTAGAGGTCAACTGCTCAGATATAATTATCACTGCTTTTGGAGCAGTCAAAACAGCTGCTGATAAGTGGCTCGCAGAGCATAAGCCACGCAGCAGGCAAGATAGTTTAAAATCACTGGAGTAGCACTTTTCAGGGAAGAGGAGTGGAGAGGAAAGAAGAGAGAGAGAGAGAGAGAGAGAGAGAGAGAGAGAGAGGAGAGTGCTTATGTAACTCCCCCCCTCCTCCTCCTCCTCCTCCAGACTCACTCCTCCGGGTCAGTTTCAAGGAGGCAGCAGCTCAGCAGTTCTCGAGGACTCTGCCACTCCTATTGGGTACACACACTCAGGAGCCTACATTTTGGGCACGTGGTGCCCCACAGCTAGTAAATGTTTGGTCGTTTTTGTACGTCTTCAAGAGATGCCGATAAAACTAGCCTCTAACCTCGAACCTCTACTCACGTTCGTCAGTACGCAGAAGCGTGAGAATCGATACAGTTTTTATTTACTAGCACCCCAGTAGGTCTATTTTCCCAGTACTCCGTTTCCTTCGAGTATTGTCTTTCTCCCTTCTTTTGTCGGTGTTTCTGGTTTGTCTAAAGCCTTCTAAATTTAGTATCTTTTTCTTAAGAAGTTTCCATTTCTTCAGTGAGGTGACAATCTGAATCTGTGTAGAGTGCCTAGTTCAGGGACAGGAACATATTCTTTTCAGTATTTATTTGTTACTCATATTTTTCCTGTCTTATTGCATTTTACTGATATACTAGTATGCTATTTTATCAGTCAACTTTTATTATCTTAACTGCAGTTCGTAACATGCTAGGATTTGAGTCTCTCGTATACTGTATCTTTTTTGCACTTGGATTTGACACAAATTCTTTTTCTTTCTATTAGCAATGAATCTTCATTTTTTTTATCTGCTCCTCTCTCTTGGCCAAGAAACTGCCTAAAAGCTCCAAACGATAGAAATCTGTCTGCATGTCGGTCCATTCGGCTCCGGTGCTTTGTGTTTGGCAGCTCGTACGTACTTTCCCTATGTACTGCTCTGTTTTTAAAGGCCCTAGCTCACCACATATATGTCAGCACACTGACCAAATTAATTTTTCAGCAGTGTTATGAGACAGTGAGCAAGTGAATTTAATGGTGAGAACTTGTGTAATATAGCTTGTTTCAGAATGTGTAGCCAAATTAGTTTTTAAAAAAACAGCAAGTTCAAAAATGCAGAGAGTGTGGAAAAACAAAACTGTGTCACATGTTGAATTTCAATTTACAATGGAAAAATATATATATAACAATTTTTTCTTCGGTATACTTCTCTGGCAGTATTATCGAAGGTGTTTCATTACCGAAAATACTAGATATAACACATTTTATTTCTCTGTTGTGTTGGATTTCTGCACTATACAATTACGTTCAACTGTGTAAGACAAATTAGCAATATTAGAGACAGGTATCGGGATACATTTGATACAGAACTATCTGCAGCCTAAACTGCCAAGGCAGTAGACAGTAGATGCAGTGACGCAACACTGAACCTGTGGCTTCCAGTCTGGAGAAATCCTGTACTCTGCCTGACTGGTAAGCGAACAACTGAGAAGGGCACTTTCACAGCAAAAATCTAAAAATTATTTTACACCTCATTTTTTACACGACTTTACATAATGTTTTCCATACTGAACTTATACCTCGAAGGTATGTATGTGCATGCGACTTGTCAATTCCTAGTGAAATGAACAGTTTCTGGGCTCCAAATAACCTCCATAATTTGGGAATTACTTATCCCTTCTGAACACAGCCCTATTTCCACACAATCTACTACTTTCAGTTTCGTGTAGAAATGTACATATTCTCATTTATCGACCGCAATATTTTTGCACGAACAGTACAGCTGTATGCTTTACACGCTACACATTCAAACCATTTAATGACGTAACTCCAGAACAGCAGACTTGTGTAACGTTAAACCACCCACACACACTTACTTTTTCCACAAATCCAAAGAACAGTATCATTCTAGTGGACCTCAGACACACCACAGTAAACGTATTACAGCAGCACACACTTTGCATTCCAACGATGCTAACCATTTGGCTAGAGGAAAAAAAGTTAAAAAAAAAATAAAAATGACAAACCTCATACCTCGAACAGAAATTTGATCGCATTTTTCTTCTACCAATAATGCTTAAGAAGAATAATAAATGTCTACAGAAATTACAGCAGAGAGGAAAGTATTATAAATTGGCTGAAATGTACTCTCATTATTTCAGCACAGGTAAGAAATAATACCGACTATTATTCTGAAACTCCAAGCAGGAATATCAACAGTGTAGGAACAGACAGATTGCTACTTACCACAAAGAAGGCCCATTAAGTTACACAATTAAAAGACACTTTATGTAAGTGTCTCAATTGTGCTCGTCTGCTGCTCAGTGTGTCTACTTTACGGTAAGTAGCAATCTGTCTTTTTCTACGTTGTTGACTATTATTCTGTTCACTTAATTTCTACTAGTTGTAAAAGACCTTGACAGAATGATGGATACACGTGTAATGCTAAGCCACGGTCTAAAGTTGAGAGATTCCTAAATGCCAGGGTCTGAAATTTATTTAAAGAGAGAATTTTAATTTTGTAAAGACAATTTCATTGTTTACGTATTGTATCGGTAACGTATTTCGTCAGATGTAGCACATTGTATATGAAGTGCACACACACACAGACACATCCTATACTAAATTAACTCTGCATACATCATCAGTTTTATTCATTTGTTAGAAACAAGTGATTAGTATGAGGTTTTGGACAGGTTTGTTGTTATCATGCATTCTTTTCAGCATTTTCATTCACTTATCTGCTAACTTTTTCTGAGGCTGTCACTGGCTTCGATTGGCTGGAGGTACTACCAGCTAGGCAACATAATAACGTGATTTTGTATCGATACTGATGGCATGTATACTTTCTGGAATGCAGATTAATAGTTACGACACTTAAAGGATTTATTTCGAATACAGGTTGACAGTTTTCTCCTACTACTCTGTTAATCGAGTGATTTAGGTTTCCCATGTGGTGTAGTGTCATTACGTGAGATTCGAGAAAGAGTAGCGAGTCACAGTATAACTCTGCCAGCGGAACACTGCGCTTGACAATTCACACTGTCTCAAGTTAGGTTGGCTACACTGCAACAGAAACACTGCAACAGCAGCTTCTATACTCGTCGCAGACGATCTGTTCCATCTCGTAAATGTAAGCTAGTAAGCAGAGAATTCATTTTAGAGTTGTTACCAATGACAGCAAATAAATAACCACACAATACTGTAGATATCAGTATAACAAAGCACACACTTTCGGTAACAGAGCCAAGAAATACAGGAAATAAGCGTTTCGAAAACAATACGATATGTAGTGTACAAAATAAATAACAACCGAAATTGTAACTTCTAACTCTATGTTTTCTTATGAGAGTGTTGCAATCCATATCAGATATCCGTAGCTTTTCACTCGCCAATGTACAGTGACAGTGGCAAAATTCCATCCGATGCCTCACTGTCGCTGTTATCGGAATCTGCACCAGAAACATCTTCACTATTGTCACCACCGAGACAATTGATTAGTTCTTCAGGGGTACTGTCTATGTTGTTCGACACACACTACTTTTTTTCTCCACGAGGCTGCATACTCAGTCTCGAGAGCTTCACGTGACAGCCTTTCCACCTCTTTTGTTGCAAAGGACTTGGTATTGCTCCTTACAGATACTTCCACATCAGTCTGCACTAATTCAATGTCATCAAAATGGCAGTTATACGGTGGTAACCTTACTACAGTACGTACAATGCCGCTCCGTGGCGATTTCGTCTATTACGTGTGTAGGCCGAACAGGTTTTATTTTCTCTAACGAGCAAATGTAACGGAAGCTCTGTCGTGCTAATATCTGCAGCAATATTTCGTGCCTGTAACCACTGCACCGTACCTCCTCAGCAGTTGTTTGCGGTCGGGGCTCTGTTCGGTATTTGTGAATGATATGGAGCACTGTCAATTACGACTGTTGTAAGGACAGAAAACAGTTTTAAAAAAATTCCCGAACCATTCGAAAAATCACGTGTGGTCCACGTCTCGATGGCAGTCACCTGTCTTTTGGGACCAAAAAACTAGAATTCATCTGGAGCAAAACCAATGGAAGAATCTTCACAGACCACAATTAATCTCACTCCTCTCCCAGTGGGCTGACAACCACTACCGCTCGCGGTGTTATCCGTCTAGTATTTACTGACAGCTTCCCCGGTATTAACCCACATTTCGTCTAGCCATATTACGGAACGAATGCCGTCGCCCAAAATTTTATGCGAAAATATGCTTCGAGCCATTACAATACACGCCTTTTCTAACAGGCCTTTGCGTCCGTCTGGGGGTCTGTAACAGAAACTCACAGTTTTCGGCACAATATTTAGTGACATTTCCCACCCCTGAAAAGTTCGCTTTCTTTTAACAACACTAGCAACTTCACTAGTGTACGATACTCTTTCCTGCTGTAGTTACCACAAATACTGGTGTGAATTGCATCAGCCTGGAAAGAATCTAAGATGGTGACAAGGTGAGGCTGCTTTTCCTTCTTTCTGGGCATTGTTAAATATACATTATCTGATCTGGACATTTCGGAATCCTTACAGCGCGTGCCTACATATCTCAACTTTTCCAGTAACAATCCGCTACTTACTACTGTCGTCGAATAAATTCTGAGAGTTTTCGACGTGCATTCCACTACGCTATCGGCAGGAATTGACGACTGTCGACAAATACTTATGTATTCTTGCTCCCGCTACTAAAACTTGCGAGTTCTCCGTAGTAACTCGAGTGCCCAGCTGCTCGGAGGCACACCTCGACACAAAGGATTGTTACTAGTAGAACGAACTCTTTTTCTGTGGCATTTTTCACGTATCACAATTTTGTAAGGCACAGAACGACATCGTTACACGGTAGAAACCGCGGTGCCTCCAACTTCTCACTTGTCAGTCGTCAAACTGCTACACTCCCGACCTGAAAGGAGTGAGGCAACTGCAGAGTTCCAGTGGTGTCAGTATAGGACGATTAAGGAGAGGAAAATTTTGTTTTAGTTTTACTGTGGCAGGCTTTGCTCACTTTGCTAAAGTTGCTGTTTAGTGGTACCCGAGTAACAGGTTTCACAATTCGGTGGAGAAATATTTAACAACTTAATCTGTTTTTCTGTTTTACCACGTTAGTTTACTCACCGTGACTGCGTAACGTGCAGCACATCTGGCAGCTTCCCAAATTATTTTCATTTTACCAATTTGTTTCACTTACCAGATCAGCCTGTCTGCCAACACAGGTGTAGCTTCAGGAGGGGGTTTGACTGGTATGTCACTCATTTGGATACTGTGTGTAACAAATTAGTGTTCAGAATCCAAACACGAGTAATGAAACAGGAAAATGGCAAGAGAAAAGAAAACAACAAACATTGTAAATAACTATCACTATTCTCCTTTAAATCAGGACTGGGCTATCTACACAGAAAAAGACTGCTCCCTCCTTCGAATACTCGCGTCGTTATAAGATAGACAGCTTATCGGATTCGTATAATCCCCGACTCGTATTTGCACCGCAGACTTATTAAGTCACTTCTCCACAATGTCCTTTCTGGCAGGAGCGCCAGACTCACAAAGAACGCAGAAGGACGTGGGCGTTTAGTCTGGAAGGCAGGAGAAGTACTGGCAGACGGGGAACTGCAAACACGCGTCTCGAGTCGGTAAGACTGTAAAACGCCAGGCTCCATGTTCGGGACCCGACGTGCCGCAAAATTTCAACCTGCCACGCACTTTGAAACATTGCCTCCCCCTGTAGCCCCGTGTGCTCTCATTTTTTCAGTAAGCTTAACTTTTAATACCATTCCGAGAATGTTACGAAAATTCACACGGTGCACAAGGCAATCGAGCCTTTTAATGATATAGTATTACAGAATTAATACAGTGCAGAAGTCTTGCTTTAGTGACAGGCTAGTGCACAGCGTAAACTTCAATAAATCGCGAAAACAGCAGGACGGTTATTTAAAAATTAAACACCCTTCCATCAGCACATCGGCATCTAGCTCGAAATAATTTTCTGAAGACCTACACCGGACACGTCAAATAACAACAGATATATCGATAAGAACAGATACCGCGCATTCGTAAAACAGATTAGCCTCGACGGACGACGGATCCACCTCCTTCGGTGCGGAAGCACAAGTACGCCCGAGCACCTGCGTGAATCTCAGAGTAGCGAGTGTGGAGGAAACGGACAGGGACTGCACAGAGGTGGCGCTCGGCAGGAACGTGGGTCGGCCGCGAGTCACGCCGAGACAGTCTGCACAGATGCGATAATACAGTGCGCCGGGAGGCACGGTGGTAAATGCACCTGCCTAGTAAGCACGAGGTCTCGGGTTCGAATCCCAGTGCAGTACACATTTTCACTCGTCACCGCCCATTCCGCATTGTGTCCCGTTGCAGCTGATATCGGTAATCCCTTCCCTTCCCCTTTCCTCTCCCTTCTCCTCTCCTCCACCTTCAATTTACATATATTGTTGCTCATTTGCTTCCAAGCCAGAAACCTTACACACTAACACTAAGGAGTACACTTAACCACCATGTCTATGTTCATGAAGAGTGTTTACTTTTGTTAGTAGTTCAGTACGAATGATGGCTCAATGATTTTCACCAAAATATTACAATGTAACACGAGTGCCTTAGCAGGGGAAGTGTATGCGCCAACACACACACACACACACACACACACACACACACACACACACACACACAGCATAAAAGCTAAAATTTTCAGGAAGGTGTAAATTCATTCGAAGTCTTGTAAAAATCGCCTCATTTTCACTCAAGTATGCCTAGTAAGTAATTAATTACCAAGGTGAACAAAGTGCACATCTTAAGGGAGGTGCTAAAAGGTTCTATGATGTTGTGAAGAAATACCTATCCTAACAGTATAAGAACGGAAGTTCCCAGATGGAACAATGCAGAAAATAAGGAAAACGCAACTACTCACCTATAGGGTGAAATGTGTGGCGCACAACCACAGACGAGAGAGAACCACGTTCACTAGCTATCGAGCTGCTGTTTTCCTGTATGTGTGTGTACTGAATATTTTCAGACTGTACGTCACCAGCCAGACATTTTTTATTCTAACATCCATTTGAACTCTGCACTTTCCAAATGCTGTCTTTACACATAACGAAACATAAGGGAAATAACTTCTTTAATTCTGTCCGCAGCTTGACGGAAGTGAGGTCTCGGCCGTTATTTAACAACTTAAAAGAAAATTTTTGGCAAACTATATTAATAATGTTAATCACATTAAAATCTGATCACATCAAACATCTGTGAAGAACGAGCTTCCACCTTCAGACACACTCGATCAAAAGACTCGGAATATCTCGACGAATAAGAGCACACATCTATTCAAAAAAGTAAGTAAAATTTTTGGGCTACGCCGCCTACACTGCACGCCTACATCCACGATCTGATCGAGTGTTAATTCCGAAACCGTCCACAGTCGCACAACCACAGAGGCGCACCGGCCGGATTCTGCCGCCAAAACGGTCCACTTACGAGCTAACGGCGACACAGTCGAGGTCTGCCGCTCGGGTGGGGAGCACTCTCCTCCGATCTCGTCCCTGTCGAAGACGGTACGTTGCGGTGTGACCGCAGTACGTATTTTCTACGGGCCGATCCGAGATATTCTGACCCTCGTGATGCAGTGTCTGGAAATGGAAACTCGTTCTTAAAAGACTTGTCAGTTTTAATGCAGTCAGATTTTAACATCATTAATACAGTATCATTACTGCGATTGGGCCAAACGTCTCTCAAATTGAAGAATAATTCCTTTCTATTCCTCCTGGGACCACAATAACAAGAGATCACAACTAGACCCATATCTGAATTGGTACTATGCAAATCCCTCCTCCTTCCACTCACAAATAATCTCCGGATAAGCTCGAATTTGCCTCTTTGCTGGAAATGTAGCGGACCGCAGAACTTCAAAACTCTGAAGGATGTGTAATGTCGAGTGTTAATTGTTACATTATTAGAGAAAGTTTTGCACATAATTAGCAGATAGTAGTCACTAATTCCTACACACTTCAGAGAGCCTTCAGTACGTGAAAAGTTTTTCGTGACAAACCGACAGTGAATATCTGCGTACCAAACATATCTCGTACACGACTAGTTTATCGTCAGGAATATACAAATGGCTTAACGGATATATCACACAATTTCCAGCATTTTCCGAGGTGTATTACTGTGATACTGATCCCAGTTTAGGCAAATATATTTTAGTTTGGATCTCACAAAAGGAAAGATGAGAAGTCCTCATTTAGGATAACAGTGTGTGATAGTCACTGTTGGGACATGTCGTCGTGTTTTTCTGTCACATTCTTTGTATAGGCTATTTATTTGAAGTCACTGATTCACTGAATGCAAAGTTATGAATGTCACCTTCAAACAGGTATTACATTTTTGTTTAGTCGGTGCTCTCTTTCACAATATAATAAAAATAAATGTTGAGAGCAAAAATTGTACCGAGCAGTGCACATAAGCTACCACCACCACCACCACCACCACCACCACCACCACCACGCTTCTTCCTCGAGCAATATTTTGATTTGTTTTCGCTGCTTTACACACTCAACTATGCTGCCAGAGAAACAAGAATATCTCAGTTTTTGACCAATTCTGTAAACTTTTATACAAAAAACTTTCTGTGTTCAACTTAAAACAACAATAGGCTGGATATTAACTCGTCTACATGTTACAAGTAAAAGTGGGAAATTTTATTGGTACAAAAACAAAAACATATACGTATATGTATGTAGGCATCAAAATGTCTACTGTGAACTCTTTTCCCAGTATGATGCACACCCTCTTCTTCCATCAGCTTCTTTATTTCTTGATGTTGTTGCTTACACTGAAAAACAGAATCACAAAGAGAGACATTTACCTGCTCAGATTTGATTTATAAACAATAATTAGCAGAAGAATTACAGTCAAAGTTGTAGTTAAAAATGTATGGTGAGACATTCTCTCTCTCTCTCTCTCTCGTCCCCCCCCCCCCCCCCCCCCCCACCTAAACACACACACACACACACACACACACACACACACACACACACACACACAGACAAAAAGAAAGAGCTATATAACTCAGACTTGTTTTGGTTAGTTTGAGTGACCAAAAGTGCACACCTCATGGCTTAAGTTTCTAGAATGCTCCAAATTATGAGGAAAAAGACCGGATTAATTTTTGCAATTAGCTACTAACTTACTCAGAGAGAGAGAGAGAGAGAGAGAGAGAGAGAGAGAGAGAGAGAGAGAGAGAGAGAGAAAAGAGAAGAGAAGAGAGATCGACACGAGCTTCGAGCTAGCATAACTCAGCTGTGACTCTCAGACAAACTGGGTGTCCAATGGCTGAGATACAATACCGACGAACCGCACAACTGACATCGACCTGCTCACTTCAACGTGCAGACACACATTTATAAAGCGGGCGCTCACTCGCCGTGGGCCTACCTGTTGAGGAACTGTGTCGACTCCCGCAGCTTCGTCACTTCGGAGTTGACGATTTCGGCCTTCCTGACGTCGTACGCAGCCAGTGCCTGGTGAACGGCGATGGGCACCAATTCGGCAAACAAGTCTGCAAACCGAAACCGATACATTTGTTTCATTTAGGTTTTATGCGATATACGAACACCTGAAACCATTACAAGCTTATAAAGTACATGTATTTAGCTTCTAAGTTACACAATTTGTTATTGGGGTTATTTGGGACAGTTAGAGGTGTGGCAATATAAAGCAGGAGAAGACTGAATGGCCAATTTACTCTCTACTGTATTCCTAGTTCCTCAATATGAAGAGACTGCATTTATCTGAAACAGCATAACTGACTAAACATGCTTTACTGGGAATTTTTTAGATAAAAATAACTTGAAACTAGAAATACTAATTCGGGCAGTGAAATGTAAGTAAATCAACCGTGAGAAGGGAGTCAGCCTCCACTGCGCTGTGCCTGACACGGTTCTACTTTCTCACACGTACAAATAGTTGATGGAAATAACTTTAAACCATTCACATCCTTTTGTGCAACTTATGTTCTCAAAAATAGTAATCTTATCGATGTAAAAGTCCTTTGATGAATGACGTTTCATACAGACATTTGAAGATAACTTGTAACCCCCAAAATAAGTAATTACAATTATTTTTGAGAACACCATTCATAAAATCGCAAGTACACTTGTGCATCACACTTTCATCATGAAACTTAGTCATTTTTTAATTTCGTAAACACGAAGTCAGACACTGTATTGCACAGTGGTTTCCTGTGAGTGGAAATCTTGGAGAAGGTGGCTAGAGCACAGAATTTCTCTCTTACCACTGTCAAGCAAAGTCAGTCGCCTGACCGACTGCCGTCACTTGTTGTCTTCAGTCCTGAGACTGGTTTGATGCAGCTCTCCATGCTACTCTATCCTGTACAAGCTTCTTAATCTCCCAGTACCTACTGCAACCTACATCCTTCTGAATCTGTTTAGTGTATTCATCTCTTGGTCTCCCTCTACGATTTTTACCCTCCACGCTGCCCTCCAATACTAAATTGGTGATCCCTCGATGCCTCAGAATATGTCCTACCAACCGATGCCTTCTTCTAGTCAAGTTGTGCCACAAACTCCTCTTCTCCCCAATTCTATTCAATACCTCCTCATTAGTTATGTGATCTACCCATGTAATCTTCAGCATTCTTCTGTAGCACCACATTTCAAAAGCTTCTATTCTCTTCTTGTCTAAACTATTTATCGTCCACGTTTCATTTCCATACATGGCTACACTCCATACAAATACTTTCAGAAACTACTTCCTGACACTTAAATCTATACTCAATGTTAACAAATTTCTCTTCTTCAGAAACGTTTTCCCTGCAATTGCCAGTCTACATTTTATATCCTCTCTACTTCGTCCATCCTCAGTTATTTTGCTCGCCAAATAGCAAAACTCCTTTACTACTTTAAGTGTCTCATTTCCTAATCTAATTCCCTCAGCATCACCCGTCTTAATTCGACTACATTCCATTATCCTCGTTTTGCTTTTGTTGATGTTCATCTTATATCCTCCTTTCAAGACACTGTCCATTCCGTTCAACTGCTCTTCCAAGTCCTTTGCTGTCTCTGACAGAATTACAATGTCATCGGCGAACCTCAAAGTTTTTACTTCTTCTCCATGAATTTTAATACCTACTCCGAATTTTTCTTTTGTTCCCTTTACTGCTTGCTCAATATACAGATTGAATAACATCGGGGAGAGGCTACAACCCTGTCTCACTCCCTTCCAAACCACTGCTTCCCTTTAATGCCCCTCGACTCTTATAACTGCCATCTGGTTTCTGTAAAAATTGTAAATATCCTTTGGCTCCCTGTATTTTACCCCTGCCACCTTCAGAATTTGATAGAGAGTATTCCAGTCAACGTTGTCAAAAGATTTCTAAAGTCTACAAATGCTAGAAACGTAGGTTTGCCTTTCCTTAATCAGGGTGTATACGGGGACAAGGAAAAAAAATTCCCGGATTATTCCCGGATATCCCGTTTAAAAAAATATGCTTTTTCCCGGGCGAAAATACACCTTTTCCGTGCTAAATGACAGTACGTTTTCCGTAGATTTTCCCTCGCAACTGTAAAACTTATCAATCCTTGGAATGGTTAATGTTTTATACAATCGCGTAGATCTTCCCGGAAAAAAAAAGAAAAGACGGGGCAGAGAAGTTTTGGAAAGACCTTTGTTTTGCAGCAACATATACGCTGCATATTTCCGTATTACGAAAGTATAAATTCGAATTGCACCAAACACAACGCGTTAGTTCCCGGAGCGTTGAAACCGAGGTTGATATGTCCTTTTGTAAGCGAGTCATATCTCAAGCCACGAAATCTCGCCAGACGACGACAGCAGCTATTCAGAGCATAGGACACGTGTTTTAGTCAGCCAATAGCGCGAACACACAAGAGGAAAAGTTAACAGTTTACATTAATGTACACAGTACCGTATATCTACAAGAAAAGCTAAGCTTTCACATATAATATTGGTCTCTAAGATTAACACGCTACAACAGAAGTTAAGCTTTCACATGTAATATTGATCTTTTTTTGCATGTGTTATACTTTAAGATACATCACACAAATATGCCAGTAAATTTAAAATTATGACATAAATGTCTCGCGGCTCGAAATTTTTGTAAGTGGCTGGTCCTCAAACTGTTCAGTTTCGAACGCTCTGTGATTTAGATATCCATCCCTCTTTCTCACACGTAACATAATTCATCTTGGGTAAAAAGAAATTTACTTTGAAAGTAACGCTTTTCTAACCACCGTTCGCAATACTGTTAGTTATAGGTTCGATTTACCAGTTGCCAGAGAGCGCCAGAAAACAGACATTATTGTGCGTGTGCAACTGCAGTGGTGTAGGAAGCCCGCATGTTCGTGTGTATAAAGCAATAAGAGAGCTTAGATTACACCATCAAAGAAACAGGGCATCAGACGATACTCCAAAGAGCATCGGAATTTTGTGAACCATACTAAAATGCATAATTCAGCTTGAAGTGCAAATTGGCTTTTTCCAGATTCACGATGAAGCAGGTCCCATCTGATATTAAGCTTTTCAGTGTGGTTTTTGGGATATAAATTTTCTTGGAGTACCAGTACTATGCGATCTCATTTTTGGTTCTTTATTATGGCATAATGCCATACATGGCAAAAGATGATAACGTGCACTTGAAATTCAGCGAACAGTTGGAACTAGCCAATACTGTAGAATGAAACACTTCGTTTCAAATAAAATAATCGCCTCAGCGGAAAGATTAATCAAGCCAAATTTCTTTAGCAAACTTGCAAAAATATTGTTCTGCAAGGCGATTAATGCTTGACTGCTACTAACTTGGAAATAAAATACTAATATATTTTTGCCCTCCGTGATCATGTGAATGTATTTTAATTCACTTGATAGCTCACGGCCACAGAAATCCGTTTTGTTTTCATGTGACGTGGGAGCTGTAAACGAAGAGTAGCAGCGAAATCACTTAACGTAAACATGGGTCACGTGCAGGTTAACCCCCTCCCCACTACAACTCAAACAGCCAAACTACAAGTAGCGCCGTAGCGGGGAGTGGGAGAAGGTACTGCTTATACGCGAGTCAAATGCGCATGCGCAACAGACCGCTGGCAACTGGTCAAACGAACCTAATGTGAACAGTTGTGACGTCATGCTCATAGCAAGCAGTTCATTGATACGAAGAATTACAGTCTGCGCCCTACGGCCTTTTTCATATTTTTGTTATCTGCAGACGCTTGTGCGTGCACGGGGTTTCGTTGTAAATTGCACATTTCTTTTGCCACTAAAGTTTTTTTCCCTCTTGTTTATATTTTATTGCTGCAGTATCATTCTCCAGTAGCAGGATACAATAACGATCTTTGCTAGAAAATCAGTTCTGCAGTCAAAATTACAAAAATTTAACCGAAAGCTAAAACAATGAAAAATTTCCGGAATTCCGAAAAATTCCCGGGTTTTTCCCGGTTTTCCCCCGGATGAAAAAATTCCCGGGTTTTTCCCGGATTTCCCGGTTGTATACACCCTGTTAATCTATCTTCTAAGGTAAGTTGTAGGGTCAGTATTGCCTCACTTGTTGCAACATTTCTACAGAATACAAACTGATCTTCCCCCAAGGTCGGCTTCTACCAGTTTTTCCATTTGCCTGTAAAGAATTCGCATTAGTATTTTGCAGCCGTGACTTATTAAACTGATAGTTCGGTAATTTTCACATCTGTCAATGCCTGCTTTCTTTGGGATTGGAATTATTATATACTTCTTGAAGTCTGAGGGTATTTCGCCTGTCTCATACATCTTGCTCACCAGATGGTAGAGTTTTGTCAGGACTGGCTCTCCCAAGGCCGTCAGTAATTCTAATGGAATGTTGTCTACTCCCGGGGCCTTGTTTCGGCTTAGGTCTTTCAGTGCTCTGCCAACCTCTTCATGCAGTATCGTATCTTCCATTTCATCTTCATCTACATCCTCTTCCATTTCCATAATATTGTCCTGAAGTACATCGCCCTTGTATAGACCCTCTATATACTCCTTCCACGTTTCTGTTTTCCCTTCTTTGCTTAGCACTGGGGTTCCATCTGAGCTCTTGATATTTATACAAGTGGCTCTCTTTTCTCCAAAGGTCTCTAATTTTCCTGTAGGCAGTATCTATCTTACCCCTAGTGAGATAAGCCTTTACATTCTTACATTTGTCCTCTAGCCATCCCTGCTTAAGATATTTTGCACTTCCTGTTTATCTCGTTTTTGAGACATTTGTATTCCTAAAGCCCGTACCGAGCTACTGAGCGTCTCTCCTGCAGAGTCTTCCACTGGAGTTTATCTATCATCTCTGTAACGCTTTCGCGATTACTAAATAATCCTGTAATGAAGCGCACTGCTCTCCATTGGATCTTCTCTATCTCTTCTATCAACGCTATCTGGTACAGATCCCACACTGGTGAGCAATATTCAAGCAGTGGGCGAACAAGTGTACTGTAACCTACTTCCTTTGTTTATAGATTGCCTTTCCTTAGGATTCTTCCAATGAATCTCAGTCTGGCATCTGCTTTACCGACGATCAACTTTATATGATCATTCCATTTTAAATTACTCCTAATGCCAACTCCCAGATAATTTATGGAATTAACTGCTTCCAGTTGCTGACCTGCTATATTGTAGCTAAATAATAAAGGATCTTTCTTTCTATGTATTCGCACCACATTACACGTGTCTACATTGAGACTCAATTGCAATTCCCTGCACCAAGTGTCAATTTGTTGCAGATCCTCCTGCATGTCAGTACAATTTTTCATTGTTACAACCTCTCAATATACCAAGCAAAATCCTCAGTGAATTTCTGATGTTATCCACAAGGTCATTTATGTACTTTGTGAATAGCAACGGTCCTACGACACTCCCCTGCAGCACACCTGAAACCACTCCTACTTCGGGAGACTTCTCTTCATTGAGAATGACATGCTGCGTTCTGTTATCTAGGAACTCTTCAATCCAATCACACAATTGGTCTGATAGTCCATATGCTCTTACTTTCTTCATTAAACGACTGTGGGGAACTGTATCGAACGCCTTGCCGAAGTCAAAAAACACGGCATCTACCTGGGAACCCGTGTCTATGGCCCTCCGAGTCTCGTGGACGAATAGCATGAGCTGGGTTCCACACAATCGTCTTCCTCGAAACCCATGCTGATTCCTACAGAGTAGATTTCTAGTCTCCAGAAAAGTCATTATATTCCAACATAATACATGCTCCAAAATTCTACAACTGATTGATGTTAGAGATATAGGTCTATAGTTCTGCACATCTGTTCGACGTCCCTTCTTGGGGGGGGGAAAAAAAAAAAAAAAAAAAAAAAAGAAAAAATGGGGATGACATGTGCCTTCTTGAAAATGGGGATGACATGCCCTTTTCTAATCCTTTGGAACGCTACGCTCTTCTAGTGTCTTACGGTTCACGGCTGCAAGAAGAGGGGGCAAGTTCCTTCGCGTGCTCTGGCTGGTATCCCATCAGGTCCAGCGGCCTTTCTTCTTTTGAGCGATTTTAATTGTTTCTCTATCCTTCTGTCGTCTATTTCGATATCTACCATTTTGTCATCTGTGCGACAATCTAGACAGGGAACTACAGTGCAGTCTTCCTATGTGAAACAGCTTTGGAAAAAGACATTTAGTATCTCGGCCTTTAGTCTGTCATCCTCTGTTTCAGTACCATTTCGGTCACAGAGTGTCTGGACATTTTGGTTTTATTCACCTACCGCTTTGACATAAGACCACAATTTCTTAGGATTTTCTGCCAAGTTGGTACATAGAATTTTACTTCTACTGTATCTCTTTCCCTCATTCCTGTCAATTGTTCCCTAACGCTCTCCCTGAAACTCTCTACAACATCTGGTTCTTTCAGTTTGTCCAGGTCCCATCTCCTTAAATTCCCACCTTTTTGCAGTTTCTTCAGTTTTAATCTACAGTTCATAACCAATAGATTGTGGTCAGAGTTCACTTACGACCCTGGAACTTTCTTACAACTTAAAACATGGTTCCTAAATCTCTGTCTTATCATTATATAATCTATCTGAAACCTGTCAGTATCTCCAGGCTTCTTCCATGTATGCAACCTTCTTTCATAATTCTTGAACCAAGTGTTAGCTATGACTAAGTTATGCTCTGTGCAAAACTCTACCAGGCAGCTTCCTCTTTCATTTCTTACCCCCATTCTATATTCACCTACCACGTTTCCTTCTCTTCCTTTTCCTACTATCGAATTCCAGTCACCCATGACTATGAAATTTTCATCTCCGTTCACTACCTGAATAATTTCTTTTATCTCATCATACATTTCATCAATCTCTTCGTCATCTGCAGAGAGAGTTGGTGTATAAACTTTTAGTACTGTACTGGTAGGCATGGGCTTCGTGTTCATCTTGGCCACAATAATGTGTTCACTATGCTGTTGGTAGTAGCTTACCCGTACTCCTATTTTTTTTATTCATTATCAAACCTACTCCTGCAGTACCCCTATTTGATTTTGTATTTATAACCCTGTATTCACCTGACCAGAAGTCTTGTTCCTCCTGCCACCGAACTTCACTAATTCCCACTACAACTTTAACCTATCCATTTCCCTTTTTAAATTTTCTAACCTACCTGCCCGATTAAGTGATCTGACATTCCATACTCAGATCCGTAGAACGCCAGTTTTCTTTCTGCCGATGACGACGTCCTCCTGAGTAGTCCCCGCCCGGAGATCCGAATGGGGGACTATTTTACCTCCGGAATATTTTACTTAAGATGACGTCATCATCATCTAACCATACAGCAAAGCTGCATGCCCTCGGGAAAAATTACAGCTGTAGTTTCCCCTTGCTTTCAGCCGTTCGCAGTACCAGCACAGCAAGGCCGTTTTGGTTAATGTTACAAGGCCAGATCAGTCAATCATCCAGTCTGTTGCCCCTGCAACTATTGAAAAGACTGCTGCCCCTTTTCAGGAACCACACGTTTGTCTGGCCTCTCAACAGATACCCCTCTGTTGTGGTTGCACCTACGGTACGGCTATCTGTATTGTTGAGGCACGCAAACCTCCCCACTGACAGCAAGGTCCATGGTTCATGGGGATGGGGGGGGGGGTCATTCTTCTTATGAAGTACAACCACATTCTTCTTCACATTCTGAAGCAATGAATTCAATAAAAACCTCAGAATCACTATAACCATCCACTTTCTCAAGTACTGTAAACAACAAACAAGGCAAGAGGCCGAAAGTGTGTTTCCCTACCGAGTATCCAAAACCGCACACAGTAAAGGTGAGCTCTAGCGGCAACCACGCCAACCAAAACTTGACAGTCAGGATACAAATGTGGAACTGGATGTCCTCTCTCAGCAGCCAAACAGATATAAATCAGATATAAATCAGGTTTTTTTAAGTCTGTTCTTAAGTTGCCTGAGCAATAACAAAGTTTTTAAGTTTCTATGAAAATAATAAATATGAGGTAACTTGGGAGGACTATGTTAAGGGATTAAAAAGTATTGTACTACAAAACATGAACTTTTATTTTCTCCTTCAGTTGATGTACTCTTTGCTTTATTACTTCTTTCAAAATGGAATGAGACTTATTACATTAAATGGATTAAATGCACTGAAATGAAACAAATGGATCGTATCTGTACAAATCCTAAGTTTAGTTCACGGAGGTCGAGAAACCACAATGCTCGGGGCTGTACACTGTAGGGAGAATTCTGTGAAAGCACATTTTTGGACATCAGTCTTTATACATCTGTGCACAGCAGTAATACAAATAATTAAACTTCCTCTTCTAACAGACAACTGGATCAGCAGACCATTCAGGAGTCATCAAGTATGGTTCTCCTTAAAGCTTATTAGTAAAATTCTGCTTTTTCCACGAAATGGATGCTACAGAATGCCCCCCCCCCCTTCCCCCACCCCAATTTCCAGGCAGAGGAAAACAACAGGGTAGACCTATATTTCTGTCAACTACAAGACTGTTTCGATTATACTTCTTACTGAAGTCCAAAATCTATCACATACATACGATCTGCTGCTACTGCCTCGAAATGACGAAGTCCAGTCTAACAGCCACCACGCTCCGCTCATTAATGTCGACAGAGGTTCACGTAAAATGCCGGAAACCGATACCGATAACGAGAAAATCTCTGTCGTTCTCTGTTGACGAGCGGGAACCGCTAGTCCCTCCGCCACTCTAGAGACTGTCGAGAAGGCAGTCCCTTCCTCGACGGTCGAGTCTGGCTTACCGTTCGACAGTTAAATAAGCCACACTCGTATTACAGTACGTATCGCACTGTCACCCACAAATTTCTGGGCTGTAAACTTAACCTCACAAGTTATACAATGTAGTGTCCCTACTTACCTAATTCCAGCCAGTTCTGTCGGATGCTTTTCATCAGAGGCTTCGACATTTTGTCGTTACTGTTACGAATGACAATCTGAAATTAGGTCGATTAGATGACGACGTCAAATACCGCTTTCTACCAAAAGCGAAATAAACTCGTCAAAACTAATTTTTTTTGCGAGACAGTACTGCTGGCCACAATGTACTTTCTGGAGGCAAAATATTAGTACTGCCGTCAAGAGACCTTTCCGAGTAAATGCCCTTTTATAGCTTACAGAACTAATATTTTCTTCCTCGAGGAAGACGGGGAAGGTCCTACAGATCTCAGGGCGGGAGGGACTCACCCGTTTTCCTCCGCTCGTGCAAACGATAACTGCGCGTTCACAATACACACTGTCTACTACACGGCTGTACGACATACACACTCTCACCTTTAAAGCCGGAGCTCAGCCTGTCGGGCAGGGCGGAGGGCTTGGCGAGGGCCGCCTTGCCGACGGCTGGCAGCGCCTTGGGGTCGGGAATGCGCTCGTGGTAGATGAAGTCGTTGTCCTTGCGGGCCTCGGCCAGGTTGCGCTGCACCTTCGTCACGAAGTCCTGGAAGAAGCTCGGGCGCCCGGATCGCTGCTGCGCCGCCTTCAGCAGCTCGTGCGCGTGCTGCGGAAACACCGTCAAATTCGGTAACGTGCAAGCACTACCGTACCTCGGCTGCGACCTCCCGTTTCGTGAGAGGGAGCCTCGGTCGTGGACAATTTATTTTTACGTTTTAGCTCCGAGAAAAAGCAATCTCGCCCCGGTAAAACGGGGAGGGGGAAGGGACGGGAGGTGAGGAAGGAGTTCGAAGTTCGATTTTCCGTCACTGCGGAGGTCGTCGGAGGAGCACCGAGAGCTCCGACACGCGAGCACGGGACACCGCCGAGGCGCGACGCGGTCCGATGTCCTCCACGTCCCGCGAGGGGGGTCGCTTACGCTCCAGCGTCACGACTCGGCCGTATTTCGGAAGGTAGAGAACGAGAGGAACTGTCTGCACGGACGACGAGGAATAGGAAAGGAGCCGAAGAGGAACGTTCTCTCCTGTCCCGTTCCTAGGTTCACGTCGGATGTGTCGTTCTGATAAGAGATCTGTGCACACAATATTGTAAATGTTACCTGGGCCGACCAAATATAGAAGATACGAAATGAAAACTAAAAAACCTGCAGACGTCTCTCTCGCATTCTGTTTATTTACGTGTCCAGTTTCGGTTTTCCATTTCACCATTTTTAGGCCCCTCGACCGATGTAAATTGGGAGGAATCCGATTTCGAGTGCGGTCGTCACGAGAGCCGATACTAAATAACCGGTGTCCGCAGTTGTCCGGTTTACGTAACACTGTCGATTAGTTTATCAAATTAAATGCAAAGTAGACGGCTGCAGGTGTTTTAATTTTCATTCTGTACTGAACATACGAAGTCCCTGCAACCGTCTAAAACAAGGATAGAGGGACAAAAATACAGAAGAGTTCCGTAAAGTGCAGTTACACATTTTGTAGCGAGCTGGCGCGGACGTGTGCGCCGTTACGGCCCTCGACCCTCTGCCGAAGGAGACGGAGTTGCACAGTACGAGGAGTGGCAATGCATACCGAGTCTACAACTTAACGAAACTGTGGAAAGGTGACCGTAACAAAATAATCGAGATAATAGGTATCACGAAGAGCATCAGGGTGACAGATCGATAGTCGAGTTACTGACACAGTTACGACCCGAAACTTGAGCCACTTTAACACTTCTTTTATAAACCACCACAATAAATAACCACGTACAGTCATTCTCGGTGACCTCGGAGGTCAGTAATGTGAGGATCAACCGTTCGATCCGGTGTGACTGATCCACCGTTCGGCACTCCTCCGATTTAAAAAGTTCCGCACTTGCGGATGCCAGTATGGCAGTGCACCATCCCGTCAGTAAAAGCTGTCGTTCGAATCAGTCTCCCAGCTGTGGGAAAAGAAAGTCCTAAAGCACACCGAGATACGTACTTCCCATAATAGCGTTCTCGGTAAAGAAAAATGTAATTTATACCTTACCACAGATAAATTAATTGCTACGACTTTTTAAAAAATCTGATCACTCTGTTCGACGTACCACATAATACTCTAGAGTTTGCTCTTTCCGACAGTACGTCGATCGTGCAAATATCTCAAATAAGTAACAGTTACGATTTTTTTTTAAATCGGATGATTCTTTTTTACACCCTGTGTAGCTATTCCCAACTCAGAACATACACAGTAGAGCAAAACCCTACACCAAAATTGCACTTTAATATTTTTGTTATCTCTCGCTACACATTCCGCTGCACGTTACTAGCAGCAGCTGACAAAGTGCGTATGTACTTGGCACAATACGGAGTAGTTCGATGACGCAATACGGAACCTGCATCTACTTTAGTGAATGGCAATTCACATTAAAAAATGAATAATTAAAGCATTTTCTAAATATTATCAAGCGAACAGTAACTGCTTTGTGTGCAAAAAACAGCTATCAAATAATTTTCTTGGCATTTTCACTAGTTTATAAATGCAGAGCTTCGAGAACAAGTAAACAGTACACACAAAAACGTGAACACAGGCCGAAAGCTTTACTCGTGGCAGTCTTTTTTTGTCGACAAAGTTTTCTCGGGTCTCCATCCGGGTGGTAGCGTCGATATATCGACACATTTCGGGAAGTGTCATACTACCCACCTTCTGAACTTCACCAAAAAACGGGTAGTGTGATACTTCCCGAAACGTCACGGTATATCAGTGCTACCACCCAGCTGGAAAAGCCTACCGTCAGTCTTCTTTTTTGTGCCTACCTGTGACTCGTCATCTCTGCTGTACGGTTAGTGACAGGTTTCCTTGTTATCCAGAAGAAAGACTGATTGGAGTACTGTCTTTTGGAATTCCATGTACGTGTAATGGACAATAAGGATGAAAATTCCATCCAGCCACCATTCAGAATACTTCACAGTCCTCAAAAAATGAAGGGCGATTGTCAAAAAAAAATTCCACATTTCCTGGAAAAATAAATTACAAACGAGTGACTGTCGTCAAAAGGAATCGGCTCGTTTTGCCCCGCAGTGCCAGATCGTACTTAGTAATGATTTTTCAGTGTGCCAACTGTAATAAAAATGAAGAATATTTAACGAGATATTTTCTTACAGTGGTAAGCATCTACTAAATACTACTAACAGCGACGCCTGAAAAAAAAGTCAAATACCTGTCGAATAGAGATAGTTACGCACAAACTTATTTCTATTCGATAGCAAAAATTTGTGGAGGCTGTACAGTAACTGTATAATGAAATGCAAAATAATTATAAAAGTTGCTGCAGCAACACTACATAATGATACATCAACATTAAAGAGAACTTGCAGATAAAGTCTGTCATCTGCCTCCTAACGGGCTCTCGACGGAAATACAACAAACTACATTAAACATCAAAAAGATGCACCAGTCTGTACGGTCGACTCGCGACTACCGTAAAATTTGCACATTTATAAACTACAATTGAGAAACAATGAAGTATAACATGAAAGTTAAATACCTCTAGCTGTGGAAGAACGATTACACTGGATTACTGCCATCAGAGTGCACCTCTCGACAAACTTTCCCTTCTCAAGTCTGCTACAGAACTTACGTACACACTACCGACTGTATACAGTACTGTGCTGACAGACAGCACTGCAGAAGCTTAACTGCCTGTCACAATACGCTTTACTGTTTCTCTCCGTATCAAACTCGACTGGCGACATCTCTCGTTTTGCTTCAGTTTTGCGAGGGGACCCGAGTCCGGTACGTACAGTTTGACCGACGACGGGGCACCAAAATTTCGGAACGAGAGTGTCAAAATTTCTTCGGATCGAGTCTCGTGTCTACACTAATTACACGACCACTCCGAAGTCGACAGAGGTAGAATACTAAAGTACGGGTGGCAACAAATGACAACTGCCGACCGAGACCGGGACACCGCCGGCCCGGCAGACGGGACCGGCACGTAATGCTGCCGCGCCACACTTCGCGGCGAGTTCCCGACCGGGAGCCTCCCGGTTCCCGCGGCCGCCGACTGCCCCACTCTGCGACTACCGCCGCCAGCTCTACTGTCGGCGAGGTGACGAAAAAGGATACGGTGTGCGGTAGCCCGAGTAGCCGATTTTTGTCACGAAGTGACGTACACTGAGCACGAAATTACCTCATCTGACAGAGACCGTCTCCACCGTCGAGCAAACGGTCAAATTTGCAAACCCCCTTCTGCAAATTAGGGTACAGTGTGTCACTCCGGGAGTGTCGTTTGCTGACCTCTGTGCGTTTCCCTAACTCCGTGTGGGTGTCCTCCTTTCTTATTACGACACGAGCACATTCGTGCAAAGATTTTCGACAATTACTACGGATTGCTCAAGAGAAGAAGTACTTAACTGAGACTGCTACAAAAAACTTCATCGTAGATAACCGGGTTCGGTAAAACTAATTTACAGTCTTCAGATCTTCGTTAAGGTTATTACAATCTGGTGCCAGCTACAAACAAAACGTTTCCATCGAATTTCCAGGTACATAAAATACAAAAAAAAAACAATGTGTCAGCACGTCAGAATTAAAATTACTACATACGTCACAATTCGCCAAAACACTGTTCCCACAACGTAACACACCGTGCCTAACTGTGTGTCACACAACTAACTACCCCCGATAGGCACGACGTGTTATTCTACGGGAACGAGGTTTGACAAATTGTGACGTACCCAGTATTACATCTACGACAGAATGAGCCGAATTAAAAAAATTACACAGTGCGAATCTTGAAAACGACACGAGAATGAAAAACGGAAGTTAAATAAGAGAAACTACTGAAAACATTAAGAGTATTAAGAAAACAAAACAGAACATTATGTCGAGTACTGTCTCGTTTTGTGAGAGGAGCGACATTACCCCGAGAGTGAAATCGTACGAACATTTCTAACATTCGTTTAAACGTTTATCCACTTTGAGAGGCAAATCAGAAATGCACACAGTTGACAACTCTAATAACTGAGGTAATACCTTACTACGTTTACAAAGTCGTACGAGGAATGGAACACGAGTTGACGTGTTTCGACAGACGCGATTAAAGCCGGAGGGACACCTATACGGAAGGAATTTTTAATGTAAGTTACAGAATGTCTCACGATTAGGGGTGGGGTGGGGGAACATTCCCCCGAAACTGGAACAATTTTAGTTTACGAGAAGGGATAGAGACGAGACATCGTACGCCACAGACTCACGAGCTTCCTTTTGTATCTTCTGCCACACATACGGAACACAGTTTACGGTCACTCACTCCAGTAGTAACACAGACTAGTGGACCGACAGGCCACTTCGGAAGTTGACAACGGAATTTACAAAATGAACTGCTAATGAAAAACCAGTCCAAAGTGCAGTAAAGTCATCTGCGTTTAAGATGACAGTCGGGGAAGCAATCCAGATCACAAACACAGTGCAGGTGAGGTCATACCTCTACCGTTCAGTGTCACGTAATTTAAGGCTTCGAAGACCCCCGTGAGACTAGCTTCGGGGAGCCGCGCCGAGGCACGCTCTCGTACGCAGCCGGCTATATCCGAAACAGTAAGAGCCACGGCAGGGCTCCGAACGGGAGCGAACTGTGATCCGAGTATGTCGTCCTAATACCTCCGACACGTTCTCCTTATCGATACTCGGTCCGGGCAGGGAATCTGATTCGGTGCCGGATATTAAACTTCCCTCTGTAACGTACAAGATACACACTGAACTATTACTGACTGCGTAGAAAAATCACTGCGCTTCAATCGAGCGTAGGAACTAACCGGTTTCAGAACTGTACGGAGCAAGCTGTGAACAAAATTACACGATCAGTACGAATCGTCACACTGGCCCGGATTCGAAGTTTTTGCTCAGAGAACAGTATACCGAGGGAGCGTACAGAATACGCCACAGCTCTGTCAGGATAGCGAGAGATTCATAATCGAAGAGCAATCGGGCAACGAAATTCCACATCACCGAAACTATTCTCGGCAGCACTCGCGGAAATTTTCCACAGCCTTCACTCACCAACACGAAGAGCTGCCACTGATGTGTGGGTGACACCGTTCTGCTTACCTCCGACGGAGGTGGACTTCGACAGTGAACGAAGTAACTGGAGTAGACTACAGCGAGACTAAAATAATGTACAATGACGACACTGAAAAAAATACTAAGTCGAGAATTAAGTCACAGAATCTGTCGAGGGATTTTGCATTAGGGATGGCTGGACTGATACAAAAAATTAATTAATTAAGAGTAAAAATTTATTGGATAGCTTCAGACAAACTAAGCAAGAGTTTAGGAAAGTAAGATTCTGATATGTATAAAAAAAAACATTTACAATAAATTCTTACTTGCAGTAGTGACACAGACTTTTACTGGCCAGTCAGAGATGAGTACTAAAACTCACTAGTGGAGACAGGAAAACAAACTGACGCTCAGGGAGAAGACCGGAGTGCAAGATATAATTTTGAGAGTAATGAAAATTAAACAGAGGCAGCAGGACACGAACGGACAACAGATAAGACAAGACAGAGGCAATCACCTAACGGAAGGTGGACAGAAGACATTAGAAAACGTGCAGGAGAAACACTGACGAGTTTAGTGGAGAGGAAGGCAGTATCCAACAGTGGGCACCAAAAGAAGACGGCGCGTTCTCGTCCGGACCCTCGACGAAATGAAGTCCGCGTAATAGTTACGATACCGGAGTCACTCGCCAAATTCCGACTTCGACACTCTGCGGCGAGCCATTAGTGCATTTCTACACTGGGATTCTCTCTCTAAAACAAAGCAGACTGCTATTCCACAAGACGTACAGAGTGTTATCGGTGTTATTCTGTTAATTTTGTGTGACTAAATCGGGATATTCAACTTTTCACAAAGAGATTCCAGAATCCTTTCAGAGGACATTAAGCCTAGGACACCTCTAGGCGAGGTGGCAGCTCACCTCCAGCCGAGCGATTTCCTCCCCGACGCTCTTGTTGCTCTTGCACACGAGGCTCTGATAGTACTGCGAAATACCGTGGTACGCAGCTTGCTTTCCGGCGACCTGTAAAAATAGGAAGGCAGGAAGGTGTGTGTGAAAATGCAAAACGTGTAACTGCAAAATAACAGTAGTATTTAATGTCAGTGTGAAAGTTACTAAGAGATACTACAAGTTGTATTGCACATTCCAAAAGCAGCCGCTCCTCACAAAAACAAAAGCGAATAAAACAAATGAAACTACAACCTTCACTAGGTCAACTACATTAGAAGGTCATTATGACCTAATCCTATATAAAATAGAAGAAGTTAAAAGTTTAACAATTAGCGACCAGAAAAATCGTTAGGTTACGTATTTAATATCGCGGTATTAGAAAGTTGCACGACACTTAAAACAATTTGCCTACATTGTTATAAAGATAGATACCGCGTACAGGAAAATTAGAGACCTTCACAGGTAACAGAAGCAGCTGTACGAATCCTAAGACCTCAGATGGCGAGCCAGTACTAAACGGAGGAAAGAAAACAGTGTCAGAAGGAATACAGAGGGAGGCCGTACCAGTAAACACGGAGATAGTATTATGAAAACGGAAGAGAAAGTATACAACAATGTGATAATGCGAAAAGAATTTACCGTACCGCTGAAGGACGTGAGCTGAATAAGGCCCCTCGTAAGATACTGTAACACAGCCTCACCAGTGAACTACCGACTAGCAGGTACCAGCTGACGAGCCTCGGCTTCCACAACTTTCTGCCGCCTCCGGTCTTTTTCTGGCAGACACGGCACTGTCAGGTCACGATAACAATACTACGAGTTAGTAGTGCGCGCGTGAGGGCAGTAGCGGGGCTGTGAATCGAAAGTACACAAAGTGGGATTATGAAGTGCACTGAGGGAAATATTTCTTCAGAACAGGAATGTAGAACTGTTAGTCGCTTTCTTAAAGTGCACAATCTTTAAAATGTCAGTTTTCTCAAAGTGACAGACCAATATAGTTAGGCACAATTTCCACTGTCTGAAGACGAAGAAATTAAATTAATGGAGGGCACCCTTTATACCAGAGGAACCTTACCACCTTTACCGAACGGTTTCTCAGTAAAATAAGTCTCTCTCCCGTAGTCCGACTGCCAAAAGTTAGGCAGAGAGTTCACAAATGGCGTACAGTCTCGAGAAGCCGCTGCAAATTTAACGAATGTGGAAATGAGCTGTACTGAACTGTGTGAGCCCACAAGCAGCTACGCACCAAGTGAGTAAATTGTGGCAATTACTGACACGCGTAGGAAAACGGACACACGTGTGAAACAGTGAACGTCATCGCCGAGCAGAAGAGACGGGGGATTACAGTGGTATTAAACGTCACATCGCGACACGTCGAAGACGGCAGAGCGGCAAAACGACAATAACGGAATGGACAGAGACGAACACATCCAACTTCAAAGAGTTAGATAAAAAGATAGACAAAACTATTTAACAACTCGATATAAAGATTGAGAAATATGTGGCTAAAATGAAACGAGTAAAAACTCGGAGGCAGATTTCATCGCGAAGTCGAGTGAGATATCCAAAAATAGGGGGATGTGAGCAAGTGTAAGAACGAAGCCTCCTTCACGTTGAAGCAGCTTTGACAGATTGCACCAAAATTTATAACCAGTTCAGACCACAGTTAATCTCTGTAGAGAATCAACAAAAAAAAAAACATAGCAGAAGAGGTAACCAGATTATCAAAAATCTCCACATTCTAGACGGAATTCACAACTGCTAGGACACTGACAACTAAAGACAATAACTTTGAGGATATTGTACGGGTTATTTCACAGAAAGCAACTGGAAACCTCAAACCGAGAGTAAATAACGTAGTATTCACCAGTTTGGAAATTTCAGTAGGAATTGCTATACATTCCAAATGAGAGGAAGACCACAGCTGAAGGCTCCAAACAGTGATACCAGGGATACGGGCAGGCACAAAACAAGAGCTGTAGCCGACAGGGACGATTCCCTGAATTTAGGTGGGACGACGTACAATAAGTTAGAAAAACCTTACGTAGAGAAATATTGGTCACAGGAAGTGAAAGAGGTGGTCACGGATAAATTGAAATGAGCACATAATGGACAGATGGAACAGTTTGCTGGTTGGCACATTGGAAAAGTCACTAGAATTAAACAGATACTAGGAAACGGGTGAGGAAACATCAATAAGCCAGGCATCGGACTGTGTGTCGGCTCGATACGGAGGTGTGACGTACGGTTTCACGGTTGAAAAAGAAGAGCGAGGAAAACTGATTTTAACACGTGTAGAGAGCACAACGGGAAGGCCGCAATGACAGTGGGAATAACGCGAGCCGAACTACTGAAACCACGAATACGGAGGCCGGAGGCCAGCACCTCCGTGATGCGGCTGACAATTAGTTGCACAAAATGTAGAACAGACGATGAGAGGAAAGAGGTGGCTCTGTGAGAAGGTTACAGCCAGACCGTGACAGATACGGCAACTCGTGTGAGCACAAACGCGAGACAAAGCAGGGTTCAAAGAGCACAGGGACGATAGTGCAGAAATTTTGTACGCGATCGGACGTGCCGTGTTGCACTGCGAGGAGAGGAAGAAATGCCTAGACCGTGACATGAAAACAGCAGAGAGAGGAATGAGAACAGTGGGCAAGTGGATTAGTTTCAGCTTGTGCACTAATACTACTACTGAGAGGCAAAATGTGCCATTCCAAATTATAAAGAACTTACCACACAACATAGGAATGAAATATGACCACAGAAATAAAGAATTAATCAATGATGCAAAGCAGTTTGTGAATGAAACAAATGAAATAAATGACAATACAGAGTTAAGGTAAATGACAAATCTACAGGAAATGTTACAGTTAATGAGGGAATTGTGACCAATTCAGGAAAGGAATACGAGTGAGGAGAATCAAAAGACGTCATTTTAAAATTTTAAAAGTATCGAGTGCTTCTAATGCTGAGCTACTGAGCAATCTGGCAATATTACCTGAAGTATTTTCAGCTGTACATGCAGAAGACGTACGGGAGGCACAACTAGAAAACAGAGTGGTAGATGCTGCCTCGAAAATGGCATTTGTCAAGCCAGGTGGTGTAATTACAGAAGAGAGACCAGGAATGAACAAAAACGAGATAAACATCAAAACATTATCCGATATGTTACACCCCCCCCCCTCCCCCCCCCCCCCCCACACACACACACGTAGACATACTACGGCAGATGTTCATAAACAATGTTGCACTGCATCTCCAGAACCAGACCTAACAGTTCTGAATTTGAAGAATATATGTAACTGTTTGAATGTAAATCTCTGTGTTATGAGAAAGACATATCAACTGGAAAAGCAAAAAAAAAGACAAATTATACAAAGTAAATAACTGTTTAAAATACACGTGTTCTGTCAAAGAGGAGGAGTCAGAGCCTGCTCAAATGAGAGGAAAAAATAGAGTTAGAACAAATAAGGGTTTGCCTTGTATGGAGGAAGAACACGGATGAAGAAAAGTGACTGAAAAACCCACCAGTTTCAAATTCACTCAGTTCTCAAAAATGTAGCAGAACGAATGTGAATAACGATGACGGGAACAAACTTCGAGTGTGCCTGCAAGCGAGGCATGACGACAGAAGAAGAATCGATATAAATGGGAAGTGGACATGTTGGGAACGTGCAATACTTGCACGGAACAAGAGAAAGAAAAGACAACTGTGCAAGATATTCAAAGTGTGGGACGAGTGAAGAAAATTACAACACTGCACAATTAGTCATAAACAGTCCATGCAGTGAAGAAGAAAAGTAAAAGAAAACATCATTTCCTCAAATTTGCCAATGTTTCCATACATAAAAAACTGTTTATTAGTATGAAATATTATATGCAAGGTTAAGCAGCAGCAGTAACGCCCAAGTGAAGACAGTTTTAAAAACGTTGTGCTTTTACAACAGAATGAGTGATAGGAGCATTTTCGACAGAGCCGTATTTGGACTACTGGTCAGTGTAGGTTAGGAATACAAGGTGTTTCAAAGAGGATCTAACAACTTTGAAAGTTAATGTAAATTAATTCACAGTACTTGCAGAGGCGATTTAGTGTCAATTTGTAGGTAAACACATTAAGTATTGTCTCGTGTAGTTGACTAGTGCCGGAGCACCAGCGGCAGTGCGTTAAAAATGGCTGCCTTCACTGGACCCAAGAGTACTAGCTGTGTTTTCCGGTTTGAAGAATCGAAGTCTGTGACAACAGTTCAGTGTAATTTCTGCACCAATGTTTTGTAGAAACAGCCCCTTTTTTTTTCCGTGAGAGAACCATCAACAGAACAGCGTACCCAGATACGTTACAACAATTTTTGATACCACAGATCGACGAGGATGACGGAGAACAAAATTTTTTACCTCGTGCAAGACAGTGCACCACCCCACCACCTGGCTGGTGCCCGGGTGTTTCTCAGCGACCACTTTCCAGGTCAACGTACTGGCCGCGATGCACCAACTGCGTGGCTCCTACGTTCGCCAGACGTGACACCGTTCAATTTATTTTTTACGGGGATTCATCGAGGATATAGTGTTTGTACCTCCTGTGCCGGCTTCTCTACGTGAACTTAGAGCAAGAATTTCTGCAACCACCGAGCAAGTTTCACCTGCAATGCTACGGCGAGTTTGGGAAGAAATTGGCTTCCGATGGGATGTGTGCAGGATAACCGGTGGAAGCCACGTACAACATCTTTAGTTTAAGGTAAAAAAACTTTGTGTGTTTTCCTATATAATATCACTATACCCAGCTCTATATCTTCTTTCAATACATTTATACGAAATTTTGAAGTTGTAAAGTCCTTTGCGAAACACCCTACATACGGAGGACTCGTGGAAGCACCAGTCGACACAGGTCATTCTGCTCAACTGTGCAAGTAGAGCCAGTCAAAGAAAGCCAATTAATGTGCCACGCACGGATGTTTCGAGATTACGTGACGGCGTTTTTTCAAGTATTTCACGCAGTCGTCACTAGGGGGGCAGGGGTGACGCGCCTGTCGCATACGCACGTACGATACGGTCGGAGCTCGCGCAGCGGCAGCCGACGCCTGTGCAGAGTCTGAGCGAACGGGCGAGACGACGTCGGGTGCACGAGAAGCGCGCTAGCGAGAGGCGTCGTATTCCCGTACGACCACACACGTCACTACCGAAAATGTCATCCCTGCGGCAGTATAATGTCTGCTCGTCCATTTGACGACAAAAGTCTACACGGAGGCAACTCACTGAACGCGTCGACAGAGGTGGGCAGGAAAGCCCGTGCACGACCGGTAACACCCGAGCACACGCGACGTGACGAGCTGCCGCACGGAGCCGCCACGACGTCAGATGCCGCACGTCTGTAGCGAGTCCGGCGGGGGGCGGGACTCCGCCCTCACCACACTACACGCGAATTTTCCAGTACGACAAGAACTTCGGGTATTTGTGTGTGCAGTGAATGTAAGCAGAGTACAGTGTTTAAAGAAATGTGAGGTATCGGTAATGTAAATGCGTATTTCGTCATTTATTTCTTAGTCTCCCTTACGGCAGAAAGTTTTATTAAAAATGGTTATCACATCTAATTTCCTATCGTGTATTAAAGTCTTGTTCAGTAATGGGATTTTGGCGGAAAATGTTCTCACTCGAATTTGTCTCTTACTGAAGCAGTCTGTGAGCACCGACTGGTAATTTCAACTTTAAAACAATAGGGTCATTCCATATCAAATCACCCAATAAAAAATAAATTTTACACCCACCTCCTTAGATTTTCATGAAATTTGGCTCAAATGGTTCTAATACCATCCTGACAACACCTGAAATTTTTTTTTTGCTGTATCTCTTACAGTTTTTTTTTAATAAATTTTTAAAGTTTTTATGTTTTGCGTTTTCTGAACCTTCGTAAATGGTCAGTTTAATTTATATTCAAAACTTTAAATTTGCTTATCTTAAAAACTCTTTTAGATAACATGAAGAATTTTTGCAGCAAGTTTATTTATTATACATATTTGAAGATAAAAATGATGCTATTAAAATATATTAATATTTTCTATGAAAAAAATATATATATATGTATTTTTTTCTTTTTTTTAACGGATGTTTTGTTTTATAATAATTGCAATATCTCAAGTCTCAGACCTGATAGAATGCTCAAATTTGTTTTAATTTACTCTTAAACATATAGGCTACTTGATAAAACAAAAATAATGATGGCTTTTTAACATGTTTATTAATTATAGTAGATTACATTAGAATTATGTACAAAGATAGTTTACTTACGACACTTATGTATAACCCAACTGATTGCTTGATACATTGAATTTTTTTGAGTAATTTTGTCTTTTTAATAGACATTAATGCTGATTCAAACTGTTTTTCCACTTCATCCAAGAGCTTTCAGTTCTTTTGATACAGTCTTTTTTGAAGTAATACATTCTCCCAGTGCCGCTTGATTGAGGTGCGTCTACTACACAGACTATGTGCTCCAAAGGCACTATGCAGGAATCTTCTCTTTCAGGCCAATAAAATGATGCAGCGGGTCCTGAAGGATGTAGAAATAGAATTTCTGCATCTTCTTCATCATTGAATATTGTTTTTACCAGTCCAAAGTACCAGTTACCATCATAATTTGCAGCCACATAGCAATTTATGGATGGTTCAACACGAACCCAATCAGAAGAAGAATGGAAAGAAAAGACTAAGGAGGGTTTTACACTATCTGTAGTCCTTCTAATTTCAAGGTTGTTTGTTGGAAGTGGTTTGAAGTTATGAAAACTTCTAGTTCCAGGAATGGTTCGGGTTGCTGAAAAACGTTTTTCTAGTTTTAACCGTAGCAAATCAGCTTCTTTTTTGTCAATAAAGTGAAAATGAATGTTTTCAATATTTTTTTCACAAAACTTATACACATCGATTGCTGTCATTATTTGTTCTTTGTCTGAAAGCTGTAGACTGGCTTTCCTTAAAATTATTTTAATAGTTCCTCCTAGGCCATCACAAATTGACTTCCCATGACTTGTTGCAAAAAAAGAGTGTTGGGCCTTCAAATTAAAGTCTCTCAAGTGTTCAGTCAAATTTTTAAAACTGTTTCTGTTTTTGTACTGCCCAGCACAACCATCTGTAAAGTAGTGAACTGAGTCAATGTCAGTATGATGTAATGACAGCCACTTTGTAATTTCTTTTTGTACAAAGTTAACAAAACCAGTGTCATGTTCTTGGTCATCACTAATAAAACAGTGGTTGGAAACAAAAACATTGTTTTCCTCATTTCTTAGAAAAACTCCAACTGGGTGTAGAGTACAACCACCTCTATTCCAGTGGTAACTTTGGATCTCATTCTGTATAACAAAGGAATAATTTTCACTGAAATCCATCACAATAATTGCTGTTTTGGGTGGTGGGTCTTCTTTCAATCTTTTAAACGCTGCTGATTGGGATTTTGCTATAAACGAGTGTGGGGTGAGCTTTTCCAATGACCTAACCAATAAAGAAATGTAGTCTTCAACACTGATAGACTGTTTGATCATTTCTGCCCTGTCTGTGTTAACCCACTGACTGATTACAATTTCTTCTTCTAAATCATAATCTTTACTTAGTTTTTCAGTTAAGCACTCTGTTAGCGCAGTATTTGCAGGACAGCTGTTGCAATGATGTAGCATGCAGTTTTGGTTTTCTGTGTTGCACACAAGCATCTTAATTAGGTCTTTATAAGATTCTTCAATTTTCACAGCATCCAGTAATAGTTTAACATTCTGGTGGATACTGCATACACATACAGTGTGTGTGCCTGCAGCACCAGCAAGGATACACCATTTAGGTCTCAAGAAACAAAATTTTGAAAATCCTACTTCTACCTCGGGATTCTCCCATTTGAAAGAATAATAGAGTTCTCTCAAGTTACACAAAATGAGTCTTTTTTGCATGTACACATTTTTTTGAACACTTACTTTGTCTTTTGTTCCAGGTAGCACTCTGGAACTTTCATCCTTTTCATAAAAATCTGTTACAAGTCTTACTGTATTTTCAGAAAGAGTTTTACCTTTTTTTGGACCAGGAGTTTCCAAAATACCCTTTTCAGATTTTAGTTTTCTAGCTTGTCGCACCATGTACTCACTTACATTAAATTCTTTCATCACTTTATTTCGAGTCCAAGAATCTGGAGCCAAGGTCAGAATCTGGATTTTTCTAGACCTCCCAACAGATGAAATCTTCTCTTTCATAAGAGAAATCATTACATCAAAATCCTTTGCTTTCTCAACCACATTTTTATCTTCTTCGTCATCATCAGAACTTGGTGCATCATATTTTAATGCTTTTGAAACCGCCTTTTTTGCAGTCTTTTCAATACTGCTAACCTTCCTTTTAAAATAGGACCCTTTACTTTGTTCTGACAAGCCATGAAGCTTTATCGGTGTTAAACCTAAATAATCAAGAGCAATGTTTGTTTGTACGAGGGATTCATTTCTGGATTCCAATGATTCTAATTCAACCATGACTTCATCATCTGTTTCACTTTCATTGACTTCAACTCTTAATTTTTCCTCACAAAAGTTACGGCATGTTGAGCAAAGCTTTTGTCCAGGTTTTATGCTAATATTTTTTGTCAGTAATTGTTTAGAAAGATCCAAGCCTACACTTCTCAACGATTTTTTGATGGGCTTTTTGTGTTTTTTTAGTGGGTCTACACATGTTGTTCGATACTTTTCAAAAACATTTAAAAAGTAGTAGCTGTGGTGTGAACATATATTCTTAAATTCACACAGATTAATTCCAGATCGTAAGTGGATAAAATCTTTTTCTTCCTCACTCAATTCTGATACCGGTTGTAACTTTTTTGAAGGTGTGTAGGTTGTTTGGAAACAGTCAGATTTTTTAAATAACTCTACACTACAGGTTTGAATATCTGACATACTGATTTCACTTTTGGTCTGATTACTGTTCTGGTTACTTTTATAGGATATTGGAAAAGAATCTCTGTAAACTAAGCAACCGTACTTACTGAGAGTTCGAATAAACTTAATAAAATACTATCCAAGCACTATTTAACACTGTAATAATTTTTTACTTCAAAACACAGGAGTAACAATACAAAATCCAAGTGTACATTGTTACTCCAAGAACACAAAAACTTATTTTCGGTGTCTAAGTCACTTGTCATTTTTTATTTTTAAAATATAATTAATATTATTTTAAAAATTAGATACCGTATTTACTCGAATCTAAGCCGCGCTTTTTTTCCGGTTTTTGTAATCCAAAAAACCGCCTGCGGCTTAGAATCGAGTGCAAAGTAAGCGGAAGTTCTGTAAAATGTTGGTAGGTGCCGCCACAAGTAACTTTTGCCGTCGAATATATGTAGCGCTACACAAGCATGCTTTGAAGGCACAAAGATAAATACTGGCGCCAAAACCTCTGCGCCTGTAAATAAATTTAAAAAAAAAGAAAAAGGTGGTGGACGAGCTTTTTTTCTCCGCCCCGAGTTTCGACCACTGCATTTTCATACATTATCCAACGAAGTAAATACAAATTCCGTATTGTTCATCTTCGAATGTAGCAGCCTTTCAACGTACTACGAAAATCCGACTGGCAAGACTGTTTGGGATGTTTGTCAATATGACCAACTCTACGTTCTGAATTTTTTCCTATCTGTGACAAGAGATGGTTGCTAATAGGAACTTTTATGAATTGTGAATCACATGCAGTATTCTCTTCATCATAAGAATAATACGAATATAAACTTTTTGCCATGTATTCTTTTGCGTTTGCTGCTACTTCATTTAAATCCTGTCTGCCTAATAAACTTCGAAACTAGAGTGAGACAACAGCAATCGCGGAAGAATATACATATCATGCCTTGTTTATATTAGTATTATTCTTACGCCGATTAGAGATACAGTCAGAAATGAAGCACGACAACTGACTAGATTTTTAAATCTAAGATGACTCTAATTTCTGTGCAGAAGGTAATGTACTAAAGAGGCATCTGGAAAGATATTCAAACGGAGAAAAATTTTCGCTAAACTCTCCTTCACAACATCATCTATCACACGCAGTCTATTATTTGGTTCTTGTTGATCATTATCAAAGAAAGCAGCAGTGTAAGTAACAACAAATTGCAGTCTCTTGCCATTGTTTCGCTAATGAGACGATTTTATTTATTTATTTTTATTTATTTATTTATTTTCAATTGGAAGCGGCGGTAGCGCGTACAAAAGCAAGCCATGTCGCGAGCAGCGACAGGTCGTAAACACTCACTATCAGAATGCGACAAACAATGCGTGACACAGTACAATAATGCATTTTCAGCTTAGAGTGACGAAACACCTATAACAAAGTAACGGCACTTATCAGATCAAAGGAAAATAAGCAATCAATTCAACCCAGACGAAGCACGTGAAAAAGGAAGGGTACCCGTATAAATATGGACGGAGCACCTGACGCATAGCAATGGCTACCTGGTAAAGCTTAACTGCTAAGCTTACGATTCGAACCAAACTACTGTAGCTGTATCGTCATTCATTCGACCTAAATTGTATCTCATATTACAATGGACCAACTTTGTTTCGATTTGGAGGTGCGGCCTAAAACTTTTCTCTACCCTTGAATTTCGAATCTCAAATTTCAGGTGCGGCTTAGATTCGGGAAAAATATTTTTCCTTGATTTCGAGTCTCATTTTTCAGGTGCGGCTTAGATTCGAGTGCGGCTTAGATTCGAGTAAATACGGTAACTATTAAACAGGTTAAAAAGCCAACATAATTTTTCTTTTATCTAATAGCCTATACAATTAAGAGTATTTTAAAACAAATTTGAGCTTTCTATCAGGTCTGAGACTCTAGATATTGCAGTTTTTGTAAAACTAAACATCCGTTAGCTAAAAAAATAAAACAGAAAAATTATAATTTTTTTTTCATTTGGAATAATTTAATATATCTTTATGGTAATTTTTTTAACATTTAGATATAATATACAAACTTATTCCAACATTTCATACTGATATCTTGAGTGTTCTTTAATATACAAATTTTTTTAGTTGTGAGGACACGTTTAAGTTACAATTTCCGACTGCTGAAACAAAGCCAAATCTAAAAACTTTAAAAATTTATAAAAAAAACTATAAGAGAGAGAGCAAAAAAATTTTACAAGTGCTTTCAGGATGATAAAAGAAGTAATTGTACCAAGTTTCATCAAAATCTGACATGGTTGGTGTCAAGGCCTGGGTGACTTGACATGGAATGACCCAATACCTACGCTTGCAATATACGTACATTACGTCTTCGACGAGTTAATCTCTGTTATTCACACATTGTGCTTTCAAAAGAAAGTTGCCAAACAGTTGTCTATTTACATTTGACATACTACATGTACAGAAAATACATGGCACAATTTAAACTTTCGAATGATCCACACGGTTAACTAAACGTAATTACACAAGAGCACACTTTTTACCATTTACGCCATATATTATCCCACATTTACCGAGTTTTTATAGTACGCCGTATCTTTCTACGTGTTATCGGTATTTCTAATTTGTGTGACTTTTCTGTTAATAATTGCTTACCACTTTGATATCTACTGTAAACTTTTAGTGTGTGTGTGAGTCGGAGCACCGTCATGCTGAAAAGTGTAGCAAAGTCAGACGGTCGATCGAATGTTTCGTGTTATTGTTTGCTTTTGATCTAGATGGGGTATTTGTAATTGCAATGGGATTTTGAGCTGTTACTCTGTCAAAATTGCATTTTGTGAAACAATTAAGGGTGGAGAAGTAAGATACCGCAATCAATAACTTTGACAACGAATTACCTAGTAGAAGTCAGTAGCTGGTAAGCGTCAGCTTATAAGACTTTTTGCAGTCTCCTGCCTTTTTTCCGGCACTCGGGGCAGTGTCGGGTCACGACGGCAGTGCGAGTGAGTACAGAGCACCCGAGAGCAGTAGTGAGGCCCACTCAGTCAAGTGAACGTATAGTGAAAGAGCTGTGAATCACAAGTACGGGACGTCGGATTACGAAGTGATTAACAGCGTACCGAGGGAAATATTTAGTTGGAATGCGAATACTCAATTATCGGTGGGTTTTTGTAGTCCGTGAACCTTAATGAAATTTGTCAGTATCATCAAAGTGAATGTGTCTGATGTAGTTGTGTGTGTTTCCCTCTGTTTGAAGATGAATAAATTGAATTCTTCATTAGTGTGGCCATATTGTCCATAGTAGTTTTCCAATTCCTGAGGGTATTTTTGATCCGTCATCACAACTACAAGAAAATGTGAATTTTTCCCCCCACCAGTGCGGTTTGCTTTATTGAAATAAAGCATCATCAATGGCCCGTTTTTTGATCTTAAAAACAAATCGAAGTATCTGTATCTTTAATTACAGACCACCGATGCCCTTAGTTCGATAAAGCACTCGTGCCTGGCGGGAGCAAACACAAATTTTCTTGTAGTTGAAATGACGGATCAAAAGGACGTTAGAAAATTAGTAAGTGAAGTTGGCCCTCAATTACTAAATACTCATAAAATTTATGACTGTAACAAAACAGAACAGTTTGTACATAATTTTTGTATGTAACACACCACTGGAGATCTCTCAAATGTAATTAACTAATGCATAATCTATAAAATACATACCTTTTATTCCAGAGGAAACCTGCCATCTTCCACGATTGATTTCATAGTAAATAATTACAGTCCTGCCCAGTACAGTCACACTGCAGTTTAATTCTTTATGAGATCGTGGCTGAAATAGGCTTCTCTCCCCACAGTCCGATTGCTAGCCACTAGGAACTGCAGTCAGAAAGTATAAAATTATGGGTGGAAAGCTTACACCCTGGAGATGAAGACATTCCCTCAGAATAACAGATTCTCAGCAGAGCCAGCCACGACAGAATTTTTCTAATCGATATGCGAGATATACGAGGGCAGAATGATAAGTCAGGTGAAAAGGCAAGAAAATGTGTGTGTTTTGTGAACTACTCACCTTACTTCTCGACAGTCTCCTTCGAGGGACTGAAACTCGGTCCGGCGATCCTCCAGCATTTTCATCCCGTCGGAAATATAGGTTCTGTCAAACTCTAAAATGCTGGTCGATTGCAAATACCACTTCCTTATATGATAAATATTTGTCCCCGGCAAGACAAAGTTTGAAGTTAGGGAACAGGAAGAATAGAGTGGACGAGGAGCAAATTCAAAACCCAATTCGTGCAATTTCGTCATTATTATCACTGACGTGTGGGACGGTGCAACATCCCGATTAAAGAGCATTTCTTTTTGAGCCAACCTCGGTCTTTTTCAGACAACTTAAGTTTCAAACGATCCAATAATGATTCGTGGTAGAGTCCAGTTACGGTTCTACCTTTCCAATTAATCTGTGAGGATTTCCAAAACAACATCGGCCATTACCTTACCCGCTAACAAAATGGCATTTGATTTCTTCAGTGCACTTTCACCATCCTTCGTGCGTTGTTTCGACTGCCATTTTGACCTCGGTGTGTAATGACAGATCCAGGTTTCATCAACAGTCACAAATTGACAGACACTGTCGAAATGTTATGCAGGACGCACTTTTGGTAGACTGTGAGCAACCACTGCAACCACCTCACACACAGCTCCATCACAGCTATGCAGGATATTATGCACTCACACCACTGAGATGCCTCCAGTCTGGGCAATCTCACGAATTTTTATTCGTCAGTCTTTCATTAACCGATCACAGATTTTGCCAACGGTTTCCTTCGTGGTGACCTCAACCGGATGGCCGGAATGGGCTTTGTCTTCAGTGCCTGTCTGACCACATTTAAATTCATTAATCCAAAAGTAAATGGTCTTCAATGATGGTGCAGAGTCTGCCTGAACTTCAACCAATTCTATTTCAATTTGTGTGGCAGTCTAACCCGTGAAATGAAAATGTTAAATAACAGCACATAGCTCCGTTTTCTCCATTTTACACTGCAGTCGACACACCGACCGATACGTACGGCCGTCAACAACGAGCCGTACACCGTACGTCGTCAAAATTCTTTATACGACGCTCGGAACGATCCAGCTTATCGACTGCGAAGGTGCGACATAAATGTTACATTCTTTTACGGGAATTTACTAGACTTATCAAACCGTCCTCATACTAGAAAGGTTATACACTCTCAGAATACAAAAAGAATATAGTAATTCCTATTCCGAGAAAGGCAGGTGCTGGAAAGTGCGAATACTGCCAAACTACCAGTTTCATTTTAATAAATCACAGCTGTAAAATTATTTAGAGGACAATGGAAAAACAAGAGGAAGTTGACCTTGTGGAAGATCAGTTTAGGTTCTGGAGAAACATAAGACCGTGAAGCGGCCGTTGAAAAGGGTCGCAGTCTAGCTCCGCCGTCATTCCGTCCGTATGACGAGCAGGGAGTCGACGAAACGAAGCAGAAATTTGGAAACAGGTTTAAAGTTCACAGAGAAGAAATAAAATCTTCGAGGTTTGCCGACACCGTAATTTCGTCAGAGACGGCAAAGAACTCCGAAGAGTTGTCGAACGAAACGGACCGTGTCTCAAAACGAGATGAAATCGACAAACTGACAGGGCAATGTTGAGGGAATTAGTTTCGATGAGGTGCGAGACCCACCGTCGGCAGCCAGTCGCGGTCCCACAGGGCGTGCAGCAGCTCCTTCTGGAAGAGCTTCATCACCTCGGCGTACAGCTCCTCGCACTGCGCACTCAGCTTCGCCACCACCGCGTCCTTCATGCGATCTGCAACAGTAATGTCAAAAGTTCTCCAGCTCTTCCGAGGAGACGAAACCCTGCAAATGTGACCGTCTCTGTATTTTGTCGAGACAGAAAGAGGGGGGGAGGGTCAAAGGAGGAGGAGGAGGAGGAGGAGGAGGAGGAGGAGGAGGAGAGAGAAAACGGGGTACTCAGGACAGTAACGGGCATTACCGGTAGGGAATCGTGTCGATTACCTTTTAAAGAAATGAACATCCGATACAGTCACTCTCCGTTCGGACGATACGCAGAGATGTTTGTGCCTGTTACACCAGAAATAGAATACATCGGACTGCGTATATACCGAAACAGCTTTAAATTGAGAGTTTTGTACCACATAAATTAACATGTAACAAGTCAGGACACTGTTAGCAGAAGAAAAAAGCACGTCACATTTAAAAGAATTCAAAATCTACAAGATTGACACCATTTTAGGGAGAAGTGATCCTTGGTATTCCTTGACGAAGTGTTAAGGCTGTCTGCTGTTCCTAATAGACAGGGTGTTACAAAAATGTACGGCCAAACTTTCAGGGAACATTCCTCACACACAAATAAAGAAAAGATGTTATGTGGACATGTGTCCGGAAATGCTTAATTTCCATGTTAGAGCTCATTTTAGTTTTGTCGGTATGTACTGTACTTCCTCGATTCACCGCCAGTTGGCCCAATTGAAGGAAGGTGATGTTGACTTCGGTGCTCGTGTTGACATGCGACTCATTGCTCTACAGTACTAGCATCGAGCACATCAGTACGTAGCATCAACAGGTTAGTGTTCATCACGAACGTGGTTTTGCAGTCAGTGCAATGTTTACAAATGCGGAGTTGGCAGATGCCAATTTGACGTATGGATTAGCACGGGGCAATAGCCGTGGCACGGTACGTTTGTATCGAGACAGATTTCCAGAACGAAGGTGTCCCGACAGGAAGACGTTCGAAGCAATTGATCGGCGTCTTAGGCAGCACGGAACATTCCAGCCCATGACTCGCGACTGGGGAAGACCTAGAATGACGAGGACACATGCAATGGATGAGGCAATTTTTCGTGCAGTTGACGATAACCCTAATGTCAGCGTCAGAGAAGTTGCTGCTGTACAAGGTAACGCTGACCACGTCACTGTATGGAGAGTGCTACGGGAGAACCAGTTGTTTCCGTACCGTGTACAGCGTGTGCAGGCACTATCAGCAGCTGGTTGGCCTCCACGGATACACTTCTGCGAATGGTTCATCCGACAATGTGTCAATCCTCATTTCAGTGCAAATGTTCTCTTTACGGATAAGGCTTCATTCCAACGTGATCAAATTGTAAATTTTCACAATCAACATGTGTGGGCTGACGAGAATCCGCACGCAATTGTGCAATCACATCATCAACACAGATTTTCTGTGAACGTTTGGGCAGGCATTGGCGGTGATGGCTCGACTGGGCCCCATGTTCTTCCACCTACGCTCAATGGAGCACGTTATCATGATTTCATACGGAATACTCTACCTGTGCTGCTAGAACATGTGCCTTTACAAGTACGACACAACATGTGGTTCATGCACGATGGAGCTCCTGCACATTTCAGTCGAAGTGTTCGTACGCTTCTCAACAACAGATTCGGTGACCGATGGATTGGTAGAGGTGGACCAATTCCGTGGCCTCCACGCTCTCCTGACCTCAACCCTCTTGACTTTCATTTATGGGGGCATTTGAAAGCTCTTGTCTACAATACCCCAGTACCAAATGTAGAGACTCTTGGTGCTCGTATTATGGACGGCTGTGATACAATACGGCATTCTCGAGGGCTGCATCAGTGCATCAGGGATTCCACGCGACAGAGGGTGGATGCACGTATCCTCGCTAACGGAGGACATTTTGAACATTTCCTGTAACAGAGTGTTTGAAGTCACGCTGGTACGTTCTGTTGCTGTGTGTTTAAAAAATGGCTCTGAGCACTATGGGTCTTGACATCTATGGTCATCAGTCCCCTAGAACTTAGAACTACTAAAACCTAACTAACCTAAGGACATCACACAACAAGCAGTCATTACGAGGCAGAGAAAATCCCTGACCCCGCCGGGAATCGAACACGGGCGTGGGAGGCGAGAACGCTACCACACGACCACGAGCTGCGGACTGTGTGTTTCCATTCCATGATTAATGTGATTCGATGAAAATGAGCTCTAACATGGAAAGTAAGCATTTCCGGACACATGTCCACATAACATATTTTCTTTCTTTGTGTGTGAGGAATGTTTCCTGAAAGTTTGGCCGTGAGACTTACCAAACAAAAGCGCTGGCAGGGAGTCATTCCAATCTCGGAAACGGAAAGACAGGTGTACACAGGACAGGTATACACTCGCGCGCACACACACACACACACACACATGTCCATCCGCATATACACAGACACAAGCACACATTGTGAAATGTCTGCTTGTGTCTGTGTATATGCGGATGGATATGTGTGTGTGTGCGCGCGCGAGTGTATACCTGTCCTTTTTTCCCCCTAAGGTAAGTCTTTCTGTTCCCGAGATTGGAATGACTCCTTACCCTCTCCCTTAAAACCCACATCCTTTCGTCTTTCCCTCTCCTACCCTCTTTCCTGATGAGGCAACAGTTTGTTGCGAAAGCTTGAATTTTGTGTGTATGTTTGTGTTAGTTTGTGTGTCTGTCGACCTGCCAGCACTTTCATTTGGTAAGTCACATCATCTTTGTTTTTATATATAAACTTTCCCTGTTCCCATCTCTGGCTGCAACCCTTCTTTCCATCAGTCCCTATAACAATTACAATCTGAACAATCCATTGCCCTCACCACCTAATCCTTCACCTACACATCAACTCAGCCAATGAACACACCCGTCAACTCCTATCCTTAATAAAAGTCCTCAATCTTTCCTCTCCCACATCCACACCGGCTATTCATAGCATCCTCCTACAGGCCAACCGCAAATTAGAACAGCATGCCACCCTTCACCTCAAAAAACTATCCAATCTCCTGGTTTCCCACCTCCGGAAAGGCAACTCACTCACCCTTCACAACCTTTCCAGCAAACCTCAACCACCTCTCATTGCACACAAACCCAGTCTCTCCCATCTACTCAATCTCCCACTTCCAGCTCCACTCCCTCCAAAACCTCAAAATTCCAATCAACACAATCTGGTACCACAACACCCTAATTCAGTAGTTAACCTTTCCTCCAAACCTCTCTCCCAATCCGAAACCTCTGTCCTATCCAAAGGCCTCACCTTCAGCCCCACTCCCAGATTCAACCAAACAGCCCTCGTCAAAGATTTACTGTCCTACACTCGTACTCTCTGCTGGAAGTATCACTTTGCCACGAAGAAAAATGATCCTAATCCTACCCCTAATGATCCAACTCCCCAAGACACTATCCAAATTGAACCCTGCCTGGAACAGTTCCGTCCTCCGTCACAGCGGGACCCACCTCTTCTTCCTCAAAATCACCCTCTCCAAACCTTCCAGGAATTTGTGACCTCCAGCATTGCCTCTCAATCCTTCTTAAAAAACCTTAATCCTACTCCCAACATCACCACTCCTGAAGCCCAGGCTATCCGTGATCTGAAGGCTGACCGGTCCATCGTCATTCTTCCGGCGGACAAGGGTTCCACGACCGTGGTACTTGATCGTCGGGAGTACGTGACTGAGGGACTGCGTCAGCTTTCAGACAACACCACATACAAAGTTTGCCAAGGTAATCCCATTCCTGATGTCCAGGCAGAGCTTCAAGGAATCCTCAGAACCTTAGGCCCCCTACAAAACCTTTCACCTGACTCCATCAACCTCCTGACCCCACCGACACCCCGCACCCCTACCTTCTACCTTCTTCCTAAAATTCACAAACCCAATCATCCCGGCCGCCCCATTGTAGCTGGTTACCAAGCCCCCACAGAATGTATCTCTGCCTACGTAGACCAACACCTTCAACCCATTACATGCAGTCTCCCATCCTTCATCAAAGACACCAACCACTTTCTCAAATGCCTGGAAGCCTTACCCAATCCGTTACCCCCAGAAACCATCCTTGTAACCATTGATGCCACTTCCTTATACACAAATATCCCGCACGTCCAGGGCCTCGCTGTGATGGAGCACTTCCTTTCACGCCGATCACCTGCCACCCTACCTAAAACCTCTTTCCTCATTACCTTAGCCAGCTTCATCCTGACCCACAACTACTTCACTTTTGAAGACCAGACATACCAACAATTAAAGGGAACAGCCATGGGTACCAGGATGGCCCCTTCGTACGCCAACCTATTCATGTGTCGCTTAGAGGAAGCCTTCTGGGTTACCCAGGCCTGCCAACCCAAAGTTTGGTACAGATTTATTGACGACATCTTCATGATCTGGACTCACAGTGAAGAAGAACTCCAGAATTTCCTCTCCAACCTCAACTCCTTTGGTTCCATCAGATTCACCTGGTCCTACTCCAAATCCCATGCCACTTTCCTTGATGTTGACCTTCACCTGTCCAATGGCCAGCTTCACACGTCCGTCCACATCAAACCCACCAACAAGCAACAGTACCTCCATTACGACAGCTGCCACCCATTCCACATCAAACGGTCCCTTCCCTACAGCCTAGGTCTTCGTGGCAAACAAATCTGCTCCAGTCCGGAATCCCTGAAGCATTACACCAACAACCGGACAACAGCTTTCGCATCCCGCAACTACCCTCCCGACCTGGTACAGAAGCAAATAACCAGAGCCACTTCCTCATCCTCTCAAACCCAGAACCTCCCACAGAAGAACCACAAAAGTGCCCCACTTGTGACAGGATACTTTCCGGGACTGGATCAGATTCTGAATGTGGCTCTCCAGCAGGGATACGACTTCCTCAAATCCTGCCCTGAAATGAGATCCATCATTCATGAAATCCTCCCCACTCCACCAAGAGTGTCTTTCCGCCGTCCACCTAACCTTCGTAACCTCTTAGTTCATCCCTATGAAATCCCCAAACCACCTTCCCTACCCTCTGGCTCCTACCCTTGTAACTGCCCCCGGTGTAAAACCTGTCCCATGCACCCTCCCACCACCACCTACTCCAGTCCTGTAACCCGGAAGGTGTACACAATCAAAGGCAGAGCCACGTGTGAAAGCACCCACGTGATCTACCAACTGACCTGCCTACACTGTGATGCATTCGATGTGGGAATGACCAGTAACAAACTGTCCATTCGCATGAATGGACACAGGCAGACAGTGTTTGTTGGTAATGCGGATCACCCTGTGGCTAAACATGCCTTGGTGCACGGCCAGCACATCTTGGCGCAGTGTTACACCGTCCGGGTTATCTGGATACTTCCCACCAACACCAACCTATCCGAACTCCGGAGATGGGAACTTGCTCTTCAATATATCCTCTCTTCCCGTTATCCACCAGGCCTCAATCTCCGCTAATTTCAAGTTGCCGCCACTCATACCTCACCTGTCATTCAACAACATCTTTGCCTCTGCACTTCTGCCTCGACTGACATCTCTGCCCACACTCTTTGTCTTTAAATATGTCTGCTTGTGTCTGTATATGTGTGGATGGATATGTGTGTGTGTGCGCGCGAGTGTATACCCGTCCCTTTTTCCCCCTAAGGTAAGTATTTCCGCTCCCGGGACTGGAATGACTCCTTACCCTCTCCCTTAAAACCCACATCCTTTCGTCTTTCCCTCTCCTTCCCTCTTTCCTGATGAGGCAACAGTTTGTTGCGAAAGCTTGAATTTTGTGTGTATGTTTGTGTTTTATTGCCAGAATATTTAGAATGTGTAACAGGTCTACTGAACGAGATTGGCTTGTCCATCTTCTTCTGGAGTACTGCTGTGTGGTGTGCAACCCATTCCAGACACGACTGACTTAGGATATCGAAAGAGTTCAAAGAAGAGCAGCTGGTTTTGTTTCATTACAAAATACTGCAGAGAGTGTCACAGATACAACATGCAAGTTTGGGTGGCAATCACTGCAATAAAGATTACCTTTATTGCGCCTAGACATTTTCACCAAATTTCGATTATCAAATTCCCCCTCCGAATGTGAAAAACATGTCAGCTCCCACCTACGTAGGGAGGAATGACTGTCACAATAAAATAAGAGAAATCAGAGTTCACACAGAAAGACTGAGGTGTCTTTTACCTCGAGTGCTATTCAAAAATGGAACGACTGATAAACAGCTGAAATGGTTCGACAGGTCCTCTGTTGAGCACTCGCGTGTGAATTGCAGGTTAGTTGTGTAGATATAGACAAAATATATTGGCAGAAATCTGAAAAACAGATAACCACATTCCTTGAGAGAAATCTGAAATGCACTTGCAAAGATTCTGTATTGGAAATATCTGTACAAACTAGAAGAAAGTAGATATACTTGTGTGCACAGTGTGGAACTAAATACTCTAACGTCACCTGTGTTTAGAAGTAAACATGAATTGGCCATTACAAACTTTAACTGTAAACCAAATGATGCCTACTCTGACATACACTGACTTATGAAAAATGAAGACACTATCAATGTTCCCCTAACAGGCATAAACAGCGGGTGATCAGGAAGGGATACAAAGACATCATGGGTTTAAACAAATTTCAATTTTTTCTAATACCGAATATCATATCTTCATCTATCTAGACTGTCAAATTTCTATCATTTTTTAAAGTAAAAATTGCTATTAAGTTCCGAAGCTTCCACGACCAGAGTCATATTCGAAAAAATAATTTTGGGTATCAGGCCACGTTATCATAAAATACTACAGCAACTAAGTTGCCGAGATTTCCACTGACTCCCTGTGATCTTCTTCAAGGTGTTACCTGCTGGGTACTGGTGAATGTTGACATCCACATGTTAACTATTTCAGTTATATAGCCGATACTCTATTTCCTACCAACCACCTACTCTATTTCCTACCAACCACCTACTCTATTTCCTACCATCCACCTACTCTATTTCCTACCATCCACCTACTCTATTTCCTACCAATCACCTATTGGAGTTGTCACCCAATCAGCCACCAGAGTAGAACAGGCAATAGCCTACCATACGGCACAGCTATCTATCTTCAAATTGTCCAATGACTCCCAGATACGTGATGTCGGTAGCAACCGTATAACTGAAATAGACAGTATGTAGGGAAAGACATTCACCAGTATTCCGCAATTCACTGCCCCGAAGAGGACTGCAGCGAGTCAGTCGAAATGTTGGCAATTTAGTTGCTTTAGTGTTTTATAATGACACGGCCCGATAGCCAAAATTATTCTATTAAAAAAAATTGCCAGTTTGTGCAATGACACTTCCATTCGGTGTCTCGTCAAAACAAACAGGGAAAAAAGCGACACTCTTTTGAGACGCCCGACGTGCGGCCACGGGGAAATGGAGCCCCACCTTAAAATGAGGAGGAGAACAGTGCCACTAGAAGTAGAGGCTGAGAAATCACTGTCAAGATGCGAGGAGTTGCGAGACCAGCTCCACCGTGCGGAGATGTTCCCAGGTCGAAAGGCACACATTATTTGTCAACTGTCGACAGTGTCTGCACAGAGGTTGACATCGAACTAACCTTTGACACAGTTATCGGATTGGAAGAGTTCTAGAAATGAAAATTTTAATGTGCAGCTCCAGGACGTGGAAAGTGAGTTAAGTATGTACATTTTCGATGTAAAATATTTTACATAATGTTACAGAGTTCAGGAAGGCATCCATTTAGCCATGCTCAAACAGAGGGAAAAAGAATATTTTCGGCCAGGCCAGAACCACGTCTAGGACAGCACAGCTGGAGGCTGTGCTGCAGGCCACAGAGAGGAAAACCGGTGTTGGCGCGAATGTGCATTAGAATAGATTCCACACGCAAATGGATGGAAGGAAATAATCCGTGCACGTACTGAGCAGGATCAAACAGCATCCGCTTCAGAATTTGACATCTCTTCTATACTCATTGTTGTGTATTTGTGCAGGGTGGTAGCAAAGGAATGCCTTTGTCTGGTCCTGTGGCCCAAAAAAGAGGAATTGTGTTCTGGACACAAGAAGTCAAATATTTGCTATCAACTAAAAAAAAAGGTCAAGCCTACCACAACTTTCATTTCTTCCCATAGCCATACATTGTGTATCTTAATTTACAGCTGAATTGTATTGTTTTTCATACAAAACTGTAGTACTCGCAGACAAGACTGCCATGACAAATTTTAACTGAAAACCTCGTTAATTTTATAGGACTCCACAACAATACTGCGATACCTGTAATAAACTCTGGAGCGTATATATGAGTGTGACTCACAGTAAATTACACTAAATAATCTGAAGGGGAGAGGGGGAATAATCATTAAAGAAAAACAAAATACCATTCCACAGATACAGTACTATTTTTGAACAAAATTACGTAATCCTTGCAGGAGCTTCTTTGAATGTTTTAGGCTCTCTTATTTTAGTCCAGAGTCATTACAGTGCTGTTAACAATTACACTGTTGAGTCACATTATTTAGTTTCTACAGCTTATGACAGTTTCAGTTAATCTGTAATCTTCAGTATCAGAAAATAAGACACATATGGCTTCACATAGATTTTTCCCCACTGTCTAGCACGTAGATAGCAGTTACGAAGTCAAGTGTAAAGGGCTAAGTTCACATCTAAAATAAAGCAACAAATTAGAACTCCCTGTCAGTTCAAAAGAAAACAACACATATCACATTAGTTACTTCTACAAATTATCTGATTACCTAGATTTAAGAACTGAAAATTCCTGTAGACCGCACGGTAGTTTTCAGTGTGCGGCTGCGTGACTGTCAGTAATTCATTGCAAACAGGACTCTTGTTCCAGATATAGGTAAGTGTTTTTTTAAATAAAGTCTTCTGCCGTGTCAGTTCGAATAAAATACTCGATCTCATGACAGCTCTCCCCGCCACTGTCGTCGGGAGTAAAAACCACCGACTGCCGGGGCTGACACAGTCGTCCGCTTATACAGGCACGATTGCAGCCTCTGGCACCAATCAGAGAGGGCCAAAAACAATGACTGCACAAGAGGTATGTCGGGCAGCTGACAGCAGCGGTGGGATACCAGCTGGCCTGACAACTGGGGTGCCATTTCTTTTCTCGGCAGGACCCGATCGGTTGTCATCTGTGCCACCCTTACAGCACAGTAGTGCACCGACAATATTCTACGATCAAGTTTGTCGCCTTTCTCGGCGAGCGATCCCGGGCTCACATTTCGGCAAGATATCACCCGCACACGTACGGCGACGGATCCTACCGCTCGTCTCTGCGCTCGCCGAACCCTACTCTGGCCGGTGAGGTTGCCGTATCTCTCCCCGGTTGAGAATGTTTGGAGTATTACGAACACGGCCCTCGGAACGCCCTGGGATTTTGACGGCCTAATGCGCCAATTGCAGAGAATTCGGTACAATATCCCTCCGGAGGGCACCCGACATCTCTACCGATCGATGCCGAGCCGAGTAACCGCTCGCGTAACGGCCAGAGGGGGCCGATCCGTAGAACGCCAGTTTTCTTTCTTCTGATAACGACATCCTCTCGAGTAGTCCCTGCCCGGAGATCCGAATGGGGGACTATTTTACCTCCAGAATATTTTACCCAAGAGGACGCCATCATCATTTAATCATACAGTTAAGCTGCATGCCCTCGGGAAAAATTACGGCCGTAGTTTCCCCTCGCTTTCAGCCGTTCGCAGTATCAGAACAGCAAGGCCATTTTGGTTAGTGTTACAAGGCCAGATCAGTCAATCATACAGACTGTTGCCCCTGCAACTACTGAAAAGGCTGCTGCCCCTCTTCAGGAACCACACGTTTCTCTGGCCTCTCAGCAGATACCCCTCCGTTGTGGTTGTACCTACGGTACGGCTATCTGTATCGTTGAGGCACACAAGCCTCCCCACCAACGGCAAGGTCCATAGTTCATGGGGGTTCATGGAGGAGGATAAAGAAAAGAAAAACAGATTATTAAAAATACTGTTTAATGGTTATAAAATTAATGTTTACAGTTAAATGAAGCGAGTTATGATCAAATATCAAATCCAGAGGGCATGCAGCTTTACTGTACGGTTAAATGGTTGTGGAGTCCTCTTGGGTAAAATATTCCGGAGGTAAAATAGTCCCGCATTCGGATCTCCGAGCGGGGACTACTCGAGAGGACGTTGTTATCAGGAGAAAGAAAACTGGCATTCTACGGACCGGAGCGTGGAATGTCAGATCCCTTAATCGGGCAGGTAGGTTAGAAAATTTAAAAAGGGAAATGGATAGGTTAAAGTTAGATATAGTGGGAATTAGCGAAGTTCAGTGGCAGGAGGAATAAGACTTTTGCTCAGGCAAATACAAGGTTATAAATACAAAATCAAGTAGGGGTAATGCAAGAGTACGTTTAATAATGTCTGTCGACCTGCCAGCACTTTCATTTGGTAAGTCACATCATCTTTGTTTTTAGGTATATATATATATATATATATATATATATGGTTATAATAGAAGGAAACATTCCACGAAGGAAAAATATATCTAAAAACAAAGTAGATGTGACTTACCAAATGAAAGTGCTGGCAGGTCGACAGACACACAAACGAACACATACATACACACAAAATTCAAGCTTTCGCAACAAACTGTTGCCTCATCAGGAAAGAGGGAAGGAGAGGGAAAGACGAAAGGATGTGAGTTTTAAGGGAGAGGGTAAGGAGTCATTCCAGTCCCGGGAGCGGAAAGACTTACCTTAGGGGGAAAAAAGGACGGGTACACACTCGCACACACACACATATCCATCCACACATATACAGACACAAGCAGACATATTTAAAGACTATGTATGTGTTCGTTTGTGTGTCTGTCGACCTGCCAGCACTTTCATTTGGTAAGTCACATCTACTTTGTTTTTAGATATATATATATATATATATATATATATATATATATATATATATATATATATATATATATATATATATATATATATATATATATATACGAACACAAACATACACACAAAATTCAAGCTTTCGCAACAAACTGTTGCCTCATCAGGAAAGAGGGAAGGAGAGGGAAAGACGAAAGGATGTGGGTTTTAAGGGAGAGGGTAAGGAGTCATTCCAGTCCCGGGAGCGGAAAGACTTACCTTAGGGGGAAAAAAGGACGGGTATACACTCGCACACACACACACATATCCATCCACACATATACAGACACAAGCAGATATATATATATATATATATATATATATATATATATGATGAGACTTACCAAACAAAAGCGCTGGCAGGTTGATAGACACACAAACAAACAAACACAAACATACACACAAAATTCTAGCTTTCGCAACCAACGGTTGCCTCGTCAGGAAAGAGGGAAGGAGGGGGAAAGACGAAAGGATTTGGGTTTTAAGGGAGAGGGTAAGGAGTCATTCCAATCCCGGGAGCGGAAAGACTTACCTTAGGGGGAAAAAAGGACAGGTATACACTCGCACACACACACATATCCATCCGCATATACACAGACACAAGCAGACATTTGTAAAGGCAAAGAGTTTGGGCCTCGGGACGGAAGTACAGAGGCAAAGATGATGTTGAAAGACAGGTGAGGTATGAGCGGCGGCAGATTGAAATTAGAAATTAGCGGAGATTGAGGCCTGGCGGATAGCGAGAAGAGAGGATATGATAGTTCACAAGACTTGTTTCAGCCTTTTGTACTTATAGTGGCCTCCAACGTGTAGTAGTGAAATCTCAGTTTCTTCAACACTGCTTTTCCGAGATCTCTCAAGTAGGTGCAGTCAGGAGTTACGTGTGTAGATCTGCAGCAGTACCGAGGTAGGTGGACGATTTACGTTGCAGAACCACCGTCGATGTGCGAAACTGAGGGCGTTACGCCGCACTGCAGACTGCACCGAGTGGTGCCACTGTGCACACATCCACGAGGTGGACGGACCGAGGCTGATCGCGTTCCAGGCTAGAACACTGATCTGCTGAACAACACTGCTCGACTCTCTTTTAAATATCTGAAGCTCCACGACACTCCTCCAGTTTGAGGCTCCGGCCCCTTCAGGTTTTGCGAGAGCCGAGGTCGGGACGAAGCATCCGACATCCCTCTCGCCGTATTCCGGCCGGTGACAGTGGAGACGACGAAATAGACACTGTTGAATACGTACTGACGGCTCGTTACTGTCGGGATAGGATCTCCGTTTCGGTGGACGACTGACAGCTACAGCTGTCTAAACTTTTTTACGTAATAGCTCACTCGACAGGACAGGAAATACTGCGGAGGTACGGTCTGCCTATTAACTCTGAAGCGAGGAGTACGCGTGGCGGGGGAAGTCCGCTTCCCTGGAAGAAAAGCTACAGTCGGTGTACACGATCGAGGATCGATTTCCCCGTCTATCGGTGAAGGACGGAGTGCACCGATTTACGAACATTCGGTCTGTACGTGTTTCTCGAGTTACTATTATTAGTAACTCTTACCCGCATTGCGTGTAGTGTCAATTCACTTTGTGGAAAATAAATCCCGCAACGGGCACATCCGCATACTGTGTCGCCAGCAGTTCGTATTATGTGCTGAGGAAGGTCAGTATAACTGTGTGGATCAGACTGGAGTCACTTCTAGTGACACAGTGGTGTGTAGAGAGAGAGGGGAGTCACCTGCTCGCTCTCCAGTTGGTGGACAGACGTACAGAGGAGGGAAATGCGTGACTCCCGATGCGGAGACCCACCTTCCTTCGCGCTTCTACCCTAGACGCTCGCCCCCTCCGCCTGTTACGACCCCAGAACGCGATGTATCTCTTAAAAAGGCTCTACTGCACTTAGACGTGGTACACACATTTAAGATTTGTCCTTAAACCATTTCACTTGACCGACATTAATTTTATGAACATTTTTACACCAATGAAACACTTTTTCCATCTCCTACAAAGCATAAACTATTAATACAAGAGTAAAAATTAATAGGACCAATTTGCAGGAAATTTAATGCCAGTTAATTTTGTGCTAATGAACATTTTCACTACAAACAGTAGTTTTCAATTTATTCACGAAAAACGAGAAAGTAACCTTTTAACTGCACCCTCCCCCCTCGCCCCCATCCTAACACTCACCCCTGCAGATGTTTGTGGCATTCCCTCCTACCCCGTACAACAATTTGCGACTACACGAATTTTTCCCCCGTTCCACCTTCTTCGGCCTCGGCTGAATGGGGCTACAACTCCACTTTCAGATTTTTTGTAGACAATGTAGTCACCTCAAAGAGCTGCCAGCCAAAAAGGGCAGCATAAATATAAAGGCGGATCTCGACACGTTTCGAAAGTGGTGTGGAGATTTGAGATTTTTGCTTTAAATGTTTAGAAATGTAAAACTGCACACTTTACAAATTGCAAACAGCATTACCCTAAGACTAATCTGTACAAACACCTGGCTGTAACAGTCTGTGCAGGTAAGAAACGGAACAACAAAATAGGTTCAGTCATACGCAAAACAGAGGGGAGCCTTCAATTCTTCGATACGATGCTGTGGAAATGAGAGCCAGTCTACAAGAGAGACTGCTTACCAAAAAGGAATAAATTACGCTTATTACTGTATGATGATGCATCTGTCTGCAACAAAGAATTGTTTCGAGTACATCGAATAATTTACTCTAAATTCATCCTCGGTAATGAATTGTTATGCCAGAGGAAAATACACAATATTTTACTCATGGCATATAGTTGAGAATTACATCATTTGCCTCTTCGAACTGACATCCAATTGTTTGGAAGTTACAGAAATGGCAGACTACTCTGTAATCATTTCTGAGTAAATTTTTGAGACAATGCCTGGAGTTTTACTCAGAATAGCACAAAAATGCAGAGCTCTAATGAACAATTTCCACAGACTAGATTTTAGACAGACATCTCATGCAGCCGCACACACATCATTTCCAACCCTATTAGACTGTCTCATACTGAGGCATATTTGAACTATTCCAAATTGCTTTTAGAGGTTGGACTAGTAACATGCCTTGCTACATAACACAAGTATTCCTCTGTCTGACAACAGTATACGAACAAATTTATAGCACTATCTTCACTGCGCGCGCGCGCGCACACACACACACACACACACACACACACACACACACGACCGGTAAAAACGGTGGATATGTGTGATGACAAAGTCTGAAGCAGCTGTATTTTTCATTTACGTAACTTCATAAGTTTCTTCCAATATCTTGGTTTTAAATTGTTGTTGTTTATCATCATGATGTGATGGAACATTCCTTGCCCGTTTGACAGTAACACTTCACAGATGGATTTGTATATGACAATTTAAATTTACAGTGGCTGCAAAAGAAGTGTTCCTTCACTGGACGACACTGAGTGAGCTGGTATATTGATGGAGGCACTGCTAGGTTCTGGTTCTTTTACAAAGGAAAATCCAGGAGAATTGCCCCAATTTAATCTTTGTACCACTGAAAAGGAGAATGAAATAACTATTAGTGTCAGTAGTGTTGAAAAATAGCTGAAACTGTTAAAACTGAACAAAGCTCAATGGTCCAATGGAATCCCTGTCAGATTCTGTAGTGCATTCGCAGCTGAGTCAGCTCCTCTTCTAACTATAATCTACTATAGATCGTCAAACAAAAAACTTTGCCCAGTTCCTGGAAAAAAAAAACCCACAGGTCACACGTGTCTGCAAGAAGGGTAGTGGAAGGGATCAACAAAACTACCGTCCAATATCCTCGACATCGATTTGCTGTCAAATCAGAGAACATATTCTGAGCTCAAACACAATAATGTACCATTAACAGAATGACCTTCTCAAAGCCAACCGGCACGAATTCTGAAAACATGTCACACACAACCCAATTCGCACTTTCCTCACGTGACATACCGAAAGCTTCGAATCACGTCAGTCAGCTAGAAAAAGTATTTGACTCGGTGCCACACCTACGCTTACTGTTATTAGTTCGATCACACGGGGTATCGAGAAAAATTTACGAATAGCTTGCGGATTTTTTTTTTGGCAGGGGAAAAACAGCGTGTTACCTTGTACGGAGAGTCAGTGTCAGATGTAGAAGTAACTTCAGGTGAGCCCCACGAACCCTTGCTGTACATTGTATATTAATGACTTTGCAGACAAAATAAATAGTAAGCTCGGACATTTTGAAAATGATGCAGGTATCTATAATGAAGTACAGTCTGAAACAAGCTGCATAAATACTAAACGAGATCTCGATAAGATTTCAAAGTGGTGCAAAGATTGGCAGGTCGATCTAAATGCGTAAAATTGTGCAATTCAAAAACTCTAATATCGACGAGTCACTGTCGGAATTGGCCAACTCTTACAAATACATGGTGTATAACTTTGTAGGGATACGAAACTCTGTGATCGTACAGGCTCGGTCGTGGGTAAAGCAGGTGGTAGACTTCAGCTTACTTGTAGAAGACCGGGGAAGTGCTATCGGTGCACAAAGGAGATTGCTTACAAATCACTCGTGCAACTGGTTCCAGAAAATTACTCAAACAGGACTAACAGTTCAAATCATGTACAGAACGCGGGAAGAATGATTATTTAAATGCCTCTGTGCACATTGCAATTAAACTTATCTCATCCTCATGGTTCCTTACGGACGCTCTGTGAGCGATTAGGGGATCTCAGTATACTACTACAGTCAACAACCCAGTTGTCGATCTGGTTTAACTGTGATAAGGATCATTTACTCGGTAAATAATTGCAACATTTCGAGAGGTCACAGAGCACTCAGTGCAAACGAGTGCAACTGTTTACCGAGACCGAGCATCACCGGCCTGTTTGCTGCACGTTATCAGTCTGACTCCACACCACTATCTCGGTCAGACACGGCCACCGTGAAGTGCAAACACGGGACGATACGACGTACAGAAACTGTCACACGTCTCCGAGGGACTCCCGATTGCCTTACTTTAAATACAGATGGCTAGGCACTGGATCTAGTATTTCTTAAATTAGGAAAATGAGCTGGATGCTCGAGGGACAGAACTGACATTACAACAAATATAATAAGGGAGGTAATTAATGGCTGATAGCAGTACCAGATATTTTAGCAAGTTCTTTTAAGAGATATTTGCGAGACGAATTTCCAGTGGTAGCCAATTCTTTCTTATCCCTGCACATGCACTTGACAAGATTGTTTCTTAAATCTCTGAAAACAGAAAGGCAAATGGGAAGATTACCGGTATTCTGGCTGCTTCCACAGTCTGGTATTTAACACCATTCCAGTAATTCTAATTTCTTCTCGTAGCTTCCACAGTAATGGAAGACTGTGGGGATGTTAACTGATAAAAAAATAGTGGTGGAAAACAAGGACTTTTTTATTTTCCCATTTAGCTGTACTTGTTGTCAAATTTAACTACATTTACATCTGAGATACATGGGAATGGGACAAGAAACACAAAAAGAGAGAAATAAAGATATTTTTTCTCCACGAATTACAGTTTAGATATTTTGTCGTCCAGGCAAAATCACTCCGGGTGAACGCCGGGACGACTTCTTTGAACGGGTCGCGTGACCTCGCAATCTTCGACAGACTGTGCTCTTCTACTGCCGGTGGAATCGAATGTCTGTGCTCGTTACTGAACACGAGGCTCCGGGCTGGATTTGTGAGCTGTGAGAAACTCACGAGGGCAGCAGAAAAGCTGCCTGCCGCCTGAAGTAAGGAACCCAGCAGACAGTGCCAAGTCAAATATCTGAAGCAAACACGCATACATTGGCTGCCGATGCTGCGACATAAAATGTTGTTTCTCTCTCTTTTGCACAAGCCTCAAAATGGTCACCACACCCAAGAGCACAAAACCACAACTGAGGAAAAAAGGATTCTGTTCTCTCAATTTAGAACCTAAATATCACATCGCCGATGTAATTTGAGATATACGACACACTACAAATAAAATTTGCGGAGCCTACCCATTACTCCCACTGTCGCTCACAAACGTGGCTCCGATGACATCGGGCAATACAAAAATGAAATTAATTTTACTTATTGACTCTCCCTCTCTATATTGTAACTTCTTCCTTACCGCAAAAAAATGTTCAATCTTTTAACTAGAGCTTGCAGTATCTTTCTCAATAACGGCATCCTAGCACACTGACCGTCACACGAACACATCACCGCACTCACTGTCAAAACAATTTCACTTTATTATACAATAGCTGTGACGGAGACAGTGACGGTACGAAAGGAAACGAATTTCTGTCGACAGTGACTCTGCAAAGATAGTTCTATTTTTTAAATTGTTACTTTTCATAACAATGATACGAGAATTTATTCTCATTTCCAGAGGCTCACTCGTACAAATTATCGTACGCAAGCAGCTAGTTGTCGTCGAGGAAACGCGTTCTCCATTTCACTCGGTAAGCGGCGCCTAGCCGAGGACTAGCACTCCTAAACGATCGGGTACGATAACATTTAAGAACGAGCAGTGGAAAAGATAATAAATACTTGCAAAGATAGAAAAAATAAAATACCCCGGATGAAGTGACTAGTGGCAAAAATCTGTTTTCTGCTACAGAAATAATCTCCGCGACAAGACAGGCGACAAAACCTCGTTACCTTTTCAGTTTCGAACACAGTGTTACTCGCAGCCTACAGCTACGTAGCAGATAAATATTTTCTGAAGAGGAGGTACGTAGAAATTTGTTTTTGCTTTTCTAGGTATCTTTTACTCCTGCAACAATGTAATTAGCCGTATTGAGAAAATGCAGTCGTGCCCAGTCGGGATCCTCGAGGGAACAAAGTGTGCCTCACTGTCGGCAGGAGGGGGGAGACTGGGCACCACCTCCTCCACTCAGAGCTCCCCACGGCTGTGAATTCAAAGAAGGAAAATACAGGTAGTCTCCCAAATCAGTTACGGGAGCCGCAGAAAAAAATGTACGTCGAGCGATCCAGAATGCAATTTGAGCCGAGAAGCGCCTCCGTCGCTACACCGGCTCGGCCCGTGTCGTCCTGCGAAGGAATACTTCTTTCGTGACCGCGGTGTGTTCAAATACAGTCGAGTACAAATCCATTTGTAAACACTTTTTGTCAAACAACTGACAAGGACTGTTTCATCACAGAACAACAACAACAACAACAACAATCTTGTTTACTTTATTTACTGTATTTTTTTACAATAAAACTAGAAGTTTTGTAAATCCTATAACAAAAGGAAATCCTTCAGGTGTGTCGAATTATGTAATGTATGCTACAACAAACTGGTGCTTACTGGAGTAATTGTCAACGTAGAGAGAAAAACAGTCAGCTGTGTCCTGCTACACTACTCGGCTGCTGTTACTATCTGCCACACTGAACACAGCATTTGCAGATCACTGTATCTGTTTTGACTGAGATTAATGGGAATTTACAGTCCCGAGGCCTAGTATTCCGTCAAATGGGGTCCACTGTCAATTTGTTGTAGACAATCTCATCTGTCAACACGTATTGCGAATAAAACTCCTCTGCTGCAGTTTCTGTCTGTACATTCGGGCTACTCTCAGGAACTATTGTAGGGATTTTGATACAGCTTTCGCTAATAAACTGTCTGTGTCAAAATATTATTAACAATTTCATCCTCGAGGCAGAATCTACACTGTAGTAACACTGGCGTATAGGGCAGCCTGCGGTTTAGATTAGGATAGAAGGGAAGAGTCGGGTCGACAGTTAGCACAGTACAGATTGAGGTGACGGACTCACTAGTAGCGAAGTCAGAGCACTACATTAGCTCAGAAGCTAACACACTTCATTTTTCGTAAGTTTCTTTACGCCCGTGTCCGTCGTACGTGTTTATCGGTGACAGAAATGCCGAGGTGTGACAAAACCAGAAAATTAAAACTCGGCACCAAATTATTTACTACGACAGACGGCGGATCGAACACCCCACTGACGCGCGCCCGGAGGCACGGCGTGTCCTCACTGCCCGACACGAGCACCGCACCGCTCTGGGAGCGATGCGACTGCCGGTCTTACCGTGGATGGCTTTGTAGACGAAGATCTCCTGCGCCTGGGCGATCATGAGCGAGGACAGCGCACCCAGGGTCTCCGGATTGAGGTCCTGCGTCGGCTCCTGCTGGATCGCCAACATCACGTTGGCTTTCAGGTAGTTGAAGATTCCGGCTGCTTGCTGCACATGGAACACACGGCAAAAAAAGCTTGTCTGTACCCTCTGCATCTCAATGAATGATTGTATTAGTTCACTAGGACAGTTCCTTTTTTGTCAGTTTGTCCATCTTGTCTCAATTTAGATGGCATATCTGGCAAAGACAGTATTAACTCTCTAGAACAAATTAATGTACTTGCAGTGCTCTCGTTGTGCTTTAATGACTTTTAGGTATTCACTTACCGAGTTAAATTAAAACTAAATTCAACATTGAAAACTCACAGACCGGGACTTAACATCGATTCACCGTAGCTGTGTTTCGATCACCCGAGAGCAGAGGGAAAACGGGGAACCGGAAGTTGCACCGACAATCCGTTCAGGAAAAAGAAACGCAGCAAACAGTGTAAAATCTCTAATTAATGACTCCTTTAAAAGAAAAGCACACATTATTGTACACTGCAAACTTAGAGAGAGATCATCAACTATTTGCAACATACGAGGGTCATTCAATAATTAAAGAGACAAATTCGTCCAGGGGAAAAACTGTTAGTAAGGCAACTTTGGTGCTTTTATGGCTGTAAGTTGGCATCTCTGGGACGAGCCCTGATCAGCCGATGTATCAACATTGTTTTGTTCGTAACCTCAAAAATACACATTCGAGATGGTGAGTCCACTCGAAATGTCCACATTAGTCGAACAATGTTTGTTATTTGTTGTTTGCTTGCTGAAGGCGAGAAACCTGTGAATATATACTGTAGAATATCGAAAGTTTGTGGTGAAGGTTGTACAAATCGTGCAAATTTTTGCAAGTGGGTAGAGTAGTTAAAAAATGGTCACGACTCGGTCACCGACTAACACCGTTCTGGTCGACCAGTTGCAGTTTCAACTCCCTCACTTGAAAATCGAATTGATAACATTATTCGTGCCGACTGCCTTGTGACTGTGAAAATGATAAGTTGATAAGGTTCAAGTTAGTACTGGTATAGTTCATAACATTTTCTGTAACAAGCTGAAGTATTGCAAATCATGTAAGAGATGGGCCCCAAAGGAGTTGACGCGGCTACACAAGGAAACAACGTTGAGTGCGTGCACAGACCTGAAGTAACATTATGAAAAATAAGGTGAGCACTTCAACAAAATTTTAACTTCTGATGAAACTTGGGTTCACTATTATGAGCCAGAATTAAAAAGACACAGCATGGAGTGGAAGCACACCAGTTCACCTGTCAAGAAAAAATTCAAAACCCAAGCATCAGCAGAAAAAGTCACGTCGACGGTGCTTTGGGATGCTGAAGGTCCAGTTTCTTGTGATTATCTCGAAGAGCAGCGTACAATGAACAACTGATATTACTCAGATTTGCTCTTGAAACAAGGTGAAGCTAGCCATGAGAGAGAGAGAGAGAGAGAGAGAGATGCCGTGGGTCTCAGAGGAGAGATGTGATTCCCCAGCAAGACAACACACGTCCTCATATTGCTCAACTAACCTGTGAAACCATCAACAAAATGGGCTGGGAAGTACTGCCTCATCCCCCTTACAGTCCTGATTTAGCACCTAGTGATTTCTCTCCATTTGTTTGGTTCACTGAAGGAGGCATTACGTGGGAAGAGGTTCCAGGACAATGAGGACGTGAAAAGGTTTGTGGGAAATTGGTTCAAACATCAAGGTAAAGAGTTCTTTGCAGCCGGAATAAAAAAAAGAGTGTAGCCCATTGGAACAAGTGCACAAATGTTCAAGGGGATTATGATGAAAGGTAGAAAAAGTACTGTTTTGTAAAAATAAATGCTTTTTTCTCCAGATCAATTTGCCTCTTTAATTACTGAACGACCCTCGTATATCACGAAATCCTAAAACTTACGATTCCAATTAGTCTTCATCTGAGAGAGAGTACGAGAAGAAAATGGTCTGAGAGAGAGTACGAGAAGAAAATGGGAGATAGGTATAAGATATAAGTAAACAGATATTACAATAAGAGAAACTCCAGGATAAAAACAAACAAAAATCGGGAAAGACAAGCACTCCCCTGTAGTCGATACGTACACTTACATAACAGAAGTTTTGCCAACTGTCAGATGTGCAGGGCATTCTAGGAGGAACAATAATATATTAATCTGTGGTAGTACAGGATAATCAGAATACAACATTTCTATCACTAAACTGAGAGATGCTGTAACATCTACTAGGACTGTGATTATAGGAGACTTTAATGCTAGAATTGGGAATAATGGAAGAGGGCACCAAAGCCATGGAGAATATCACAGAAATGAGGAAAGGGGTGTATTACTAGGCATACCTGAGAAATTGATGGATAATTGGTAAGGGATGGTGTAAGAAGAGAGATATTGCAGTCACAATTTTCCCAGACAGTTGGATTTAGGAACAGAAATACGTAATAGACCGTATAATAATAACTGAAGAAATCTTAAGAGGCCCGACAGAAGTGCAAGTGACAGAGGGTGCTATCTTGACATTGACTTCAGACTATCTGTAGGGAAATTGAAGAAATTCAGAAAAACTATGAATGGGGGAAAAAGAAGTGCAAAAATTGAGTGGTGGAAATGGAGGAACCCAAGAGGTAAGGATTAAGATACAGCTTCCCAAAGACGGGAGGGCCGATACAGAAGAAGAACAGAGGAGGTCCGAACAGAGCCTCATCAAGGCTGCAGAAGAAATGTGTGGAACGACACTGACAAATGTCACACGGAGAGAAACTACGTGGAGGAATGAGCGAACAGTTCGAAGAACAGAACGGAATATAATAGGGACAAATGGGAACAACTAAGCAGAGCAGCAAGAAAAATTATTGAATTGGCTAAGATGATGTCTCGGGACAAATTCACAAGGGAAATATAAGAGTTTTAAGGATCAAAAGACTATAATAATACACCACATCGTGTCTGCAGCTCACAACTTATCACCTCTAGGCAGCGAGGCCCAGAGTTCGATTCTCAGCACTCGGGGACCGGGTGTCTGTGTTTAACTAACCCTCATCTCGCCTCCACCGATACCCAGTTCACCAAAGTGACGTCAAATAGAAAGACTCGCACTGGCCAATAGTACCGTACTGCCACTCGTTCGTTCGTGCATATTAAGTAATGGAAGGAAGAAGAAAGAAAATACTTCGAGAGCCGTCAACAGAGGAGGAAATCCTGTGTGTGAACGAGTAGTAGTTTTGGAAGTATGGAAAGAATATTTCCAAAATCTGTACAAAGGGCAGGGCAAAAGAAATACACATAATGAAACAGAGGGAGATGGAAGAAAATGCCACTAAAGAGGTAGTAAAAAGCAACGTCTACCGCTGTTGGCTGTACAGAAAGCTGTGTTATAAATGAAAAATGGCAGAGCTCATGGAGTAGATGACATCACTCTCAAAATGAAAAAAAAACTTCAGGACCTACTGAAATGCAGTGGCTACATAGAATAATGAGGAGAGTATGTCCAGAAAAGAAATTCCTGACGCTCGGGCAAAGGAAATTACTGTACCTACTTTTATGAAGGTTAACATAGTGCTCTGTTGTAACTACAGGGGACTATCATTACTGTAGCACTGTGTGAAGATTAAAGAAAGTAATTTTACAGCAAATCAGGAATAAGACAGAACCACAATTAAGTGAAGAAGAACAAGAATTTCGGCCCAGAAGAGCAACTATGGATGTCATGTTTACAGACAGACAGGAAGTAAAAAAGAAATTGGAATCTGGGGAAGACATCACAGTTGCATTCATAGATATCACAAGGTCTGAAAAGACTGGAACTGTCAAAAGGAATGCAACTCAACTCAGAAACATGTACACAAAGAACCTAAATTGTGTTATCATAGATGACAAAAATCAGGACAGTTCGGAACAGAGAGGGGTTCAAACAGGTTGTGCACTCTCAGCAGTGTTCTTCAATAAAGTCACTGACAACATCGTAAGGAACATCAGCAAATGTGAAAGTGATGATATGGGAAGGCAATGAGCAGAAATTGGAGGAACAACTAAATACCTGGCACAGAGTAATTGAAGAAGCAATCATGGAAATGAGCTTAACAGAAAATGAGGCAATGAAAATCAGCTCGAAAAATTAAGGATGCAAGTTGCAACAGAAAAATTATTAAAGAACCTGATGCTTCCAGGAAGTAAGCCAACCGAGAAAGGATGAAACTCCAGAGAGGACAGAAAATTTCTCTAAATTTTATTATCTTGTATTGGAGATAATTAGGAAATAGAAAACATCTAACAAAGGAAAGATGATGTGCAAGAACAGCTACTGAAAGACCACCAACAAGAACTCTGGAAGTACACTTTCACGAATGTCTATACGATGGGGCACTGTAAGACGGTGCAGTAACACAACGGGCCCGATCGACTGGTCGTCTATCGTACCACACCGACCAATTATTCAAAAGTGTCCTCAAAAAATGTGTGTCCACAAAGGCACATAGGTTTTTGTCGTACAACCAACGAGATCTTCTAGTGTTATCGATACTGTCACAAGTGAAAGTTGCTCCGTCAGTGAACAGTATTAATGGGATTACTAGGCAGTCTGCAATTAACCGCCTCCACCTCCTCCTACACGATGTCGAACACACAGTAAATAGTAAGTGGAGACACCACGCGTACGTAATAAATGCCACATTCTCATATGCGGAACACGATACGCGGAGGGATCCCACGTGTGCTCGTCGAAGGCCGGCTTATCTCCGACCGAATGTCGTGCACACTCTGCTCATTTGCACATTCAAATTAAACAGGACTGCTGGGCACTACAGCGGTCTTACACAGTTTAGAGAAAACACGAGAAAACACATTGGAGTCTGGTGCTCTGCTGTTAGGGAATCTACTACCGTATTCTATACGAGCATCAGCAGCAGCCTCTCCATTACAAAACCGGCACAAAACTACTGTACCAGCATACTCAGCATTTGTAAAAATGTGCAGCACACTTAAACGATACAGCAGAATTACCCAACAATCAAAATTGAAAACTCAATTATGTAAGCTCCAGCACAACTTCACAACTTTAATTTCAAAACAAAAATGACAATCCATAAATAAACAAATAGCAACTGGGTAGCACCAAAAGACATCTATAACTGCGGTGGAAATGACTGAGCAGCGATAGTTGTTTACGATATGACACATTAAATGAGTCTGGGCACAAAAGCCTATACAATTAAAGACACTTAATCTGATTTAAAAAATTTAAAGATAACAAAATTTAACATTTAAGTATTTACTCATCAGAGATCGGAGATGCCGAGTCGCAGAAAGGCACGACAGTGAGTTTGTCAGAAAGCGAGCTGTCGGCCAATAAGGCCTGTGTCAAAAATTGACAACACACACACACACACACACACACACACACACACACACAAATGTAACCCACACATACATGACCACAGTCTCAGGCAGCTGGAGCCAGAATGTGAGCAGCATGGCATTACGGCAGAGGCAACTTTGTGGGCAGGGGGGGGGGGGGGGAGGGGAGGGTAAGGAGGAGGCTTAAGTGGGGAGGGGGAGGGGGAGGGATAGCAGGGTAGGGGTGGGGGACAGCAAAGTGTTGCAGGGACCGGGTGGAGAGTGGGGCAGCTAGGTGCATTCAGGAGGTTACACGGAGGGCAGAGGGGGTTAATGGAAAAGGAGAAAAGTAAAAAGACTGGGTACATTGGCGGAATAGAGGGGTGTGTAGTGCTGGAATGGGAGCAGGGAAAGGCCAGATGGGTACAGACAATTACAAACAAAGTTTGAGAGCAGCAGGGTTTATGGGGATGTAGGATGTATTCCCACCTGCACAATTCAGAAAAGCTTTGATGAGATAGATGATGTTTGTGACACGACTGGTGGGAGGAATACCAGATGCAAAACCTGTCCCCTACATCGACCACCACCTACTCCAGTCCTCTCACAATCACCACCTATCTCAACAATGCTTTTCTGAATTGTGCAGGTGGGAATACATCCTACATCCCCATAAACCCTGCTGCTCTCAAACTTTGTTAGTCATTGTCCTTACCCATCTAGTCTTTCTCTGCTCCAATTCCAGCACTACACTACCCTCTATTCCACCAGCGTACCCAGTCCATTTACTTTTCTCCTTTTCCACTAACCCCCTCTGCCCTCCGTGTAATCTCCTGAATGCACCTAGCTGCCCCACTCTCCACCCGGTCCCTGCAACACTTTGCTGTCCCCCACCCCTACCCTGCTATCCCTCCCCCTCCCCACTTCAGCCTCCTCCTTACCCCCCCCTCCCTTCCACAGAGTTGCCTCTGCCGTAATGCCACGCTGCTCACATTCTGGCTCCATCTGCCTGAGACTGTGGTCATGTATGTGTGGGTTACATTTGTGTGTGTGTGTGTGTGTGTTTTGCCTATTTTTGTCATAGGCATCATTGGCCAAAAGCTAACTTTCTGACAGTCTTTTTGTTGTGTCTTTCTGTAACTCAGCACCTCCACTTTTTGGTGAGTAGCAACTACCCTTTTCATTATACTGTTACATTGCATCCCGGATTGTGCATTGTTACATTTAAGTATTTGTTGCACTGTTTATTTTGAACTGGAAGTTAGGCAATTCATTGTTTTTAAAATCCCTTCCCCGATTAGTTGTTTTGTAATTTGGCGAGTAGTAACCGTTCTTGTGTTGCTGTCATCATCTTCGGTCCAAATACTGGTTTGATGCGCACTCCACAATTGTTTATCATGTGCAAATCTCCATTTCTATGTCAGTACTGCAACCTACAGCCATTCGATCTGCACATACTTTAATCCCGAATACAAAGAGCCCACATACAATGCAACATATAGTGCCGATATTTCTCAGAACTCTAATGTACAGGAACACTGTGTCTATTCGACCTGCTAATATTGGGTGTCAGCTTTGGCCCACATCATAATGTGGATGTAGAATGTGGTGTTATATAGGCACAGACAGAGATTCGACAGAACAAATATTTATTTTGCTTTTATATTGTCCGCAGACTGATCTGTAGTGCATCCTAAGTAAGCTCCGGGTCACACTGGAAGGCGACAGTTTGGTGTCGGGTTAGCTAAGCTGACAAATGTGAATACGAAATCTTCGATGTGGTCACAAACTTATCTGCAACATAGAACAAGGTATAGGTTACATCACGAAGTGACAGTTTGGCTGTGAGATGGCATAGCCAGCAAATTCACAAGAATAACTAGAAGTCCTCTTAAGGTGCATATTTAATGTACGCCAGATTTCGATGAGCCCTTTCGGCAGGTCTGTACAGACAGGTTCAGTATTTCTAAACCACACAAAATAAACAGCGAGGATGTACAACAGGATTTACTTTTTATTTACCTGAAGTAATTTTGCTGCAAGTTTGAGGCCCTCATCACTATCCACACTCTGACTCGCTGCAACGGCACTTTGAAGAGCAGCAATGTTGAACAGCACACACATTTTCTCAAAAGCAAATGATGGAACAGCTGAAACAGAAGGTCTCGTGAAACTGACAGTACATATAGATTCAAATGAAAAATGGCAACTTAAGGAGAAACAGCTTACTAACAGACAAAAAAAAGAGTCAACTGCAAACTCGACCAACCTATTAAAACGACGAATTATTAAGCACAAAGAGACACGCTGCGAACTTTCGGAACTCCTTTCTGCTCGAGCACGTAAGTGTTAGCTGAGACGTACAAATATTATTTCTCGATATCATCCTAAAAGTAATCGAAAAGACCAAACAGGTCAACACACAGTCCTCTGATAACAATAATTTGGCTGTTCTTTTGCGAATCAAACACCTTCATTCAGTGACGTATGGGGGATAACATATTTGAGTTACTATGCCAGTGAAAAGGATTTCTGCTTTCGGTCTGAAGGCACAAGCTTTGCGTAAAGCTGTCCTTAACCTGAACATCGCTTCGATCACAATGCAGTGCTTTACCAGCGGCTCAGTCCTATCGCAGGTGGGACGCCATCACCCACGTTCGACCTTCAAATTGGCTCGCCCAGCCAATTATGCGAGACCTATAATTTAACACAGACTCCAATTTGAACAGCAGTTTGGCATTTTTCACAGAGTTCAACACGAGCCTATCCTGTAGGACCCTCTTCACCTATCTGAGCCGCTTACTGTATTCGAGCCTCAGTTTTCGTCTACAATCTGTACTCCCCACACTTCCCTCCACTACCCGACTGACTATTCCTCGACACCTCAGGTTGTCTCCTATCAACTGATTCCTTCTTTTAGTTACCTTATGCCATAAATTTCTCCCCAATTTGATCAGTTATTCAATCTACTCAGCTGATCCTCTGAAGTCCTTCCGCATCCCCTTGCCCGTACTGTTTGTCTACCGTGTTCGCTTCCAGATAGACTACACCCTGTGCAACATATTTTTGGAAAATGGCGTCCCAAACCTTCGTGTACTTCCTCTTCCTTGTCCATAATTTTGTCCTCGAGTTTCGTTCCTTTGTATAGCCCGTATATTTATTACTGCCAAATTTTTATCAGCCTTCCATTCTTCACTCAATGCCAGCTAATCATTCGAGTTCTCGAGAGTGCTGCAGCTTTGAAAGTACTATATTTAATATAACTGGTGACGTGAAAGGTTTGTCATATTTGGATATGGAGAGCTCCACAAAACTTTCATTGTATATAAGATAAGAGACCAACCTAAATGAATAAGTGGTACACTATCACATCATTGTTCGTCGTGGGGGTACGAAGGAGATAAGGTGCGGGAAAAACTATTAAATAAAACTCAATGTTAAATTACTTATTACATATTTGTGTGTTTTTGCCCCTGCAAACGAAGTATTTTTCTTAGAAAATTCAGTCTGATCCAAGGGTACCCGTAAAATAGTTTGTGGTGGCGTGGGGGTAGACCTGAGTGCAGGGGCGGGCAGGAATCCTGCACGTGTGCGGTGCACCTGCACGCATGCAGTTAACAGGTGTTCTGCGTGCACACAGGGGCAAGCTGGCCACCCGCTTACCTCCCCTCCCCACCATACCTTCTGTCCACTCCTTCCTCTAATGCATTTTGTTTTTCTAGCTTGTTTTATTGAATGGTGGAATAAGGTTAGCAGGAGTGCTTGAAATAAATCACGGTTTGAAAGAGTACCTATTAACTACGATACGTTTTATTTAATTATCACAGGTGGAGTTTACAATACGTTTAATATCTGGAACAAAATTTCTGCATACAGACAAACGCAAACAGTTACGTAAATTTTCATCACTTATGTTTGCTCTTAACCGAGGCTTATTAATTCAGCAAATGGTTTTCCAGCTCTCACTATATTAAGCCCAATTTTATAGCTTGCACGTACCACTGGGCTATTATTGTTGTCGTCCTGAAAAATTGAAAACAGTGCTCCATAAAATGTTAAATCAGTTATATGAGAGACACGACGAGAGAAAGTCGCAGATCTCTCGTGACAACGGCAACTAGGACAGATGCATCTAATATCGTCAGGTTGCTCTTCTTAAGCTCAGTCAATTTCCCCATCCGCTCGGAATCCGACAATAAACTGTACTCGTCCTTGTGAAATTTATTATAATGGCCTTCAATACTAAATTTCCGCTGACCAGTGAGAATACTGCCACATATTAAACATTTCGAATTTTCACGTCTTTGCACAAAGAAAAAAGGATTCTCCCATTACTTTTTAAAAGATAGCAAATCTCCACGTCTCTGTTTCCTTGATTCACTCTGCATTTTCCAGTTCTTGAAATACAACGTTAACTATGTAGTGGTTGCTTAGCATCAACGTCCGCAGCTTAGCCTTGTACTGAACTGCCACAACCTGCCGGCTGTCGCCACTGCCCGATTGCACGCGAGCAGCACACGTGCAGCGCTGTGCGCTCACGAGCCGGGTGCAACGTTTGCCCGCCCCTGCCTGAGGGTATGGTGTATTTTTAATATTTTGGAAGACGAATGACAACTTGCAAGTGCCCATAAAAAAGCTCCCATTCCAACCCTGTTAAAAACTCTGTGTAATACTGATTTTTAAATAAGTTTTTTGAAAGAAAAACACCTTGCTACACTATATTTTTTGCTTTCCTTGAAAGATGGGAGGCTTGCCCAAGGGTACGGGTGCCTTTGGTCCGATTACACTATAGCATCTAGTATGTTAATGTTGTTACATTAACTACTTAGTATCTCTCATACAACTTTGCAAAGACATTTGCTATGCACGTACACTGTTCTGTCATCTCGAATTCCACTGACTGCCTCCCAACAGGCATTACCGACATGCACTTTGGTGTAGAGAGTGGAAGATCTCCCAGTAGAGTCTTAGCACTGTTCTTCCCTTCAAGATTAAACAAGTTGCAGCAAATTATGGTGAACTTACCAGCCACATAAGATTAGCTTGCGTAACTCCTACACGAATCCAAATGATTTTCTTTCGTGTGCTTTCAATCAGTATCAAACTTTTGATTTTTCTGTTGATAACAGGATTTATGCAATCAAAATGGTATTTCATTACACCACACACCATTAACTACAACATATGGAATCTAAGAGGGGTCATGTGTGTGTGAAAATTGTGTGCTTTGCAAAAGAAATTTTAAAAACTAAGACAATTCAGTGCATATGTATACTTACTCATACTCATTCTGCCACCAAACAGGGTACCCTTATCAAAAGCATCTTTCCATTTGAATGGAACCTGGATTTCATGGAAAGGAATCTTTCCTTCAAGTGCACAAAGTTGATCATAATAACTGCAACAAAAAGCACCATAGAAAGAAACCACTGGTAAAAATGTCAGTCATCTACTTATTATGATGTTCCACAAACGCAATTTACTAACAGTAATTGTTGACACCAATAGGCCGACAAAAGTTTTATGCTACTTCAGAATATTTTCACCTGACAGTGTTACATTTAGTTTATCAGTTGGGTCTGCATGCAATATTATAATGACAGACTCAGTTGAAAGGTTATTAAACATTTACTTTAAATATTACTTGACAAGCATCCAAAAATGAGAATATATTGCATTAAATACACTTAGTTTTATGGAATAAGGGTATGATATTAGTATGTGTACGGTACTTTATAACAATGGGCAAGTAAGTAAGCATCTTGGGATTTGCACTCTTTTTTTATTCAATTTTGATGAAGGCCGAAGAAAGCCACATTTTCTTCTACCATTATAAAAACAGGTACTGTTATTCTTTCTGTGCTGTGATGGATCATGAACACCTATTACTATGGAAGTATTCTGTAATGTGTCAAAGTAGTGACAATCCACAAATATTAACAAGTTGTTTCTCAAGTAGGCCTATTTATGAAGTATGTTAGTCACTCCTACAGGTGAAAGTTTGGTGCACCACAATGTAACCCTTTCTGCTTGAATTCACGTGTTGCATTTGTTTACAAGCAGGTGAACAAACAACATATCCATTCCATCTCGTATCACATTTGTTGACAAGCCATATATTGCTGTCTATAGTTTTCCACCGGTACTAAATAACCATTCTCTGCTGCTTCCTCATTTCCATTACCAATATGGAAGCAGTAGCATATGACACATTATGAATCAACGTTACGAGACTAAAAAGCTCACAACGACTGCAAGATCTTGAAGAAAGCATTAAATGTTTTAATTTACACTACATTCAAAGTAAACACATTGTTATAATTGAAGGGTAATACCACAGACGACCATTTTAGTCACACATTAAATTCTGAAGATGAACACTATGCATTAATGTTTGTATGCAGTGAACACTGCAAAAGAGATCACTATTTTCTTGCCAATTCCAGTTCTAGGATTTTGAACGGGTAGGAATTTCTGCTAGTGAATGTGATTTGCCGAATGAAGATCAGAGTTCAATGACAACCAGGTGCTAATAATTCCAGTTCATATAATTTTTTTCTCACATAGGACTAAAGATTTAAAATACTGTCTGTTAAAAGCGCGACATATCTTTACTTTCATGCGATAATCCCAAATTTAATTTTCACGAGACGTAGAGGGCCAACTGAACATAATGAAGACACATGAAACACACTTCGTTTTTTAAGCTGTAATATGTCGTGGATTGAGGATGATCATAAAAAATACAGTTACCAAAAAGGGCGTGGAAGAAAGTATATCTAAATTCGCACCCAAGTGCTGACATTACAACCACGTCGGATCGGAAACTGGTGACAGTTACAAAACGTACCAATACCGTCACCACTTTATGATTCACGCAAAAGTTTCTTCGCGAAATATATTTACCTGTAAATCACTTCCAACGAGCTTTCGTACTTCTCAAACGCACGCCACACCGCATTACTTCGGAGTTTTGCAAATTCGTTAATTGCTTCATTATAATCTTCGGTTTTATCTGACGTATTGTAAGAGGAAGAAATCAAGTTCTTCAGTGGCTTCACCAAGTCCACTTCCGACGGTTTTTTGAGAGGAACCACCAAGAGGTCTGCCATTGTAAAATCAACAAAATTATCACAATTTCATACACCACCCAGGACTCCGCCTTTTGTTGTCTAACCTTCCACAGTAAGTGTCAGGTGATACGTATCTTTGGACCTGACACATATTTCAGTGACTCAGCTTCCGACTTTTATATCGTTGACTTACTGAAATTACGTCAATTAGAAATAATTGGAGGCTTCAAGTTTATAGTTGCGAACTGCTTTCCTATCCCTATGTTGACTGAGTGAGAGTCTGGTTTTTAGACAAATAATAACCTGGTGACGATTTCCGCGAATTTCAAAAATCTGAAACGAAAGTTGTTAACCCTTGAGCAGACGCCTACATTTCCAGCAGGCGCGTGGGGGTATTTTAAATTTTATGTCACATAACATAATTTACATAACTCAGTCCCAGACTTTTAAAAAATAGTGTTTATCTTGTGAATACTGTTACTGAGCATTTGAATTCTATATTTTTTGTGATCCAGCCTGATAATTTGAACTCTTTTAGGGTAAAATTTAAATATTTCATTAAAAGTTAATACAAAGTGTTTCACTTGACTTTTACTTAGTTTATTTTTCAGTTTAGTACATGTCCCTCACATTTTAGGCCTCGTGAACGTAAGTCACAACATTACAGTTGTTGCAAGTGTAAGATATTGCCATATTATGTTTCTTACAAACTTCTTCCACATATTACAAATAATGGTTGTTGATATATCTTTTGTTCGGCCACAAGCTACACACCTCCCACAGTTCTTATTTGATGAACCTAAGAAAGCAGATGGACATTATCTTTTTTTTTTTGCAAGGGTTCTACATGTTTAACGAAGAATGCCCAAATATCCATCACATAGATGGGGCTTCATGATTTTGCGAAACAGGACTTTTTAGAACATCTTGCAAACCTGCTGCATGTTTCATAACGCTTGTAACATTTAAATCTTGCTGATAACGAAGAATTCCTGCTAGTTCTCTTACGTAGCTGTCAGCAGGCAAAACTGCAATAACGTATGCATTCATTTGTGTCCCTTTGTTTACATTCTCGCAGCAGACGGATTCTACTGACGTGTTACGCATTTGACTTTTGACTTTTTTAGATCGATACGCTTTATCTGTGATGATAAACTCATCAGTTTGTTCCCCATCCATAACAAGATGTTGGAATCGATTTCTTAAAGGAACCTTAAATTCCTTTAAAACATGTTTAGATTTTGCACATTTCTTTGTTTCACTGTACGTGTGATAGCGTCCATGGTCTTCATGTGGTGGTTCAGATAGGCTTTTAACAAAGTTTTCCAGGTGTAGAACGTGTACTTTAGGGGCTTTCAGTTATTTCTGTAATGTTTCACGTAGGTAAGTTCACGATTAGCATGGCACATTTCACTTGCAGCTAAACGACCGTTACATTTTGTTACACAAGCACACGACATATTTTCATAATCTACTTTCACGAAGCAAACAGCAAAATTTCAATATCAAATTGGATTGTAATATCAAAGAATTTCATGATCCTAAAGAAATAGTAAATGTGTGGAGTATTTATTTTAGCAATATAAGTTAAATCAAATCTAGCTATAAAAACTGGCCAGTATCACCTGTAAATACCAATATAAATCCTACTTCACTTTTTTTTCAGTTCAACAACCCAGGAAGGAGTCCTGTCAGGTCAGTTACCAGAACTTTAAAAATGAACCTTTCGACTGGAATAGATGGCATCCCAGACAATATTATTAAAACTGTGTAGATATCGTTACTGAACCATCATATCACTTCTTTAATTATTCCTTTCAAATTGGAATTTTCCCATTATGCCTAAAAACTGCCGAGCTCAAACAATTGTTCAAAAAAAGTAAAAACGATAAAGTGGCTAACTACAGGCTCATTGCTCTACTATCTGTATTTTCAAAAATGATAGAAAAAAATTTTCAAAGAAGGGTAGTAGATTTCCTGGAAGAGCTCAAAATACTATCAACAGCACAACATGGTTTCAGGAAAGGCTGATGAATCGATACAGTAATTTTTGAACTATTAAGTGCAGTACTTCAGAAACTAGATAATCGTGAAAATGTCATTGAAATATGTCCAAATGTCTCTTAGGTTTCTGATATCATAAGTAACACAAAACTACTGACTAATCTTGGCAACATGAGGATTAGAGGAACATCTAAAAACTAAATAAAATCATATCTAAATAATCTAAAACAGGTGGTTGAAGCACAACATCAAAGTTTCTCCAAATTGACTCAACACTACTTATGCTATGAAGCCATTAAGCAAGGAGTGCCACAGTGCTCAGCTCTGTGATCTCTTGTATTTCGTATGTGAATGACCTACACGAATTGTGTGAGAACACCATACAGTATGCTGATGATACAAGTGTGCTAGTGAGTCGGAAAGAAATGGGAATGTTTCAGAACTCAGCAACAGAGACACTGAACAATATTGAAAACTGGTTCAATCACAACAAATTGATAATAAATGCAAGTAAGACAGTGGCACTAATTTTTTTTATAATGTGAAAAAAGGTGAACAAACTGTTCAGATTCAGATATCTGACAAGAATCTTCAGAGTGTGAACAACATGAAGTTCTTGAGTGTATGACTCCAAGATGATATTAAATGAGGAACACATATTGAAAAAGTCTGTAAGGAATTGAGGAATGCATGCTATTTATGAAAATTTTAGAAGCATACTGCATCAAAGATTGTCTGAAAACTGTATATTATGCCTACATGTACCCACAACTGAAATGTGGAGTTATTTTCTGGAGTTACTCTTCTCTTAACCAAAAGCTCTTTAGGCTACAAAAAAGAACTATAAGAACAAAGGCAGGCCTGAAATGGAACAAAACCTGTACACCACTCTTAAAAAAACTAAAATCCTCCCACTTCCTTGTATATATGTGTATGCAATAACTGTATTTGTGAAAAAAATTCAATGGAAAATCTCACTCACTTCCAAAAAAATGAAAGTATCCACTCCTATAACACTAGGCTAAAGGAAACTATTATTTAGAGCCCACCAACAATACACTACACGAAAAGGACCCTACATTATGGGCAAGTTATTTTAAATAAACTTTCCCTGAAATTAAATTAAAAAATGACCTCGTAAATTTCAAATCAACTCTGTGTTTTATCTGACTCATCACCATTTCTGTAGCCTCTATGAGTCTCTTCAGGAAGTACAGTCAAGGTTTGTGTCTTTTCCTTAGTGATGTATTATATAAATGATACTAGAATCTTAATGATTAAACATGTAAATGTCATTGTAATACAAATATTAATCTGCCAATATAGTAAATGCTCCTTCTCCTTTAATATGTCTCCTCTTTATTTTTGTGCAATATTTGATCTGTACATTCTAACTCAATGATCATTTAATGTAGAAATAGTGAAAGTAATATAAATTTAAATTATTTAATGCTATATTTTGTTTTAAATTGACTTGTCCTACAGCAGAATGTACGACTTCTGTAGTATATGATTACCGGGACCAATAAAAGTCCACTCTATTCTACTCTTCTCATACAGAGTGATTTAATGGTAAATCTAAGAAAGACAATGCTCATGGTGTTCTCAAATAGAGAAAAGTGAGACCACATATATATATATATATTCATACATGACTCAAGATTGAAAGAAATTACGTCTATAATTTTTTTTAGCAATTACAGTTGACAATAAACTCCAACAAAGAAGATGTATAGAAAATCTGTTAAAAATTAAACAGGCTAATATTTATTATGAAACAGCTTGTATATTGTGCTAACAAAACCTTCATTGCACAGTGTACCATGCTGTATCTGAACACTGTGTACAGTATTCCATTACTGATTGGGGAAACTCCAGCAATAACGATACAAAATGAATTTTTTATGGCAAAGAAAGGCCATTAGGATCACTCTGAATAAAAATAGATTCATCCAGAACGGTCTTCTGTAATTTGAAGCATTAACGTTTTCCACTATGTGCATATGCAGAACAATAATTTCATTAATAAAAGGCAATAAATTACTAAAAAAAATGCAGATGGTCATTTACATCACACAAGAAATAAATGCCAGCTGAGAAGAATACCTGACAGACTGCGAGCTGCTGAAAAGGTCCTCAATACTCAGGTTTACAATTGATAAAGCATCTTGCCACGAGTCTATAAGACAGTACAAGCGAAAGTACAGTCAAACGACTTCAAAAGGATTACTCATTGAAAAAAAATTGTAAAGGAATATATGTGTAAAAATGAGGAATGCTGTTGATTCTTGTGTATATGTGTATTAATCAACTGAAAAATTGTAGTATGTAGTATCATACTGTAATATGCACACTAAATATTTTAAGATATTAGGTTAAGTTGACCTATCCTATATTACAAGTACACACTCTGTAGGTAATGTAATCAAAGGAAACAAATAAAAATCAATTGCTCAATGTAGTCATTCAAATATGTAGATTTAGTTGAAATACAAGCAATCCCAACACAGATCAGGTATACTCAATAGCATTCTTGCAGTACACTGCATTAGGAACAGGGTGCAAAGCGTATTTCACATTTTAGGTAATTCATCTATAAGTTACAATGACCATGATATGAGTAACTTATGATATTGTTCCTGGTGTTCTATGTGGAAACGACTAGTATCAAAGAGTGAACATCCATTGCTGATTAAATCAATAAAAACCAATTTATCTGTCACAAGCAGTGGGAAAGTGTTATATAACATTACAAATATGATGTAACTCAATTCTGAGTGGTAATGACCACGACATGAGCAGCTTATGAAATTCTCAACTTTTAGTCTCAAAGACTATTGTATGAGCAGCTTATGAAACTCTTGCCTGGCTTTCTACATTGAAGTGGCTAGTATCAAAGAGTGGACACCCATTACTGGTTAGATCATCTAAAAACAATTTCTTTGTCACAGTTAATGGGAAAGTGATATATAACGTCATAAATATACATAAGTACAAAAAATATATTACTTTCACAATGTAAAAATATAAAGCGGCATTCACCAATGGCTTCCATGTAATCTAATATGGCTACAAATTAATGCTATTCAAGTGTTTGTAATTGACTCACACAAAAAAGTTATACACAAATAAAAAATGTATATGTGTATACTGGTATTTCATTCAGACTGTCATACTGAAATGTGTAATTGCCTTATGGGTATCTAGAAATTGACAAATTTTCTAAAATGTTTTCATTTACAACAAGACTCTATTTGTGGAGTAACATACTGTAAATTCTTCACTGATTCTGATCCCCTTAATGTTTATCGAATTTTCTCCTTGTATTCAATAAAAATGAATAACAAGCCTTCTCTTTATCTTTACAAAGCCTTGAAGAATATATTTGTCCTGGTCAGAAGAGAAAACAGTATACAAAAGTTAAATCTTAGTGAAATACAGAGCAGAAAATCGAAGGGTATCAAGAATACACTGAGGCAAGTAAAAGGTGATAATATGGAAAAGGAGATATAAAAGGGAATGGACAGATGATCAGACACAATCAGCAGAAGAGGCAGCAGGACATGGGAATACAGAGGAGCTGTACAACAGCGCCATATAACTTTATAACTTTCAATGAGAATTTCGTATTGAAGGACCAGTTAAGAGCAAGGATGGGGTGATGATTACGACCCAACAGGTACAGCTACAAAGATTGAAACAGTATTTCATGGAGCCAATAAATTGTGAAAACAACTAACAGGAACAGGTAAGAGATCTTTCAGATCTTCCTGCAGTGTCCTACAATGGGCGAAATTAGGATTGCTTTGAGAATACTGAAATATGCAATGGCTCCAGGCCTAGATAATATAGCATTGGAGCTCTTAAAAGCCAATAAAGAAATTACTGTTAAAACGCTCCATCCCTTGTTGAAGCAAATTTGGCTTGAAGAGAAATCCTCAAAAAAGTGAAGAAGTGGGTGTGTGGTAAAGATACCAACAAAATGAAATCTGACAGTCTGTAGCAACTGGCATCATATTACGTTTCTGCCAGTTCCCAGCAAGGTCCCCGTGAGAGTTATCTTAAATAGGATTAAAGTTCCACTTGAAAATCGACTGCATAAACAACAGATCAGTTTTATGACATAGTGCAGTTGTGTTGATCTTATTAATACTCTTGGTATAATATTAAGCAAAGGAAGGAATTCCAGACTACTGTGTACCTGGCTTTAATTGATTCTGAAAAGTCTTTGATGACGTGAAACATCAAATGCTGTAGCAGGTGTTGCCGAAATATTGTGTACCACAGAAAATCCCAAACATCATTGAAGAGCTGTATGATGGCTACAAATGTCGTGTGCTCCAGAAACAGTCTCCCAGAGCCAACAGAGGTAACAACCAGAGTACGGCACAAGTGAATTTTATCACAAAGCCTTTTTCTTGTCGCTCTTGTCTTAGTTATCAGAAAAGTTGCAGCAGGTAGGAGAAAAGGAAACCAATGGAGAGCCCCTGAAGATCTGGATGATTTGGACTATACATGCGATACTATTTTACTAGCTCAAAGACTGACAAATAGAAAGATAAATTCAACTTCCTAAAAATAAGCTGGGACAACTTGTCTCGGGATAAATATTGGTAAAACAAAGGAAATGAGAGTAAATGCTGGGAACAAAGAGTAGCCCATTTTGATGGGAGAGCAGCAGCAGAAGACTGTCGACGCGTTTTTGTACAAGGACAAATTGGTGACAGAAGATGTGAGGGACCACATAAAGAAGGAAAATACTGCTACCATACAACTGCATCTAATATTGCGAAATAGAAGTATCACATGCAAAACAACAATTCGTCTTTTTAATTCGTAAGTGAAGATTATCCATCTATATGGCAATGAAAGTTGGAAAGTAGACTAGAATACATTACAGTTACACATTTTCATTAAGAGAAGTTTTTGAATATCTGATTGCCAGGAAAAATAAGTAGTGAGAAACTCTGTAGGAAAACAAACCAGATAAAAATGGAGGGTCAGATACATGAGAAAAAGTGGAGATAAATAGGGCACACATAGAGAAAGTCAGAGGAAGCTATTCAAAAGAAGCCACTGGAATGGAATCCTGAGGGAATAAGGAAGCACATCGAAGAGGATGGTGGAAGGGGAAGAAAGGAGAATTGTCGAAACCTGGTCAGGACTGAGGTAAATATCCAAGGACAGAGATGGATTGTGAGTTCTCCTGGATACCATATGCCCCAAAGTGGCCAAAGGAGTGACCAAGAAAGTCCTCCTGTAAGATTATATTTAACCTTGGTGGGCAGTATCAGTCTTTTAAGATCTTCCTAGTTGCAAGTTTATCTTCTCGTGTCCCAAATGAATGTTGTTGAGTGAGAAACTTGCACATCACAGAGAATTATAGTTTACAGTCAACAATAGAACTATACAAGTATATGTATTATTTTGTGTCAGATAAGAACGGTACTATTAAATTGTGTGTTGGGCATGAAGAGCTGTTGGGCACTCACAGTATGTGACTGTGTGGTGTGGATTCACAAGCACTTTTATTCTGTTCTGTGGAACATAATTTTCATATGCCAGGGAAATTTGGTAGACATGCGAATGCATTAATGTGGAACCGATTTATGCTGGAAAACAAATTAGTTCCAGCTGTAGCCACCAGGAGCAAATCTGGCGCTCTGCTCTGTTTATATGATGGAATGATATCTATGCCCTCGTTTGACAAGTCATAACGTGAATGAACAGTATGGCTGTCGAGGCGAGAGAACATGTGCTGTTAGTGAAACTGTTTTATGTGAATGGCAGCGATAACAGTGCTACACTGAGAGAGTATGACAACTGAAAGTTCTGAGGAGAAGCCCAGTGTTGTGGGGTGGCGGGTGGAATAATTGTTAATGTTCCTATTATTTATTTAATGCTGTTGTTTGCCGTTCTCAACACTGGCTCTCTAACTACAATATTGGCAACCAGAAAGTGATTAGCAAAACGTGAAGCCTGTAATTAGAATTCCTAGTGCCCACTTCATCTGAGAAATACATTTATAGCTACAGCTTATAGCTCTGAGGAATTAGAAGATTGTCTGGGATTCATAATCAAAAACCATTCTCTCTAAAATGTTCACTATATTCTGAAAGTCACAGACCAAAACGAATCCACACAATCCAACTACCAGAGCAGTTCAGAGTCTAATGCGCTGATGCAACTATAACTGTTCAAATTAAATGTTTAAGTGAATGCTCACCATAATTTGATGATAATGTTCATCAAACGCCATGCTAATAATGGTAGAATGTCTGTCCTGCGGCGGCATGTGAAAATACGACATACGCAAACTAAAGATAGATCATTACCGTCATCCCAAAAGTAACACTTCACTCGAAAACGATTTCATGGTTACGCGTATCCCGAGTAACTTACTACTGCATCCAAGGCTGTTTATATCAACGATACCGACGCGACGCCACTCCCGGCACAGGTGGTGCGCTAATCAGCGTCTGGAGAGAACTGGGGCCTTACTTCTCGCGCAGCGTTCTTACATATAAAGCCGCTGTGCGGCCGGCTAAAAAAGGGAACGCCTGATCAAATCTGCTCTCCCGACTAGCCGCTGGGCTAGTAATGCACCACTTTAAGTTATCGAATACATCATTGCTTCCTTTGCTGATGGCCAATGAACCTCTCAATTTAATTGTGCAATCACAATTAAGTAATGATAATAATAAAAGTCTGACGTGGCTAAGTCAAATATTTTGGGCGAGAGAATTAATTTAATTACAGTACACGCAGTAGACGAGCTCTGAACTTACCCTTCGGAGTTACGCTATCGCTATAGTTTTATAGTTATTCAGTTGAAACTTCTCACATCTTTATGATTATAGCGGATCTCCCTTCTACTTAAATGTAAACATCCTAACTTTATTTATTCGCCTACTTAATCTATCTTGCTTCCTTAATTTTTAAGATAAAAACAAGAAAATCATGAATTTCAACTAAAATTTTAATTTGTGAGACCCAGAATACTGTTTCTACTAAATTATTATGCAAAAGGAATCTAAATATAATTTTTTAAGTTTCTAGCTCTTTTGTGTTGCGCCAATGATTTTTACAGAAAAACGTCCAAATTTCGAAAATGGTTAACGTTATTGAACTGATATTCAACACATATTGATTTAGTATTACTCCTGACATGCTAGAAACGTTTCAGGTTATTTATTTGATTTTTAAAGTATTGCCCAACATTTATGACATCAGAACTAGTTACAGCGGACTAGGCTGGCACACAATGGAAAGACTGATGTGAATTTTATAAGCCTTGAGTAGGCTGCTTCCCTACAGTGTCATTGAATAATTTAAAGAAGACGATAATGAAATTCCAAAACAAGAGTGAGCGTGGTGTAGCATCGGAGAGAGGAAGGTGTCCTATCATGGTGGAAGTTATTGACGACGTTGGTGTTGCTGTAACTGACCATGCAGCATGTGCCCCAGGTAGTACTAGTGCTCACACACCGTCATGAGGATTGTTCGCCCATGGTCAACAGTTTTGTGGCCAGTTTTACACTGGTACACATGAAAGATCCCGATGGTGCAGCAACTGGAACTTCATGATTTGCAGCAATGTTCTGATTTTGCTCCTCAGTTTTCGGCATGGTTCAAAGTTGATGACATGTGGCTGGGAAATATTCGAGGAGTGACGAGGCACATTTTACATTACAGGATTTCGTGAATACACAGAACTGCCGAATTTGGAGTACTGTGTGTTGTGAGTGAAGAGCCATTGCACTCGCTGTGTGTGGATTCACAAGCATCTGTATTCACCGTCCATTCTTATTTAAAGAGAATACACCTAGAAGACCTGTCAGATGTACTATGAAGTCTCCACATTGTCGAGACCTCTGTCCAGCTTGTGATTCCTGCTTTGGAAGAGCGCTACTTTGTGGAACCCACAGTTTTCATGCAAGATGGGGCAACACCTCATGAAGGTCACCCAGGGAAAGCGCTACTTAACGCAACCTTCCACGAATGTATTACCTCCAGAGGTTTTCCAGATGCATGGCCTGCAATATCACCTGTTCTTAATTCGTGTGACTTTTGACACTGGGGATATTTAAAAGAACCTATTGCTCAGGGACATGTTTGGAACCAATTTATGCCAGTATACAGGAATATGTTGCTCAGACTCCAATGGAGCTGCTGCCAGCAACTGTTGCTCACATCTCCAAATTATGTGATAGTTAATAATACAATCAATACTATGGCTTTCTTAGTTGCTTTACCTTTTATGCCCATGACCAGCTCCTAATCCATAACGTGTAGGTACCTTTCCAAACGTCTTTCATGCATTCACAGTGCCAGATTTGCACCTAGTGACCAAAATCGGAACTAATCTTGTTCCAATGTAAACCGGTTTCAGATCAGCACAATAGAAATTGCACCAAGTTCCACTGCCATACGATAATTACTTCGCACACTGGACCTCTGTGAGTAGCTGCACTTTAGTTAGGACCCTGCAGTATTTACACAGTTGTAGTTTCTGTTCATTTCCATGTAGTATATTCTGAGGAAATAAGCAAAGTAGATGATGGCGCATGCTAGTGGTGCTTGGAAGAATTATCCGATCTCAAGTGACGCCTTATGGATAGGCACTGCGTAAAACTGAGAACACGCAGGCAATTAAGGTGATGTCACAAATTGTGGCATAATGCAGTAGCATCACACTCTTTTGTCAGAAAACCTACTTTTCTATGGGGTCACAGTAGTCATCTGCTAAATGGCTGTGAGAAATGAATTACTGAGGTGCCGAGACGTCTGTTGAACACTGAAGAAAACTTAGGGAACATAACTGGGACTTGTAAGAACATAGTGAAACAAATGCCAGCTGGTGGAAAAAAGCATAACAGGATGGTCTATTCCTTTCGTTTGCAGTCCTAGTATTTCCCAGTAAGTACACTTCCCGTGATTGTCACTTCGATTTATGTTAAAGAATGTAACAAAACTTCAACAAACTTTGTTCGATGTAGTATGTTCACCATCCTATGATCTCTAACCTACCAGTTTAGGCTTTTGTGATGTTCCTTATCTTCTATGACATTTGGATGTAAGAGCCATTTCTTTCTAGCTGAATGACTCTATGGGAATCAGTATCTCCCAAAGTGGAGAGCGCTTCCAAGTGTGTGAACAGTGAATTATAACTGTTCCTTGAGTGAATTGTCGTTCTGAGCTGCTTTCTGCTTAAGTAAAGCTTATATATCTTATATGTGGGTATTGTCATTTATTATACTGTGTAACTGGTGACTCCAAGACAAAAATAGATCATGAACAGAAAGTATGGTCGAGTTTTGTGTTTTTTTTTTGTCACAGTCATATGGGATGTGGCGAAACTGTTACTTGCAGTATGACAGCAGTTACAGTGGGAGATTGAAGTTCTGGAAGTTTCTAGGCTGAGGAGTGGTGATAGCTCACTTACAACGAACTTACCATTGCAGATGATATTTTACATCCTGGAAACGCACCCATGCATCACATTCAATCCTCCAGCCATCTCCTTTGTGTCGTCCGCACTAGAGATGGGGGATCCGCTCTTGAACTAATGCATAGAGTTGAATCTTTCAAAGGAGTGAACAATCAGTGATTCAGAAAAAAAGAACGGTAGCTCCAAACGTTTCCCACGGCAGAGAGAGAGAGAGAGAGAGAGAGAGAGAGAGAGAGAGACGGAGCATATCAGCAGCGCCTCTGCTGGTCAGAGCACAGTGCACGCCACACAACACAGCCAGCGCCGGCCTCTGCCCTGCTTCTACCTTGGCTGCCTGCATTGTGCAGTGCCCCATTGGATTTTGTGTTTCACATATGCCGTGCCGTCTCTGTGCGTCGTCTGCCGCCTGCAGTGTCTGGCGCAGCGTAACTTCGCATCACACTCTGTCGGTGACCGTTTCAGTCGCACGTCCTGCCCTCTGGGCAGTTGATGCGAGCAACAGGACAGAGAGCCACCTAGCGGATAACATAGGAACTACTTGCAACAACCTGCTCGCAAGGGAACGGACGATTTGTCTCGGAGCGGGTGAGTTCACCGCTCCCCCCCACCCTCGGAACTCGCCCGCTCAACGCTCGCCCCACCGTCTCGACTCGAGCCAGAGCGTTGAGAAAAGCGACTCAGGTGTCACTCTGGTCTCTGCGGTCTCAGCTCACGCAGTAATACAGCTCGCGGCTCGACCTGCTCGACTCAGCGCCTCTGCATCGGATTTCGTCTCTACTGGATATTGTTCTTCGTAGTAATACCGCTATGTATATTACATTATTATGTTATGTATACATCAATTGTTTTTATTTTATTTTTCTTTGTTTAAACTGATTAGATTAGGTTCCTGACGACTCCTCTTACTATAGGATTTTTATTATGGACACTCGAATTTACGTTTTAATTACGAGCGAACCGATAAATGTATCGCAAAATGTGATACACCAATATTTTCCTTGTTTTATTCTGCGTAAGGCTATATGCAGCACTTTCGTTTTACAGTCAAATTTATATTTTTTTTTTCTTATTCTGGTACGGATTTTGCGATTTTAGGCGTCTTCGGAAGGAAACGTTCACTTTAAAAATATATGGCTTGCGATGTATTTGTATGAGGTTAATGAAATTTTAATACGTTATAGCCAAATATATTGTTAATGTAAATCTCAAGTTACAACATTTTCCGATCACCCAAAAAACCACGATAGTGCAAAATAAATCAATAATCAAAAACTTTGTCATATCGTGGAATTTTCATAAACAATACAAAATTCTTACTCATTATCTGTGTTACTTCAAAATAGGATCAAATAAGATCAAAATACAGGTATAGTACTGGAATAAAACAAGTTTAAAGGGCAATGTGCCTTCCATTTATTTTCTATTGTAAATGAGTAGTGAGTCATGAAAAAGAGCTAATTCATTTCAGGGAGTGAACAGTTCTGATCCAATCTCTGAAAAGAACAGTTTTGCCCATCTCTAGTCCACACCACAGTTACAGTTGAGGGTGGCACTGCTTCGTCTGCACAACCTGAGTTTTGGTTCGCAAATTTAGGGAGTACTAGCTGCAGTGCCTGTCATTGCCCAGGAAGTTTACTATCTGCCACACAGAGCGATTGGCCCTATGCCCTGTTTGATACTCATAGTGAATGAAAGCCACATGGGGAATTGCTTTAAATCGAAGGTCATATCTGAATCACTGGGTGTCAACAGAGTGCGACAAATGAATACAGCTTCACCTGCACCATTCATAAAAATCAGCTTCCAGGCTTCCCATTCTAACTTTTGCCAATATACACCAATTTCAAACTAAAAATTTAACAATAACTATTACATAATGAATTATGCTTTGATTTGAATTACAAATTAAAGTAATATATCTGTAATGCATAATATAAAATCTAACTGTAAAATGCATACTTTTATTATTTCAATATATCTATTTTTTGCATGAATTATTTTGACTCAAAAAATATGTGCATATGCTTAATGAAGAAATAATACATATATTTATTCATATTTTGTACAATTTAAATACATGTTTACAGAAAATAGAGTGAAAAACCCCTAATTACAGAAAAAGACATACTGATTTAGCAGCTTCCACACTGCAAGCTGTGAAACTTCCTTTTCACGAAAACATAGTTAAAGTGTATGTAGAGGCAGCAAAGGTATAATTTTATCAAGCTCGAAAACAACTGTAAAATAAAACCATTATGACAAAGCTTGACTGCACATGATGTTCTTCACTTGTTATCCAGTTAATTTTTCGTTAATTTTCTTCATTGTTGTGTCTGCATGTAAAACTTTGAAGTAAATCAGCCAAGAATATTGAAGCAAATCAATCAAGTACTTTTGAGATGTTTGGTAACAAATTTCCTCCTTTACATATTTTGTATGTATATTTACACTATATATATATATATATATATATATATATATATGTGTGTGTGTGTGTGTGTGTGTGTGTGTGTGTGTGTGTGTGTGTGTGTGTGTGTGTGTGTGTGTGTGCAGAGAGAGAGAGAGGGAGGGAGGGAGAGAGAGAGAGAGAGAGAGAGCCTCTGTGCATCCAAATGTTCATTAGGAGATCATGTAGAAAACTGAAGTAAACCAGACAAGAACTTTTAGAGATATTTTGTAACAAATTTTCCCCTTTATCTATTTTATATGTAAAGGGTGTCCTATTTATGTTGACCACCCTAAATAACTGTTTGTCCTGATGCAAATTACACATTGTTTCAAGGAAATATTCTGTAGCCATCAGGGGGACATCAATCAGCATGATTGCCTTCATTGTAACTTTATTTTTACAAAGATATGAACAGCGGTATGACTTTTTAAATGGCACCCTGTATTTTTTATTCAGTAATTCATTTTCTCTTCTAAAGACCTATTGAAAAATGTATCACAGTGTACCATTCACTGAAACAAAACGTTATTAATTACACAACACAACACTGACTTTGAGCCTGGGATCAAAAACTAGTCCACTTGCTGGAGTTGTCAGAAAACAAATGAAAACCAAGTAAAAACATAACACGAAATTGACTCTCCTGTACCATAGCCCAGAAGTAGAACATTCAAAGGTGCTCAAAGTGGTGTCCCTGGTCACCGATACACTGGTGCACTCGTTGAATGAAAGAATTATTTACTGTTTCCAGTGTTGCCTGCTGAAGAGAATTACAGGCAAGCATGATACATTCCTGCATGTCCTCTGGAGTTGTTGGAATATCGAGATACACAAAGCCTTTGATCCATCCCCAAAGAAAAAAGTCCGGAGGATTTAAGGATACCTTGCGTTCAGAACACGATGTGCATACAAGACATTATGTGCTGGACATTCATCATGTTTTTACCACGTAAGCATTCTGGTTCTTAGTGGCACTTCATCCAGAAGAGGAGGAAGAATTTGTCTAAGGAAGCTGGCATACGATGTGCCGTTTAGACTACCATTGATGAAATAAGGGCTAATAATTTTAGTATCAAACATCCCACACCAGACGTTAACTCTCCATTGACACTGATGTTCCACCTGTCTAAGCCATCGTAGGTTGTCGCTGGACCAATAATGCACGTTCCTTGTATTTACCTGTCCTTTGTTTGAGAAGGAACATTCATCGCTAAATAGAACATTGGAAAAGTGCTCAGGTTGGGGATGATTTGCTGCTGTGCCCACTGCAGAACTGCACACGATTCTGGAAATCATTCCCATGCAATTCTTGACGTAGGTGTACAGGGTAAGGATGGAACCGGTGACGTGTAAGAATACGATGTACAGAGTGACAATCTCGTGTTCAAGCTGTCGTGTGCTCACCTGTGGATTCATAGCAACGGAAGCGAGAACAGTGACTTCGGCAGCTTCGTCTGCGTGAGTGCTACGACGACTGCATTGCCGTGGGTTGAAGTTTCCCGTTTCCTGAAGCACCACAACAAGACGAGAAACATACGTCGGGAAGGTGGGTTCTTGTCAGGATATCACTCTCTGTACAGTTCCGCTTCCTACGTAGCATTTCGCCTACCTTCAACAACAACAATAAAAGAAACGTTAAGTCGATGCAGTTCCTCTGTACAGTTCCGCTTCCTACGTAGCATTTCGCCTACCTTAAACATCAACAATAAAAGAAACGTTAAGTCGATGCAGTTCGTAGGAAGGACAGCCTTTACTGTATGCCTACTCTCCATAATAGTATTTAAAAGGACTGAACTACTGTACTAAATGTACCCGTACATAAGAAAACAGTATTGCAATTACTGTTATGATAACTTACATTCCCCGCAGATGAGTAGCATTTCTACCTTCTCTTTGTTGTTGTACATTCTAATCACACAACTCTTCAACTGACGATGGTTGACGGAATGACGGGTGTGCCTTCTACTTATGTTTACATTTGTCCTCTGTCAATGTCAGCACATGGATGTGTTCCATTACCCTGAGTACCTGCACTAAGAGCTGGGAGCATCAACGTGAGTGTTGTGTTATGTAATTAATAATGTTGTGTTTCAGTGAATGGCACACTGTGATAGATTTTTGAATAGGTCTTTAGGAGAGGAAATGAATTACCGAATAACAAATACACGGTTCCATTTAAAAAAAGTCATAACGCTGTTCATGCCTTTGTAAAAAAACAAAGCTATAATGAAGACAATCATGCTGACTGATATCCCTCTGATGGCTAAAGAACATATAGTTATTTAGGGTGGTCAAGATAAAGGGGATGCCCTGTATATATATATATATATATATATATATATATATATATATATATATATATATATATATATATATATATACAGGGCATCCCCTTTATCTTGACCACCCTAAATAATAACATATATATATATGTGTGTGTGTGTGTGTGTGTGTGTGTGTGTATTTCAAATAAGATCGCTAAATCTTCCTCTTGTCTTGAAGGTAAAGTGTGGAAAACTTCATCAACATTGCAACAAAACTGTAGATTTGCATGGATTACAAACAAACGAACACACACTCTTCTTTAAATATATAGATTTGCACCCAATAAAATATCATAGCAATTTACGTTGGCAACCAGTAATTTACACCAGGAACTGCTGTAGTTAGGGATATTATCCCACAACCTCCACTCCGACAGACTTAAAACACACTCAAGACAGCACTGATTACTCGTTGCAACAAGTCAGCGAAACAAATGCTCAAGCAGATGCTGCATCGTAACGAAGAGGTGAGAGAAACCCATCGGAATTCTGGAGACACTTACAGGCTATTGTGGAAATTAATATAGTCTCTAAAGAGTTGCTGTGCCACACCTGGCAACAGCAACATCCTCCACAGGTGCTGTTAACCTTGATAGCGAGTGAGGGGCAACCTTTGGATCAATTGTTGTGGGCAGTTGATCGCATACACAGCACATTAGATGTGGCAGCTGTAGCATCGGCAGATACTGATGCCACAAGTAATAATCAGGCTTGGAGACGTCAAAAGAACATGTGTATTGCTGCGCAGTGGCGTCATTTCGGCGGATGCTGAGTAGGACCAGACCTGATCAAAATTTTCAGACTACACTGGAAAAGATGGACAGCCAATTAGAGGTATTTGATCTTCAGATGGGTTCAACAGATGGCCATATATACAAAGTTCTACCAGTCTGCCAGCTCAGAGCCTCACTCAGGCTCAAGATGCCTCATCGGCAATCCGTTGGTACAAGATGCTCCAAAACGCTAGAAATATGATTCCAGGGCCACCAGTTGTGTAGCTCATCCACAGAATTGTGCCAGATAAAATTTTGTAAATTAAAACAGTTTTTGGAGAGATGATGTAGTTCTAGTGTCATACAAGGTTTGGACAGTCTTTGACAATCTTCACAACATTTTATCCAGAAGAAAGATGGTACATGGCGTCCTTATAAGGATTACCAGTGATTAAATGCCAGAACTGTATCAGACAAATGTCCTGTTCCACACATTCAAGAAATCACATATTCTTTAGCAGGTTGAAAAGTTTTTACAGTTCTCGATTGTCGCATGGCCTGTAACGAGAGTCCTGTAGCACCTATGGATGTTCCCGAGACAGCAGTGACCACGGCATTCGCCCTTTCCGAGTTTCTGCAGATGTCTTTTGTTCTTAAAAATGTGGCTCAGATCTGGCAACAGTTCGTTGATGAAGTGCTCCAAGGACTGCCGACTTGTTTGTGTATCTTGAGGACATTTGATATTATGCACTGATGCACAACTCCATGTCAGGATGTGGCTAAAATATGGTAAAGGTTACCAGATTACAGTCTGTTACTGAATGAACAGAAATGCACAGAGAGTAAAAGTGAAGTGACCTTTCCCAGCTATAGAGTTTTGCGTAATGGAAAAGCTGGCTTTGCTGTAAGAGCTGTCATGTCCAAAGAATTGCCGACTGCTACGAAGGGTCTTAGGTGCAGTGAACGATTACCAGCAACAGGGGCTGTTCAGGTAACTCTTACGGCTGCACCTGCGCACCGCTACACTAAGGGGAAATATTTACTGAAATGGACTTTGGAGATGGACAAGGCGTTCCATGTTTTGCAGAACAGTCTTGTGCAGTCAGTGTCACTCGCCCAGCCAGTAGCAGCCACACCATTAGCTGTGGTCGTAGACGCCAGTCAGACAACAATTGGGGCCAAGCTGCACCAGAAAGTGGACGATTGTTAACAGCCGTTAGGATTTTTTTTTGAAGATGCTACTGCTACAGCAAATGAACTGGAGTGCCTATGGTAGGGAGTTACTGGCAGTGTGAAGCACTTCTGTCCTCACGACAAAGCTCGTCCAGTGACAGGCCACAGGCCGACTGTACACACATTCCAACATATAAGCGATAAGTGCTCACCTCGACATTTCAGGCACATCGAGTTTGTTGTCCACTTTATGATAGATGTTCGACATATTCGATGCGCTGAAAACATAGCAGCCGACTGTCTCTCCTGTGTGGTCGGTGCTGTTACGATCCCGAAGTACGACAACCTCGCCGACGCACAAATGGCAGACTGTTAACTGCGAGGCTGACAGATCACTCTTTGAGTCTGTGATTCCTGTGGGTCGAAGTACCAGGTTGCGATGTCGACTTGCCTATATTATTGTGTCGATGTACAAGTTGGGTGGAGGCCAAACCAGACAGGACATACCATCTGACACAGTTGCAGAAGCATTTGTCATACACTGGTTGGAGTGCTTTGGCTGTTCCCTTCACATTATGACAGGCCAGAGAAGGCAGTTTGAATCAACCCCGTTAAGCAAGCTGGCTAAACTGTGCGGATTCCAGCACCACCATTCCATCAATTACCACCCAGCCAGCAATGGAATGTTGTGGTTGAAAAGTGGCAACATGCTCTGAAAGCAGCTCTCATATGCTAAAAAGAAAGTTCGACCAAAGAACTCGCTCTGGTAGTGTTGGGGCTACAGACAGCTTTCGAGGCTGATATCGGCGCCCCAGTGGTCGAGACGGAGAGCCATTAAGGGTGATAGCGAAATTTCGTACCTCTGCGCCTCTGCTGGACCAGAGTACCTTTGTTGGTACAGAGGATTCGTGATCATGTGGCAAAGAATCGACAAGCACAGGCCGTACATCACGGCTCACACACAGTTTTCTTGCACGAGGCGCTAACAGATTTTTCGCATGTCATACTGCACACTGATTCCACATATACGACTCTTCCGCCCTCATATGTGGAACCCAGGCAGATTTTGTGGCAAAGTGAACACGCATTTGAGATTCTGCAAAATGAGAATGGCAGCAAAGATTCAGTGGAAATAAAGAAACAAGCGTAGGTCATGCAGCTCCAGTTGCAGATGACGATGTGGCCAACATGGGGGGAGGGAGGTACGGGGACGGCGCTCCCACAACCGTGCAGCCAATGAACTCGAAATCTAGTCTTAGCTCACACTGGCTTTACAAGCATCCATTCCTCTCGGCAAGTTACTGCAGCCAATGATATTTCGCACAGGAGCTGGTAGGTTGTCAGACTCGAGTCTGCTTATATTCTTAGTGCTTCACGCTTTAGTGATGGCCTGTGTGGAAATAATTATCTTCCCAAGCCTATCGGAAAACCTCTAGAAAGTCTAATTAACGTCCGTCCAGAATTGTGGCTGGGATCCAAGAATCTGTTTCCAAAAAAGTGAGTTCAGATACCTAAAAGGTAAAAGAACCCTTGGCAGTCTGTCTATGCTGCACTATGGACTTCTTTCAGTATCCAGCAATCAACATCACGCGACAGCAGCACTGTCTGACATGAAGACTACATATGTGAATGTCTTTATTCTGATTTAACTTTAAAACTTAAGCGATACAGGCGTTCCAAAACAATCTGTATCTGCCATTTATACATCCTTGACACAAAGAACAAAATAAAAATGATTCCAGAACAAATTACATGACCTTTGCACAGAGTCAAGAGGATAGCTCAGCAGATCAAGTCTCAGTTCTCTTCTACTTTTAATCTAAATGCGGGACACCTACATCTACATGTACACGGCTACTCCGCAAATCACAGTTAAGTGTCTGGCAGAGGGTTCATAGAATCCATATTTGCACGAATTCTCTGTTATTGCACCCCCGACCAACACACGGAAAGAGTCAACACCTCTATCTTTCTATGCAAGCACTGAATTCCCTTGTTTTATTATGATGATCGTTTCTCCCTATGTGGGCCTCTGCCAACAAGATATTTTCGCATTCAGAGGAGAAATTTGGTGACTGAAATTTCGTGAGAAGTTCCTGCCACAACGAGGACCGCCTTTTTTTTTTAAATGATTTCCACCTCAAATCCTGTATCAAGTCCGTAACACTCTCTCTCCTACTTCTCGATAATACAAAACTTGCTGCCCTTCTTTGAACTTTCTCGATGTACTCTGTTGATCCTATATGGTTTGGATTGCACACGTTGCAGTAGTGCTCCAAAAGAGGCCTGACAGGTGTAGACAGTCTCTTTATTAGATCTGTTGCATCTTGTAAGTGTTCTGCCAGTAAAACGCAGTCTCTGGTTCGCATTCCCTACAACATTTTCTATGTTTTTCTTCCAATTTAAGTTGTTTGTAATTGTAATTCTTAGGTATTTAGTTGAATTTACAGCCTTTAGATTTGTAAATTTGTGGTAAGTTCCTATGGGACCACCAGTCCCTAGGCTTACACACTACTTAATCTAACATTAACGTACGCTGTGGACAACATGCACACCCATGACTGACGGAGGATTTGAACCTCCGACACGAGGAGTCATGTGAACCGTTTCAGATTTGACTGATTTATCGTGTAACTGAAGTTTAAGGATTCCATCTAGCACTCATTTCGATGACCTCACACTTTGCGTCATTTAAGGTCAACTGCCAATTTTCGCACCATACAGATATCTCATCTAAATTGTTTTGCAACTGGTTTTGATCTTTTGATGACTTTGTTAGATGGTAAACTGCAGCATCATCTGCAAACAGTCTAAGGCAGCTGCTTAGATTGTTTCCTAAATCGTTTATGTAGGTAAATAACAGCAGAGGTCTATAACGGTACCTTGGAGAATGCCAGATATAATTTCTGTTTTACTCGATTACTTTCTGTCAGTACTACGAACCGTGACCTGTCTGACAGGAAATCACGAATCCAGTAGCATAACTGAGACAATACTCCATAAGCACGCAATTTGATTACAAGTCGCTTGTGAAGTACGGTGTCGAAAGCCTTCTGGAATGACATTTTCCAAATCCATGCTATGTATAAATAGGCTGTTCTTTTTGAGGTAATTCAAAATGTTCGTGCACAATATATGTTCCAAATTCCTGCTGCATATTTACGTTAATGATATGGGCCTGAATTTAGTAGATCATTCCTATTGCCTGTTTTGAATATTGTTACCTGTGCAACTTTGCTGTCTTTGGGTACAGATCTTTTGTCGAATGTGTGGTTGTATACAATTGTTAAGTATGGAGCTATTGCATCAAAACACTCTGAAAAGAACCTAATTGGTGTAAGTTGGGACCAGAAGATTTCCTTTATTTAAGTTGCTTCATGGCTCTGAGGATATCTACTTCTGAGTTAGTCATATTGGTAGCTGTTTTTGATTCGAATTCTGAGATATTTACTTCGTCTTCATGAACTACATATTTTTATCAGATGCTAAAACCGTCCAGAATACAAATGATCTGTGCCCACCTTCTGTACGCCAAGATACAGAAGCTCTATCCTTATCTTAGAAGTGGTCATTGGTACACTTACACTATAGTTTGATGATAATGGCTTAAGTATTGAAACTGAAAAGTCATCTATAGTTCACTTCAGTTGTAGAAGGATATGATTGTCCATATCATACATCTTATTAGGCAGTCTCTCCTTCCCACTGTGTTCAAAAAGAATTTTTTAGGAATGGTATTTAACATATACTTAACAGAGTCTGGACAAATGTCTCACATTATTAAGGAAAGGGAAAACAGCATCAATGTAAAGGGGCCTACTGCAGAAACTTGAGGGGTTTGTTAGCTGCAACAGACAGAAGATGTATTTTGTTGGTGCTGCACATGTTAGCGATTTTCACCGAGATAAACTCGCGCTATAGTGTTCTCTTCCGCCACACCAGTGTAGAAGTGTGCACAGAATCAGCTAAGCGAAACATCCGCTCACGTTTATTTATATATAGAAGCCGATTACGGAATTTTACTACGTGTGAGACTGTGTTTACAAGAACTACGTACCAATTTGAAGTTCGAGATTCAGTTGTTTTACTGATCGGATCGCTTCTGCATCATCTTTCATTGATTTTATCAATATCCATTTGTATTGTGAAATATTATGAAATTTCGAACGTTTGAAATTGCTGTGATAACTCGTACTGTAATTGTCAACTGTAGGCTTAAACTTAATAGTGTTCTTTTAAAATTTTTGAGAGCACTATCCACGTTCAAAACAATATTCTCTAATTTCATTCCACAATTACGTGAGAAAGAGGTCATTTTTGAGAATTTTCTGATGCTTATCAAACTATATTTTCGGGATTTATTGGTACGAGTCTTTGGATACATAATTCATTTCTAGCAGATCAGCGTCTGTGGTTCAAATTGCTTCCAAGAATACATCAATCCCGAGTTTCGTAGTATATCAACGCAAATAAACGTGGGTTTCAATTCTTAGAGGGAATTATCAACTTCTTAACTCAACAGATAGAAAGATAATCAGTGGACTTCATTTAAAGTTATTTGTTCACTCCCTTGTAATACACTGCACCAGCCAAAATGCAGCCCCACTGTGGATGCCGTTCTCGAACACGGAATGAATTGGTTGAAACTCGAAAGCAGTTGGAAATCGCCCTGACCACTGTCAAACAATCGGCAGCTACTGCGAATGGGTGTGTTGGAAGAGCTCCTGAGAGGCGTGTACCTCTGCAGAAAGTACAAGATCTCCCACTACTCGTCCAGTCGACTGTAAGTGGCGTGACAGTGGTAGATCTAGGCACCCTGTACAGGGTGGATGGGGGCCAGGGAGGACAGGAAAGCACGCCACGGGAACTCAGTGTGTATGCCTGTGGGCCTCATTCATCATGTCGAGAAGCTGTTCCGGCAACCATTGCAACCGACTGCAGATTGTGGCACACGTTGGAATAAATGATGCCTGTTGTCTCGGCTCCAAGGCCATACTTGGGTCAGCGACTAGGAGAGAAGGTTGAGAAGAGTAACCTTGAGCATGGAGTTTCAATAAAGCTCACAGTTTGCAGCACTGTCCCCAGAACTAATCATGACCATTTGGTTCTGAGTAGACTGGAAGGAATGAACCAGAGACTTCGAGGGTTCTGTGACAAGATGGGCTGTGACTTCCTGAACTTGCGCCATAGGGTTGAGAAATGTAAGGTTCCCCTAAATGGGTCTGGTGTGCACTACACGTCAGAGGGTGCTACTCAGGTAGCTGAATGTTGGTGGGGTGTACACAAGCGTCTTTTTTTGATTTTAGTTCAACTGGTTAAAAGACTTGTTACTGCCTTGTAATATATTTCACCGGCCAAAATGAAACCTCACTTTGAAAGCTGTTATCAAACACAGGACGAGTTGGTTGACGTTTGTAAGCAGCTGGCAATCGGCCTGACTACTGTTAATTGGTTGGCAGCTGCTACTAACGAGTGTGTTGGAAGAACTCTTGCGGCTTGTGCGCCTCTGATACCTACACCAGAGGTACCACAAGTACTATCCTCCCCTGTAGATCCTTTCTCCTCAGCAAAAAGTGTAGAATACGTCACTACCTGTACACCTGACAGCGAGTGACGTGTCAATAGTAGACCTAGGAGTCCTGCACAGGGTGGACTGGGACCAGGGAGGACCCAGGGTGTTATACCAATCCCCCCCTAACCAACAAGTTCGAGGTGCTGTCTTTCACTGAAACTGAGCCAGCAGCACTCACCTCACCTGTTTTGGGGAAAACTGTTTTGTCCAGTGTCAGGAGGAGGCAAACACAAAGGAGTAGGAGTCTATTAATAGTCAGCAGTTCAAATGTACAGTGCATGACGGTACACCTTAGGAAAATGGCAGCAAAGGACAGGAAAGGTCATCAGGCGCACTCAGTATGTATGCCTGCAGGCCTCATTCGACATGTTTAAGATGCTTTTCCAGTGTCCGCCGATGGAACAGTTTACAACCGACTGCAGATTGTGGCACGCATTGGAATGAATGATGCCTGTCATGTCATTCCAGCGACTGGTAGAGAAGGTCGAGAAGACTGGCCTCGTGCGTGGAGTTTCTACTAAGCTCACAATTTGCCGAATTGTCCCCAGAACTGATCACAGACCTTTGGTTCTGTGTCGAGTGGAAGGACTGAATCGGAGACATCGAAGGTTCTCTTACGAGCTAGGCTGTGACTTCCTGGACTTGTGCCGTAGTGTTGGGAACTGTAGGGTTTCCCTGAATGGGTCAGGTGTGCACTACACATCAGAGGCTGCTACTCGGGTAGGTGACTGTGTCTGGACTGCAGACAAGGGTGTATTAGATTAGGCAACTCTCCATCCAACTCCAGGTTACGATAGCTGTAGGAAAACCAGAAGAATCAGTGTTATATCAAAAGTAATGCCCCCCTCAGGTGAGAGTATTAAAATAACCTGAACCATTTGCATCAAAGTGTCAGAGGTTGAAGTGCTCATGAAAAGCATCGAAACTCACATAATACTAGGTACAGACAAATGGTTGAAATCTGAAATTGATAGCAGTGATATTTTTGGGGAATATATGAAATTGATAAAAGTGAGATTTTTGGGGAAAATTTAAGTGTATATCAAAAGGGCAGGCAAATGGGAAATGGAGGTGGTACTATTGTCACAGTAGACAAGATACTCGAATTCTCTGAGATAGAAATTGAAACTACATGTGAGATTGTGTGGACAAGACTCAGTATTAGGAGTGGGGATAAAATGATAACTGGATCCTTCTATTGCCCACCTGACACATCTCTTGACATCACTGAAAACTTTAGAGAAAACCTCAGTTCACTTATATTTATGTTCCCCAATAATACTGTAATAATTGGTGGAGATTTTAATCATTCAGAAATTAATTGGGAAAATTACAGTTTTGTTAGTAGTCGACATTATAAAGACATCCTGTGTAACTTTACAAAATGCCCTTCTCTGGAAACTACCTAGAACAGATAGTTAGGAACACCACACATGATAAAAATATATTGGATCTAATGGTAGCAAATAGACCTGACCTCTTTAAAAATATCCATATCACAACTGGTATCAGTGACCATGGTGCAGCTGTAGCAACAATGATTGCCAAAGTACAAAGGACAACTAAAACAAGCAGAAAGATTATATATGTTCAGTAAACTAGATAAAAACCAGTAGTGTCAATCTCAGTGATGAACTTGAAACTTTTAGCACAGGACATCTAGAGGAACTTTGGCTCAAGTTTACCTCCATGGTACACCTCCATAGTACACAGCCACTGTAAGGAAACTTGTAAAGAAACAGATCACTGCATAATAAGTGTAACATAAAGCGTAGGACTATACATAGAGAAACAGAGATCACTGCATAATAAGTGTAACACAAAGTGTAGGACTATAGATAGAGAAATGCTGAATGAAATGTATTTGGCTGTTACGAGAAGAATGAGTGATGACTTCAACAAGTACCAAACCAGAATTTTGCCAAACGACCTTTCACAGAACCCAAAGAAACTCTGCTCATATGTTACGGCTGTTAGCGGTATGACAGTTAGTGTCCAGTGCCTAGCAAAAGAGACAGGAACTGAAATTGAGGGTAGTGAAGCAAAGCTGAAATGCTTAACTCTATTTTCAAATATTCGTTTACAAAGGAAAACCCAGTAAGAACTGAGTCAATTTAATACTCATACCACTGATTAGATTAGATTAGATTAATACTAGTTCCATGGATCACAAATACGATATTTCGTAATGATGTGCAACGAGTCAAATTTTCCAATACATGACATAATTAAGTTAATTTAACAACATAATTAAGTTAATATAACTTTTTTTTCTTAATTTATATCTAAAAATTCCTTTATGGAGTAGAAGGAGTCGTCATTCAGAAATTCTATTAATTTCTTCTTAAATACTTGTTGGTTATCTGTCGGACTTTTGATACTATTTGGTAAGTGACCAAAGACTTTAGTGGCAGTATAATTCACCCCTTTCTGTGCCAAAGTTAGATTTAATCTTGAGTAGTGAAGATCACCCTTTCTGCTAGTATTGTAGTTATGCACACTGCTATTACTTTTGAATTGGGTTTAGTTATTAATAACAAATTTCATAAGAGAGTATATATACTGAGAAGCTACTGTGAATATCCATAGGTCCTTAAATAAATGTCTGCAGGATGATCTTGGGTGGACTCCAGCTATTATTCTGATTACACGCTTTTGTGCAATAAATACTTTATTCCTCAGTGATGAATTACCCCAAAATATGATGCCATATGCAAGCAATGAGTGAAAATAGGCGTAGAAAGCTAATTTACTAAGATGTTTATCACCAAAATTTGCAATGACCCTTATTGCATAAGTAGCTGAACTCAAACGTTTCATCAGATCATCAATATGTTTCTTCCAATTTAATCTCTCATCAATGGACACACCTAAAATTTTTGAATATTCTACCTTAGCTATATGCTTCTGATTAAGGTCTATATTTATTAATGGTGTCATACCATTCACTGTACGGAACTATATGTACTGTGTCTTATCAAAATTCAGTGAGAGTCCGTTTACAAGGAACCACTTAGTAATTTTCTGGAAGACATTATTGACAATTTCATCAGTTAATTCTTGTTTGTCAGGTGTGATTACTATACTTGTATCATCAGCAAAGAGGACTAACTTTGCCTCTTCATGAATGTAGAATGGCAAGTCATTAATATATATTAAGAACAACAAAGGAACCAAGACCGACCCTTGTGGAACCCCATTCTTGATAGTTCCCCAGTTTGAGCAATGTGCTTATCTTTGCATATTATAAGAACTGCTTATTTCAACTTTCTGCACTCTTCCAGTTAGGTACGAATTAAACAATTTGTGCACTGTCCCACTCATGCCACAATACTTGAGCTTGTCTAGCAGAATTTCATGATTTACACAATCAAAAGCCTTTGCGAGGTCACAAAAATATCCCAATGGGTGGTGTTTGGTTATTCAGATCATTCAAAATTTGATTGGTGAAAGCATATATGGCATTTTCTGTTGAAAAACCTTTCTGGAAACCAAACTGACATTTTGTTAGTACTTCATTTTTACAGATATGTGAAGCTACTCTTGAATACATTACTTTCCCAAAAAGTTTGGATAAAGCTGTTAGAAGGGAGACTGGATGGTAATTGTTGACATCAGACCTATCCCCTTTTTTATGCAAAGGTATAACAATAGCATATTTCAGTCTATCAAGGAAAATGCCCTGTTCCAGAGAGCTACTACACAGGTGGCTGTGAATCTTACCTGTTGAGAAGAAGCTTTTAGTATTTTACTGGAAATGCCATCAATTCCATGTGAGTTTTTGCTTTTAATCAAGTTTATTATTTTCCTAATGAGGTGAATGAAATAAGGATTAGTGAAATTGTTAAAATTGAACAAAGCTCCAGGGCTCCGTGGAATCCCTGTTAGGTTCTATATTAAATCTGCAGCTGAGTTAGCACCTCTCCTAGCTGTAATTCACCGTAAATCCATTGAACAAATAACTGTGCCCAGTTCTTGGTAAAAAGCAGAGGTCACACCTGTCTACAAGAATGGTAGTAGAAGTGATGCACAAAACTACCACCCAATATCCTTGACGTCAATTTGTTGTAGAATATTAGAACGTATTTGAGCTGAAACGTAATGAAGTATTTTGAACAGAATAATCTCCTCAGTGCCAACTAGAGATGGGCAAAACTGTTCTTTTCAGAGATTGGATCAGAACTGTTCACTCCCTGAAATGAATTAGCTCTTTTTCATGACTCACCACTCATTTACAATAGAAAATAAATGGAAGGCACATTGCCCTTTAAACTTGGTTTATTCCAGTACTATACCTGTATTTTGATCTTATTTGATCCTATTTTGAAGTAACACAGATAATGAGTAAGAATTTTGTATTGTTTATGAAATTTCCACGATATGACAAAGTTTTTGATTATTGATTTATTTTGCACTATCGTGGTTTTTTGGGTGATCGGAAAATGTTGTAACTTGAGATTTACATTAACAATATATTTGGCTATAATGTATTAAAATTTCATTAACCTCATACAAATACATCGCAAGCCATATATTTTTAAAGTGAACGTTTCCTTCCGAAGACGCCTAAAATCGCAAAATCCGTACCAGAATAAGAAAAAAAATATATAAATTTGACTGTAAAACAAAAGTGCTGCATATAGCCTTACGCAGAATAAAACAAGGAAAATATTGGTGTATCACATTTTGCGATACGTTTATCGGTTCGCTCGTAATTAAAACGTAAATTCGAGTGTCCATAATAAAGATCCTATAGTAAGAGGAGTCGTCAGGAACCTAATCTAATCAGTTTAAATAACGAAAAATAAAATAAAAACAATTGATGTATACATAACATAATAATGTAATATACATAGCGGTATTACTACGAAGAACAATATCCAGTAGAGACGAACTCCAATGCAGAGGCGCTGAGTCGAGCAGGTCGAGCCGCGAGCAGTATTACTGCGTGAGCTGAGACCGCAGAGACCAGAGTGACACCTGAGTCGCTTTTCTCAACGCTCTGGCTAGAGTCGAGACGGTGGGGCGAGCGTTGAGCGGGCGAGTTCCGAGGGTGGGGGGGAGCGGTGAACTCACCCGCTCCGAGACAAATCATCCGTTCCCTTGCGAGCAGGTTGTTGTAAGTAGTTCCTATGTTATCCGCTAGGTGGCTCTCTGTCCTGTTGCTCGCATCAACTGCCCAGAGGGCAGGACGTGCGACTGAAACGGTCGCCGACAGAGTGCGATGCGAAGTTACGCTGCGCCAGACACTGCAGGTGGCAGACGACGCACAGAGACGGCACGGCATATGTGAAACACAAAATCCAATGGGGCACTGCACAATGCAGGCAGCCAAGGTAGAAGCAGGGCAGAGGCCGGCGCTGGCTGTGTTGTGTGGCGTGCACTGTGCTCTGACCAGCAGAGGCGCTGCTGATATGCTCTCTCTCTCTCTCTCTCTCTCTCTCTCTCTCTCTCTCTCTCTCTGCCGTGGGAAACGTTTGGAGCTACCGTTCTTTTTTTCTGAATCACTGATTGTTCACTCCTTTGAAAGATTCAACTCTATGCATTAGTTCAAGAGCGGATCCCCCATCTCTAGTGCCAACTAGCACGAATTCTGAGAGCATGTATCATTTAAAAACTCGACTTGTACTTTTCTCTCATGACATACTGAAAGCTTCGGATCAAGGTGATCAGCTAGGTGCAGTATTTCCTAATTCCAAAAGGAATTTGATTCAATACATTTAAGCTTATTGTGAAAAGTTCGATCATGTGGGGTATCAAGTGAAATTTGTGACTCTGTGGAAGATTTTTTTCTGGACACACACGTTACCTTCGATGGGTACTCATCGTCAGAGGTAGAAGTAACTTCCTGGGAAGTGTACCCCTGGGAAGTGTCTTGGGACCCTTGGTGTTCATGCTTCATATTGAGGATCTTGCAGACGATATTAAGAGTGAAATCGGACTTTTTGCAGATGATTCTGTTATCTGTAATGAAGTAGTACCTGAAAAAAGCTGCATAAATTTTGAGACAAATCTTGACAAGATAGCAAAGTGGTGCAAAGATTGGCAACTTGATTTAGATGTGCAGATATGTAAAATTATGCACTTCACAAAATGAAGAAAAGGGGTATCCTATGACTATAATATTAACAACTCACTGTTGAAATTGGCCAACTCATACAAATACCTGGATATAAGACTCTGTATAGATACGAGTAGAATGATCACATAGCCTCAATCGTGGATAAAGCACTTCGCTTGATTGATTGGATACTGGGGAAGTTCATCAATCTACATAGGAGTTGCTTATAAATCGTACATGTGACCCATCCTAGAATATTGCTCGAGTGTGTGGGACGATTAAAAAATAGGACTGACAGGGGATATGGTCATAGATTTTTTTAATCCGTGGGAGAGTGTCACAGACAGGCCAAAAAAACTCAATTGACAGGACAAAACAAAGTTACAATGATTTATTTTCAATACATCAAATAATCTGCTTTAAATTCATCCTCGGTAATGAAATGTTATGTCAAAGGAAAATACATAATATTTTACTTGTGGCAAATGTTTGAGCATTATATTATTTGCCTCTTTGGACTGACCTCCAATTGTTTGGAAGTAGGAGAAAGGGAAGACTAATCCATAATTATTTCCAAGTAAATTTTTGAGATGATGTCTGGAATTTGGTTTTACTCTAAATAAATAATACAATGCAAACTTTTCAGGAAGACATCTCATGCACATAACACGTGTATGTGCGGAAGGATATGTGTGTGTATGCGAGTGTATACCTGTCCTTTTTTCCCCCTAAGGTAAGTCTTTCCGCTCCCGGGATTGGAATGACTCCTTACCCTCTCCCTTAAAACCCACATCCTTTCGTCTTTCCCTCTTTCCTGATGAAGCAACCGTTGGTTGCGAAAGCTTGAATTTTGTGTGTACGTTTGTGTTTGTTTGTGTGTCTATCAAGCTGCCAGCGCTTTCGTTTGGTAAAAATTACTTAAGCTTTTTTTTTAACAAGCTGTCTTGCTTTACCAACCTTATGTTGTTAGGAAGGTGGTTATACAATTGTGTGCCTCTATGAAGGACACTCTTCTGGTAGGCTGATGTTCTGGCATATGAGACATGAATGTTTTTGCCATTTCTTGTTGTATAATTGTGCACAGAGCTGTTCAGCTGATAGGCGTTAGAGGTTCTTAAATATTCTCTTACAAAGACTATTTTTTCAAATATATATAGGCACAGAAAAAGAGAGCGACAAGAACCTTGCTTCTTTAAGTTGGAGATGATTCTGATAGCTCGTTTCTGGCTTTTGAAAAAAGATTGACTACAGGGCGCATTCCCCCAAAATATCCCATTTCAGATTGCCGATATGCCTGTATTACTATTTCTCTATTACAGCTTGTGCTTAGTATCCGTAGCATGTAACAGATTGATGATAGCTTGGTTGTAAGAGCTTTAATGTGTGTATGCCACTTGAGATCACTCTGCAGATATATTCCTAGGAACTTAACATCATCAACTAATTTTACAATTTTGTTGTTTATTTTCAATGCGTGTTCATTTTGTTGTTTATAGTGGGATATATGAAAGTTCACGGCCACCGTAATCCCAGTGTTAATTATAAGTTTATTTTTTTCAAACCAGTTAGCTCCAGCAATGATGCATCTGTAGTTAATTGAAGCTCTTTTTGGTCTGACCCTGTAATCAAAATACTGGTATCATCTGCAAATAAAGTTCTGTTTGGCATGAACAGTGCCATTCAGGTCACTAATGTTGATCCTTGTGACACACTGTATTTGATGGTAGTTTTTCCTGATGTGTATGTTGTTGTTCTTGAAATGTTTTCAGTTATTGTGTCTTGTTTGAGAACAACTTTTTGTTGCCAGCTAGTAAGATACGATCTAATCCATTCATTTGGAATACCTCTAATTCCCTTTCTTTCCAACTTATGTAGTAGGATACCATGATCTAAAATGTCAAATGCTTTTGATAGGTCCACGAATATTCCAGTTGCCATTCCTTTTCATCTACAGCTTTTAGAATGGAGTGCAAATATTCATAGACTACTGTGGTTGTTGATCTAGATTGCCTGAAGCCATGCTGATGATTTGACAGCAATGAGTTTTTGTTAACAAATTATAGCAACCTATTATAAAAGAGCTTCTCAAAGATCTTTGGGGAGCCACTAAGCTGTGCTACAGGTCTGTAATTGTTAATATTGTCTGTGGCTCCCTTTTTGTGCAAGGGGGTTTGCTTTTGCAATCTTTAGAAGATTTGGAAAGGTACCTGTGGAAAAGGAGTGATGAACATATGCTTCAGAGGTACTGCAATATGATATCTTGTGTGGTTTATGATACAATCTGGAATCTCATCAAAACTACATGAAAGTTTCTTTAACGAGCTCATTGCCAGTATGAGCTTACTCTGTGTGACCTGCTTGAGGAACATAGACCCCATGGGAGGTTTACAGTTTTCAATGTAGTGCATATTAGTATTCTGAAAGTTGCTTTGGACAAGATCATTTGCAGATTTGCCAAAGTACAGAGTTATTACAAATGATTGAAGCGATTTCACAGCTGTACAATAACTTTATTATTTGAGATATTTTCACAGTGCTTTGCACACACATACAAAAACTCAAAAAGTCTTTTTAGGCATTCACAAATGTTCAGTATGTGCCCTTTAGTGATTCTGGCACGTTTCTTGGTAGAGGAGGTTTAAACACTAAATCTTTCACATAACCCCACAGAAGGAAATCGCATGGGGTTAAGTCAGGAGAGCGTGGAGGCCGTGACATGAATTGCTGATCGTGATCTCCACCACGACCGATCCATCGGTATTCCAGTCTCCTGTTTAAGAAATGCCAAACATCGTGATGGAAGTGCGGTGGAGCACCATCCTGTTGAAAGATGAAGTCGGCGTTGTTGGTCTCCAGTCGTGGCATGAGCCAATTTTCCAGCATGTCCAGATACACGTGTCCTGTAACGTTTTTTTCACAGAAGACAAAGGGGCCGTAAACTTTAAACCGTGAGATTGCACAAAACACGTTAACTTTTGGTGAATTGCAAATTTGCTGCACGAATGCGTGAGGATTCTCTATCGCCCAGATTTGCACATTGTGTCTGTTCACTTCACCATTAAGAAAAAATGTTGCTTCATCACTGAAAACAAGTTTCACACTGAACGCATACTCTTCCGTGAGCTGTTGCAACCGCGCCGAAAATTCAAAGCGTTTGACTTTGTCATCGGGTGTCAGGGCTTGTAGCAATTGTAAACGGTAAGGCTTCTGCTTTAGCCTTTTCCGTAAGATTTTCCAAACTGTCGGCTGTGGTACGTTTATTCGTCGACCTCCGCGGGCTACGCGTGAAACTTGCCCACACGCGTTCAACCGTTTCTTTGCTCACTGCAGGCCGACCTGTTGATTTCCCCTTACAGAGGCATCCAGAAGCTTTAAACTGCGCATACCATCGCCGAATGGAGTTAGCAGTTGGTGGAGCTTTGTTGAACTTCGACCTGAAGTGTCATTGCACTGTTATGACTGACTGATGTGAGTGCATTTCAAGCACGACATATGCTTTCTCGGCTCCTGTCGCCATTTTGTCTCACTGCGCTCTCGAGCGCTCTGATGGCAGAAACCTGAAGTGCGGCTTCAGCCGAACAAAACTTTATGAGTTTTTCTACGTATCTGTAGTGTGTCGTGACCATATGTCAAGGAATGGAGCTACAGTGAATTTATGAAATCGCTTCAATCATTTGCAATAGCCCTGTACTTATTGAATATATTAGCTACAGAGGTAGCATCAGATACTTGTTTGTTTTCCAGCTTTAAGTTAATATTTTTTGCCACTGCTTTTGTGTGTGTTTCAGATCTGATGATGTTCCATGCGGCCTGTCTTTTGTTTTTGATTAGCAGATATATTCACCATTTCCCCTTTTCTTTGCCTCTTTAATAACTTTGTGGTAGATCTTACTGTATTCTTTGATATAATTTTCCATTTCTATTGATATATTATTTTGTTTTTTATTCAAATGTAGAAATCTTTTCATTGCACTGAGATTTTTATGTCCTTAGTAATCCAACTTTTGTTTCTGGTTGGTTTTAATTTACATTGCTTTAGTGGGAAGACTATGTCAAAATAGTACTTATATGATCCATGAAAGTTATCAAACATTCTATTTACATCTGTTTTATTGAACATTTCATCCCATGTTTCTCAGTTTAATATGTTGCAAAAGTTTGCTATATTGCCATCACTGAAATCTCTGCACTCAGTTATTTTAATGGGAGATATTTTCTGTGAACATAATTCCAGCGATAACAACACAGCCTCATGATCACTGTATCCCATCTTAACTGCTTCACTACTGTATTAAGAAAAGGTTTATTGAATAAAAATTTGGTCTGGTGCAGTTTTACCATGTCTAATGATTCTTGTTGGTGTATTTACTGTGGGGGTTAAGTTGAAACTCTTTATCATATATAGTAATTCATCTTTGTAGTTTGAGGGTTTCAGAAAGTCTACATTGAAGTCTCCACAGATGATTTTCTTTTTCTTTCGTTCTACAATATTTAACATAATTTCAAATTTACACAGGAATTCTTCTATGTCAGCATCAGAGGATCTGTATACAGTTATAATAACTAGGCTAGCTGAATGTCAGTAAGTTCAATAGCCGCCATTTCAAAGACTTCTTCTTTATTCAGTTCAGGATCTGTTTGGATTGCTCTATACCTTAAATTCTGCTTTGCAAAGATAGCTATCCCTCCATGTTTATAATAAGACTTGAAAAATTAACTGACTAGGGAAAAACTAGGGATCTTTAGTGTTTCTATTTGCAGTTCTTCTACCCAATGTTCTGTTATGCAGATAACATCAACATTTAGGTCAGAACACAGTATTATTTCTAGTTCTTGCAATTTGTTAGTCAGAGACTGAACATTATGATACATTATATGAAATGGCAGAAGGTTGGATTTAATTTGCTTACTGCAGCTACTGCTTTTAGTCATTTCTGATGAACCACTCACCTAAAATGAAGTCCTGACCCTGTTTGTCTCGCGTTCTTCTTCTTTGCTCCGTTTTCTATTAAAAACTCATTCAGGTGGGAAGGCGGTACTCTTTTCCTTCTGCCCTGCTCAATGGACACTGCTGCTGGTGTTGTTTCTTCTGTATTTATAGCAGAAGCTGGGACTTTTGCGCCTGTATTCATGATGCTAGCATAACTTTTTCTTGGGTATCTTCCTTGAGAGGTATCTGGTGTTGACACTGATTGTGTAGGCCTACTGTCAGTGTGGGAACAATCTTCTGATGCTGTTCCTGTGGTTTGGGACGCTTCACTGCACTTTGATTGACTATGATTACCGTTCTGTGAAACTGTTAGTCCTGTCTGGGGTAGAGGAAAGGTTGTTAAATCAGGTGTGCAATGAGAACCTCTCAAAATTTCCACAATTTTTTTTTACTGAGAAATGATTTTCCCCTCCTATTGAAGTGCATACCGTGTCTGGTAAAGAATTCACGCTCCGTGTCCCCTGTAGGGAGAAATAATGCATTGTGAAAGGCTTGGCAGATTGTGTAATACAATCTGTTGGCTTTCTGGATCTCTTTGTTCACACAGGAGAAATATGGAAGCTCATGCCTGTGTGGAATTCCAACAACAATCTTTGTTTCCTTGTCCAGTGATTTCGGTGTTTTCATTGAGCATCTAGTGGCTTCTTTGAGTTCATTTTTGTACACGTTGTTAGCACCTGCTATTACTACTGTACACCATTCTTTATTGGCGAAATTCTTAACAGCTTCACACGTAGGAGCTCCCGGTTTGATGACACCGGTGGTGTTTACACTGTGATCATTTCGTAAAATGTTTGTGATTCCTCTGCCACGACTGTCAGAATATATACCGATTTCACGTTTATTCCTCAGCTCTTTACATAGGGTTGCCTTGTCATTCTTTCTGTTCTTTATAAGCTTTGAATTAGTTATACTAGGAGTCGAATTAAATGTGGAGATTTCTTATGAAATGTCATAAATTTTGTTCAAACATAAATATGTATACTTCTGCAGTCAGTGTCAATTCCATTAAAATTCTTCTGGGCCTACTTCTGCACCATTGTATAAAATGCTTGAAATACTAAAATAACTGACACCCTGGGGTGTGTTGCAGCAACCTTCTTTAAAGTAGAGACTAATCTAAGTGGGGTGGTACTTCAATATATTGCATTTCTACTGACGTCTCTCATCACGTGACTGTCGTCGGCTGTCTCGCAAGTGATCACGTATTGCGGAAGTTTACAGGCTGCAGACAATTGAAACCGTGTCAAGCTATTACCGATCTGTCGTGCCGATCCTGCCGGATGTCGTGTTCCGGTCTCCAGTGGCGAACAGGTAACTCAGTGTACTCTCCAGAATGAGATTTTCATTCTGCAGTGGAGTGTGCGCTGATACGAAACTTCCTGGCACATTAAAACTGTGTGCCCGACCGAGACTCGAACTCGGGACCTTTGCCTTTCGCGGGCAAGTGCTCTACCATCTGAGCTACCGAAGCACGACTCACGCCCGGTACTCACAGCTTTACTTCTGCCAGTATCTCGTCTCCTACCTTCCAAACTTTACAGAAGCTCTTCTGCGAACCTTGCAGAACTAGCACTCCTGAAAGAAAGGATACTGCGGAGACACGGCTTAGCCACAGCCTGGGGGATGTTTCCAGAATGAGATTTTCACTCTGCCCACGAAAGGCAAAGGTCCCGAGTTCGAGTCTCGGTCGGGCACACAGTTTTAATCTGCCAGGAAGTTTCAGTGTACTCTGTTTAGCCAGCACCGCACTCACACCTTATCTCGTATATGACTGTAGTGTTGAGAGCTGATGCTACATCCTCACTGCACCCCACCAAGTTCCGAATACTGTGGCCACTCTTGCAAAATAATAAGATCTACAATTTCCGACAGTAAGTGAATCAGAGGAATGAGATAGATCACCAACTCCCAGTGTCGCACTTACGTTACGTGGGGAAGGCATCGGAAAACACGTAGGTGAGGTGCTACACTGCGGAGGCGTCGTACGGAGGTTCTGGAGTTGCTGCAGCGTACGCAGCTGTTGTCTCCGTTACCCGACATCGTGTCAGCAATAATCGTATAAAATCTCTCGACACTGCATACACTCACGAGATACGGCGTGAGTCGAGTGGTGCTAATGTGGGGGACCTGGAAGGCCTCTTATTACATGGATGGCAGAACGTGAGTACTTTCAGCTGGGGCAGCACAACAGATTAGAACTAGCAGAACGCCACCACAATTGCAGGAAGCCTATAAGATTCCAAAATGCTCGACTCGTGTGATAGTCGTACACACACAAAGGCACAGACAAAATTAGAGAAAAACGACTGAAATCTTGAAGCAGCTTAGCAACTGAAGTGGCTCAGCAACATCGGCAAAGAGGACAGTTACAGGCTTCCGACGTCCCAGTCGCTAGCAGTCCCGATAGGCAGGTCAAATGTAATTATTGGACAGTAGTTACACTCAACATTTACATGAACTGCTATCATTTTTTTCCACAGCTAAGAGCAGGAAAACACAGTACCTCCTCATTAGTCATTTTTGTACAAAGCACTACCAACATCGGTAAACGGTAGAAGCTCTGGTTTGCCCCTGACCACTGGTATTTTGAGGCCAATTAAAACTTAGAAAATTGAAGTCGATGGTCCTGCAAGAGCAATGTAAGCACAATACTTTTAAGTACCCAGCCCTAGCTAAATCAGTCTTTGCCCTTTGGAAGGTTGCTGTGGCATAGCTAAAACACCAGTTATTGTATATTAAGCATTATACACCTCAATGCAACAATACGACCAGATAGGCATTAATGAAATCTACTTGACCAGTTTTGAATTTGTTAAAGCAAATTTTGCATATGGGGTAAAGTTTTGCTGAGTGAATGTGTAAGGTAAAGACTAAGGTGAACTTAATTCCTAGAACTGACCTTAGGTTTTTTTTTGCTTGGAAAAAGTCAGGTACACATTATTATGGCAGTTTAAACATCTTTTATTGAATGCTGCACTACATTTCAAAGTGACACACCATGACTTTATTTTTCAACTCAGTGTTTGCAAGCAAAGGTCAGCACGTTCTACCCACCATTCAGTTCCTCGACAATAGAAATCCACTCCTCGGTTACAGAGCTATTTGAGAACAGCTGTTTGAATGTCCTCATCATTGGAAAGTCTATTTCCCACAGATGTTCTTCTGGCTTGCCTAAAATACGGACAATTTATTGTGCAATAACTTCCCAATTAGTGTCACCCATGTCGATGTGGCTTCTGTCAAACTGTTGGCACCGTTTCACTATAGTTGAATGTGACATTGCATTTTGCTCCACATATTCGACACACATTACACAAATATCACCACAAAACTAATTCGAGGAAGATGTGATTTCAACTCCAGAGGGCAACTACCGATGAATGATAAAACTGTGTTACTATACCCTGTTATTGCATTAGAGGTACAAAATGCCTTAAATCAGTTAAAAAATAAAATGACATGTGGCTGTGATGGGATTCCAGACAAAGTAATAAAGAACAGTGCAAGATACATAGATTCCCAACTTGCTGACATGATTAACATGTCATTTAGCACAAGAGCCTTCCCAGAAAAACTAAAGAAATCGATTATCGAGCCTATTTACAAGAAGGGTGGCCAGTCTGATGTTATCAATTACCAGCCTATATCATTGTTATCTGGATTTTCAAAAGTAATTTAAAGGCTAATGCATGAAAGACTGTATCATTTTCTTAATAAAAATTAAATTCTAGTTAAAGGGCAAAACGGTTTTAGGAAAAATAGGTCAACTGACACAGCAATTTACAACTTTTTAAAACTGATCATAAATTCTGTAGACAAAAATGAATTAAACTGTGGCCTGTTTTTGGACCTGTCTAAGGCTTTTGATGTCACCATAATTTACTGCTAAGGAAACTATACTGCTACGGGGTTCGTGGAGTAGCACACGATTGATTCAAATCCTATCTTTCTAATAGGTATCAGAAGGTAGAGATACAGCATGCGGGTAAAGTTTACTCGTCGGCATACCAAAGAGTAGGGGTATGGTGTGCTGCAGGGCTCTGTACTGGGACCATTGCTGTTCTTAATATTTATAAATGATTTGCCAAGCCATTTATCAGCAGCAGATGCAGTATTGTTTTCTGACAACACCAGTCTATTTGTCAAAGCTACGAATGAAACTGACTTACCGGAGAGAGTCACAGTAGCCACAGAAGAAGTGAACATGTTGTTTACAAACAACAAATTAATTGTTAACGACAAAAAAACAGTTTGGATGAACTTCAGACATATAACAAAGGGTGAAATCTGACCTAACTGTAAAACTTGGGCAGTGTAAGATAGAGCAAACCCCCCACACTATGTTTTTAGGATTATGGCTAGATGAATATTTAATGTGGGAGAAGCACACAGAAATGTTAAACAAAAAATTAAGCCAGTATTGTTATGTTCTTAGAATACTAAAAAATTCCTGTACTGTTGATGCTGTGTTATGTTCATATTTTGCACTCATCCGTAGCACGCTAAGATATGGTATCATGTTTTGGGGGAGTACCAGTTTGGCCAAACATTCGTTTGTAGTTCAAAAGAGGGCAATAAGGATAATCAGAGGTATGACACACAGAGAATCATGTAAAAAAGTTTTCAAGGAACTACAAATCATGACTCTACCATGTATCTATATTTATGAATGTATATGTTTTATGAAGGCACGCCAGGAACATTCTTTGTTAAACAGTCAGGTTCATTACTATAAAATGAGAAATAGAGACAACTTTCATAGAGAAAGTCACACAAAAACTCTGTATCACAAAAGTGTTCTTTATCAGCCAAAAATCTTGTTTAGTGTACTACCAAATGAAATTAAAAGTATACCAAAATTCCACATATTCAAAAAAGAACTTAAAAAAATGTTAAATGGCAAGAGTTTTTATAGTGTCAAGGAATACTTAAATCACCAGCATTCAATGTACAGTAGCTTATTTCCTTCATCGCAATGACCCAAAATGCGCATTGAAAACTAAATTGTATTCATCTATTATTCTAATTTAGCATATTATGAATGTTGTTACGCATATGGTTTCATGTTATATGTAATAATATTTTATTTATGGACATACAATTGTAAATCTTTTCATGTCCTATTTTCTATGTAACACAATGTACCGTATGACAAATCCTATATCACTTTTATAATGATGAGATACAACGATGCTAAGTAAATAAGTAAATAAAAACAAATAAATACTGCAGGATTTTTACAGTGAATCTGTGTGCATTATATATGTTAGGCTCACAAGAATTGTACTGTCCTGCATACTTCAACTTTGAAGTAAGTATGCAGTTGCCATGCCATTTCAGTGTTATGTGTACTGCAGCAGAGCTGACTCTGCAGAAAAGCCAGAATGCGCACTCTCTTCTCTTTTATGCAATGGTCTTAGCAACATCCCACATAAGTGAGGTAGTGGTCAGTAACAGGCCAGCAATGAAGATGTAGTGTTAATGACTACCAAGGTTGGAGTTGCAAACAAATTTCAGGGCTACACACTACATGTGGAAGGAATAGCTTCTTGTCAAAAAATGTACAGTACACTGTATGTCTGCACATACATATGTACTCTGGAAGCCACCGTATGGTGCACAGTCGAGGGTACACCTCGTACTATTACTGTACTTTGTTCATTGTTAGAATAAACCTGATGTAAACAAACACAAAATGTGCTGATGGGTCAGCAGCCGTAGCTCTTGTACACTGATGTTGTTCCGTTCTTGGAAGTAGGTCCAACTTATGTATTAGATATCTTATTACTATGTCACTGTAAATGAAACTTGACATTCTGGTGTATCAACAGCCATCAATGTTTTTCTTAATCATACTTTAGCTACATAATTTTTATTCAAAAATCGTGCACAGTCACAGTCTCTGTAAACGCTACTTGTGCTCTGATTGTCTCACTGTTAATAGTACTACGAACATGGATGACACTGCTTCCCGTTTTGTAGTGAAACACACATGCAGAATACCATTAATGGCGAGAAACAAATTGTTCTCAATATTTTTCAGAAGATTAAGGAAAAAAATCAGCTTTGACATTTTTCGAGAAACGTTACGTAATAAATACAAGGACGTATTCCAATTACATGCATAACATAATTGGTAGCATCGGAGAATGTTAATTGTGTATGCTGTGAGGTGGTGGTTCAAATTTTGTTGTGATCTATAATTTTTTTTGTTTGGTTTGCATACCTAAATCATTTAAATATGAAATTCATCAAATATATGATAATTAGCTCATACTTAATTATTATTTTTTAAAAAATGCACATCTTCTGGTTTCTAATTGCATATTGCAGGCATAATTCTGTTTTTCATTGCAAATATAAGTTCTTAATTATTGATATTTTATAAAAGATTGTACAAGTTAAGAAAACATTGCTTACTTATACTGGCCACACAAACCACAGCTGGTCTGTGGCCTCACTTATTCCAGCCTTCCACAGCTTCCTGTCGGTTGTATCTTCATTTCTCAGATGCAGTATCTTCATGTCTCCCATGGTATTATCCGTCCATCTCATTCTTGGATGTCCTAGTGGTCTCATTCTTACGGCTTCTCCATCCATAACTGCTTTAGATTTTTCTCAGTACTTAATTATTTTCAAAAGTGCCGAGATTCCCCCCCTCATGAGTACAGTTCCCAGTTTCTCCAAGCCTTCTATTCTCTTTCCTATCATGCAATATCATTCCTGCAAGCCAGAACATTTATTGTTTTTCCCCTATGGTGACTCCCGCAAATTCTTATGTTACTCTCCTTAGCGTGTTGTTGAGTGCCAAATTTAACAGGGTTAGTTATATAATATTTGCTTGTCTCACTCCTGCTTTTACCTCAAATGCTTCTGAGAACTCCCCCTGTACTTTCACTCTAGACTTTGATTCCGTCACAAAAATTTTAGTTAGCTTTATCAGCTTGGCCAATATCCCATACTCTGCCATTGTCCTCCACATCTCCTCTCTCACTATGCTGTCATATGCTTTGTTGAAGTGTATAAACATACAGAAGATATCCTGATTGTGTTCCCAGTTCTTATCTAGTATTTGTTTTAGGGTAATATTTGGCCAGTTGTTGACTTACCCTTTCTGAACCCTGCTTATGCTGTGTCTAATATTTCTTCAGTATATGAGTTGAGCCTGTTGAGTATAATTCTTGATGTTGTTTTATAGCACATACGTAGTAGAGACGTCACTCTGTAGTTCAGTGTCAACATTTTGACTCTCTTCTTGTATAGGGGACGTACAGTAGCGGTTTTCCATTCCTCCAGCATTACTTGTTTCCTCCACACCTATTTTATCAATTTGACTAACCATTCATATATCTTGTCTCCATCTTCTTTGATGAGATCTGCTGATGTCATATCTATACCTGGGGCTTTCCCATTTATTAGTCTTTTTATTGCCTCCTTCGCCTTTCCCAGAGCTGGTTGTACATTCTGATTGTTTTCTGTCCTGTTTTTGTTGATGTAGGTGTCTACTGGGAGTTGTTCAGTAGTTCTTTGAAGTATCTCTGCCAGCTCTCTAGATTCCCTTCATTTGTAATGATCAGTATTCCATTCTCATCCTTCATTATCACAGGTTTAGCTTTGTACTTCTTTCAATAGCTTCTCATTGTTCTGTAAAATTGTTTACTATTGTTGTGGCTATAGTCCTCCTCTGCCTTCTCTTTCTGTTTATTTATGAAAGATCTTTTCTCTCACCTGATTGTTCTCTCCATTTCTATCATTGCTGTCACAGATATTTGGTTTTCATATTTTGTTGCTTATCGTTGCCTGTCGGAAAGTCACCCTGGCCTGAACTACTTTTCTAAATGTTTCACTGACCATGGTTTGCACTTGATATTGCTATTATTGTTATCTTCTAATAGTTCCTGTGCTGTCTCCTTTATAACTGTTGTTATCTTGTTCCATTTTGTATTGATGTCTTCATCTTCTTTCCTATTGCTTTATTCTCTAGTTCTGTGAGTATATTTATAAGCTTAATTTTAAACTATTTATTCACCACCTCTTCTTTTAGCCTACTCACATTTACTGTGTGGGTTCTTTTGCCACTGTTGCTCTTACTCGGTTGTGTTGGTAATGATTGTTTCATCTTCATTAACACAAGAGAATGGTCTGATCCTGTCTCAGCCCCTCTCATTGTCCTAACATCTGTTACTGTCGTTTTATGTTTTTTGTCTATCAACACGTGGACTATTTGGTTCCTAGTTATCCCATCTGGTGAGGTCCCTGTCGCTTTATGTATGTCTATGTGGGGAAATGATGTACTGACTATTTTCATGTTTCTAGCTGTGACATAGTTGATGAGCGTCATACTGTTATCACTTGATTCAGTGTGCAAGCTGAACATGCATATACAGGGTGTTACAAAAAGGTACGGCCAAACTTTCAGGAAACATTCCTCACACACAAATAAAGAAAAGATGTTGTGTGAACATGTGTCCAGAAGTGCTTAATTTCCATGTTAGAGCTCATTTTAGTTTCGTCCACCAACACTCAATGCAGCACGTTATCATGATTTCATACGGGATACTCTACCTGTGCTGCTAGGACATGTGCCTTTACAAGTACGACACAACATGTGGTTCATGCACGATGGATCTCCTGCACATTTCAGTCGAAGTGTTCGTATGCTTCTCAACAACAGGTTCGGTGACCGACGGATTGGTAGAGGCGGACCAATTCCGTGGCCTCCACGCTCTCCTGACCTCAACCCTCTTGACTTTCATTTATGGGGGCATTTGAAAGCTCTTGTCTACGCAACCCCGGTACCAAATGCAGAGACTCTTCATGCTCATATTGTGGACGGTTGTGATACAATACGCCATTCTCCAGGGCTGCATCAGCGCATCAGGGATTCCATGCGACGGAGGGTGGACGCATGTATCCTCACTAACGGAGGACATTTTGAACATTTCCTGTAACAAAGTGTTTGAAGTCACGCTGGTACGTTATGTTGCTGTGTGTTTCCATTCCATGATTAATGTGATTGGAGGAGAAGTAATAAAATGAGCTCTAACATGGAAAGTAAGCGTTTCCGGACACATGTCCACATAATATATTTTCTTTCTTTGTGCGTGAGGAATGATTCCTGAAAGTTTGGCCGTACCTTTTTGTAACACCCTGTATATATGGTTGCCATTGGTCTTCTTTCTTGCCCTATTTTGACATGTCTTCCAGCACAATTTGATGTCATACTGTGATAATCGGGAGCACATCTGGTCTAAGGTCTCATAGAATTTGTCTTTTATGTCTTCCTCCTTGTCCTCAATTGGGGCATGGGCACTTGCTAATGAGATGTTTCTGTATTTACCTTTGATTCTGTTGTAGCATATCCTTTCACTGAGATGTTCCAGTATCATCACATTGACCAATATTTTATTACGTAGAGCAAATCATGTCCCAAATATGTGGCGACCATATTTTTTCCTCTATATATGATTGTATAGTTTTTCTCTCTGTGCACGCCTTGCCCAGGCCATCTTATCTCATGCAGGACTATGATATAGGAACCCTCCAGTTTCTTACTGTGTTGAATGTTAGTCTAATGATTAACCCTCCCACTACTCATTACTTGAATGTGCCCATTGTTTTATAGGACAGATTTCATGATAAGTGTCATAGAAACATGGGAAACAATAATTTTCATGGTGTCAAGCACACAGTACGACATGCGACATAATTATAACACAAGAAGGACCTAGTTTCTTTCCGATGTAACTATAAAAAAACACTAAAGTGCTTCTTATACAAGTCCATAAAATTTTTTAATGCCATACCCCAACATATCAGGGATCTTCAAATTCAATAATTAAAAAAAAAGTAAAAGAATTTCTTCTTGAGCTCAGCATTTATGAAACTGATGAATTTTTAAGGGAGGCAAAGAATATGGTACGACTACACTTTGTGATCAGTTTTTATAGGGTTCTATATATGAGTAAGTCTGTAATTGGCTAAATTTACTATGCAATATCAATTTGTACCAGAAGTTTCTCTGTTTTGTTTTTGTGTGAAGGTACCATAATTGATGACTAACTGAATCCCTCAGCTGGTGACAGGTGTTGTTGATATACCTTGATGTGGACAGCTGAAAATGTGTGCCCCGACCGGTACTCGAACCCGGGATCTCCTGCTTACGTGGTAGATGCTCTATCCATCTGAGCCACTGAGGACACAGATGAATAATGCGACTGCAGGGACTTATCCCTTGCACGCTTCCCGTGAGACTCACATTCCCAGCTGTCCACAAGTGTACATATGTAATGTACCTTACAGACATTTGCCTATTCACTCATTACTCGCGCACGCTTTGGCGATTCCCGTAAGAGTTTGGGCAACCTGTGCGCATTCGCACAGACGGAGGTCAATGGCTGGGTAGCCTTTAACCGTATATATGAAGACAGTAACTGTTCTCGAAAGAACAGAATATGTTGATGGCCATGACCATGATGTGCCATAATTATTTGTGTAATATTTATATTGTGCAATATTTTTCTTGTTTTTGTAATTATTTGTGTAACATTTATACTATGTAACATTGACTTTTGTAATGCCTCAGGTGATCTCTGAGGTCTCTACAACAATAAAAATCAATCAATCAATCACTGTAAAAATGCTACATTTTTACAGTTGTAACTGTACCACTGCAGTCTGAACCCAACAGAATTGATCTGAAGCCAAATCAAGGAATTTGTCATGAGAAACAAAACGACATTTAAGCTGCCAAATGTACTATAACTAATGCACGAAGCTTTGTGAGATGTCACTGTTGAACAGTGGGGAATTGCAGAACAGCCCATCATAAAAGGGGAGGAGGAAATGTGGATTTTTTGGTGGCTTAGGATTCTATTGTCGATTGCCTCGTTATCAGTGTAGCAGTACTATAATGTGCACCTTGGAGTCCAATATGGGATCAGAGATTACCAGACGAGGGACAGTAATACCTTCAGTGACTTCAGTATTTAACTACATGTGAAATCAGCATCCACTTTTACACCACACATAGCTCATGCAGGAAAAGCACCCTTGTTAAAGTCTGGAATTTTCATCACTCTTGTTTTTAATTGCAGTACTGGGTTAGCTAAGATCGAGAGCATGTTATGTTTTCTATTCAGTCACCTAAGAAGCGTATCTCCTGAGTTTTGCCATATATTATTTCCTTCTGTCTAAAAACTAAATGACATTCAGTGCTATGTTGTTCTCTGCACGTCTTTTTTTAAATTTCTGTACTGCTAATGTTCACATCACTGCAGTGTAGTTGGATCACTTGCCTGGTCATTAAATGCGCCAGAAAAGCTGTTGCCCCGTATCATTGCCGAGTTGATGTATGCGGAATGCACAGGATAAAACGTATCCTCGTTATCGTACTTGACTGTATTCGGGCCAGCTCCACGTGAAACGAAATCTGTTCGGGTTCCAGCAAATATGGAAGAATACGTAGTGTAATATCAACATGAAGTTTAGGCTTATGATGAACAGAGTATAGTCATTTCCCTGAGAGCAGTGGAATCTTTTGCTGTAAGCTGCAAATCTTGGTTCTCTAAGTTTTCTCAATACTGTTTTGTGATAAGAATATCATCTTCTCTCCAGGGATTCCCGTTTGACTCAGCAAAGCATCTCCATAATACTCATGTGTCGACCAATTGCTTCGATGTCTTCTTTTAATTCTATCTGGTGTCGAACCCAAATACTTGAAGAGTACTTGTGAATGGATCATACTAGTGTTCTATACCCAGTCTCCTTTGTAGACGAGCTACACTTCCCTAAAGTTCTCCCAAACTGAAGTCGACCATTTGCCTTCGTCATTGATGTCCTAATGTGCTTGTTCCCTTTTGTATCACTTTTCAATGTTACGCCTAGATACACTCACAATTGTTTGCTTCATCATGGTCTAAATCTCACCAAGCAAATATTTATTTTAACAAATTTTTGCCTTTATGTAAGAACTTTTTCTATGGCAGAGACAAATATAAAGCAGACACTGGAAAGAAACATTATAACCATATGCATTATTCGGCATTGATTTTTTTTTCCTGATTGTACTAACTTATCTTTGTATTTCATATAACACAACTTCGTTATATGCTCTGTGGTTGTTGTGAGCTTCCTAATGAATTGGCAGCTGTCTTGTAGTGACTGGTATAAAAGAAATAGTGGACAATACCATTCATATATGAGTACTCTAGATCTGCTTGGCTGTGTTATTATACCTTATGTCACTAAACTGCATTGAGAAATACAAAAGATTTTCATTTAAGGACAATACAGTCTTGTTTACTTAATCACAGGCAGGAAATGGATGCCAGGGCTATTTGCGGCTCAAAGAGACTAAAATGATGTAGAGCAGTCTTCAGTTATTTGAAAATAATCATTGTCACATTAATGAGTCTGTACTGTTTGTAAATGAGTATTTTTTTAAACAAGGCTAAGAAACTGTGGAATAATGGGAGGAGTAAAGGTAGTCTGTCACCATATAACTGAAATGTTTAACAGTAAACAAGCACATAAACGAGATTGAAAAGTTACTGAACTGTGCAGTTCACAACCACAAGAGGACCACTAGAAGTAAAAATAATTTCCTATTAAATGTGCACCCGTCATCATAATTTAATGGCTCATTTTGATCCATTTAGTAGCTTAATGGTACAATGGGCATAGGACAATACAAACAGAGACAAAGAGAGAAAATACAAGCAGTTCAAATGTCAGTTTAGAAATTGCAATCATAATTTACTTATTATAATGATGTGTAGAAATTTTTGACAGTCTGAATTTCAGTTTCCAAATGCTATTTTTTATAATTCAATAATTATTTTACTAAGTAAAAGCGATATCTCATCAGAAATGATATTTGTTTCTTTATAAAGAATTTTTGTTTTCCTGCTATTTTAAATGCTAAGTTGGCCAGACAATGGTTTTAATTATTATGTGTAAAACACTTTTCTAATATAACCAAGCAATCCCCCTGATTCTTTACGGACACAAACTCCTGAGTATAAAACAGTTTCAAATATCTGATTACTTTACAAATGAGTTAATGTGTTAAATATTTGATATTAAGCATGTAAGAGAGGAAAAGGAAAAAATTGCAGAAAAGGTTTGAAATTATGCTTAAAATTTGCCAGAAGTCACTAAGTTCTCTCATTATAAAATATTGGATGAGTATAGTCTGGGTAATTAAGTGAAAGCAAGTTTTTCACACGTCTCAGTGTTTAAATTGCCATATTTTGTGAACTAATGTGGCAATCAGTGATATAATTTTACTTTACAGATGTATACAAAGAAGTAATAAATTAAAACGTCATATCTGATGCTGAAGTTTTACTGCACAAAGAGCAAAGATGAAGTATGCAGTAAACATTTTTCCTTTAATCGTTTTGTGGGGTGTCAGTGAAAAAAGATTTTGAAAGGTTTGAAATTACGTGTAAAGTTTGTCGGAAATTGCCGAGTGCTCTCATCCTCAAATACTGGATGAGTAAAGTTTGGACATCTGTGTACCACTTGTTACACTGCCTCAAGACTAGCACGTAGTTTTTGATTGTTGTACAAGCCTTACTGAGTTAAACTTTTAACATAAGATTATATCTCTTGATGAGTAGATTGTGACAGTGTTCTAAATTTTTTAATTCGGTCAATAATTATGCAAAATATTGAAAATAAAATTTTTGTTGCCTCTTTAAGATGCTAGGCAACCTGCAACTGGTACGGGGTTCCAGGTTCTGGATTAGTTGCATAGTAATACAAATGCTGTTCTAGTTTGAGTTGTGCAGATATTTAATTTGCTTCTAATGCTGTGTCTATGAGCATGTGTGCCACAATAATGTTTTTTGGCCAGGACAATGCAGCTATAAATGTGTGCATATGCGTGTGTCTTCATTACTTAGCTCTGATGAAAGACATTGTCCAAATTCATTAATTATTTACTTCACACACACACACACACACACACACACACAATGTCCTATATTTCTTGCTACGGAAAAGAACATTAAGGGGTGGGAACAAGTCCAGTTACATGTTAACACCCAGGAGTAGCCACAGCAGGCTACTTCTGTAAAGTATACAGACAATAAATTATATTTGTTACGAGGACTGAAAGACATAGTGCAACAGCTATTTAGGCCCAACAGCATGCAGTGATTTAGCTGTAAAACAATTTGCCACTAGGTTATCTGACAATGATGGTCAAATGTAAACAATAAAATTTACTGACCAGACAGACACAGATCATAGAAGGAAAGTATTGTATTGCAGAATTGTAAACAGTGACCCCATTACAGCGTTCAGAGAAAAATGACAGGAAGAATACTGTGGAGAAATTTGTAAGGCATACAGTGTTGATAGAATATATAACTATTTCTTAAATGTATTCATACAGTACTTTGAATGTTATTTTCCCTGAAAACAAATGAAGGTAAAATTGAACAGAAATGAGGACAAGGGGTTGATAACTGCTGGGATGAAAGTATCTGATTCTAGGAAGAGAAAGTTCTGTATAATTTAGAGAAAGAGCTGAGATTTGAGTCTGTTGCCACCAGTACTGTCAAATCCTTGACTTTGTCATTAAAAAACAAAACTTGTGTTCTGTACCCACAAACTCCAAGGACAAGCCAAAAACCATTTTGAATATTATTAAAAAAGAAACAAACAAAACTAGTGCTCCTAATGTAGTTTAAATCCCAGAAAATAGCTCTGGCGGAAATGGTTATACTTTCAAGCCGTAAGCAACCAAATCAATGATTAATTCATCACAGTCAGTGCAAAGACTGAACTCAGTAATAAACAACTAAATACAGATGCATTAGGTTTACTTGTACGGACACTGCGTGCACCACCAACAGAAATTAGTTTACAAAATACAGCATCTAAGGAGATTACAAACTTCATCAGGTCACTACAGAGTAGTAATTCTGCTCGCTATGATGGTGTTTCTTGCAGAATATTAATATCTTGTGCTGAATCTTTAGGATTACTCTTGAGCTATCTTTGTAACCAGTTAATGACTAGGGGCATATTTTCCAACTTACTTAAATATGATGTACTAACACTCATATACAAAACTGGATACAAGCAAACTTCATTTAGTTACAGACATATATAACTCCTTCTACTCTTATCAAAACTGTTTGGAAATTGGTTTATGATTGAACATTGACTCATTTAACTGAGCCAAACTAAGTGGCTCTCAACTTGGCTTCCATAAAGGATTCACCTCAGAGAAAACAATGCAGGACCTGACAAATGAAGTTCTAGTAAAGTTAAACCAGGAAGGGTATCCTGTCGGTATATTCTGTGACCTTGCCAAAGCCATACATCGTGTGAATCACAAAATTCTACTTACGAGACTAAAGGGTTGTGGCACTAATGGAATTCCTCTTGCTCAGACGGAATCTTAACTCCGTCAATGGGAAGCAGAGGGTCTCATTAACAGTCCATCTCTAGGGCATGAAAATAGCCTCAGAATAGGGGATAATGTGTGAATTGAGACAAGGAGTGGTACTGGGACACTCTCATTTTTAATTTACACAAACGATCTTCCACTGACTTTAAAGGGCACTCCAAAATGTGTAATACTTGCCAACAACACGAGTGTATTAATTGAGAGTTTGAATTTGACCTTAACTCAGATTTTAGCAGGACACACCTACGAGTAGTTCACAGTCAATAGTTTAAGTCTTAATATCACAAACACTCATATTACGCAGTTTCAGACTAGCAGTAGTGACCTTTTAGCACCAGAAATAGGCATTAATGGTCACACACTGAATGAAGCACAATGTGTAAAGTTCCTCGGGGTCCATCTGGAATAACAAGTTACAATGCAGTCAACACACAGAGAGATTAATTGAGAAGCTCAGTTTGGTGTGTAATGCCCTTACAAGTGTCTCTCATTATGTGGGCCTAAAGGCAATACTGTTGGCTCGTTTTGTATATTTTCACTCCCTGCTGTGTTCTTTTAGGGCAGTACATCAGAAGTAAATAAAATGTTTGTCAGCAGTAAGACTACGGCACAAAGTCAGTAACGGTACATGTTAGGGATCCTGGAACTCCTACAATTACTTTCCAATAGATTGAATCCTTAAAAAGTTATCCTCAGCCCACAGGCATGACTGGATGTGGGTTTGGAGGGGCCTGCGGTCAGCACACCGCTCTCCCGGCCACACGGCAGTTTACGAGACCGGAGCCGCTACGTCTCAATTGAGTAGCCCTTCAGTTTGCCTCACAAGGGCTGAGTGCCAACAGCACTCGGCAGACCGGTGGTCACCCATCCGAGTGCTAGCCGAGCCCGACACCGCTCGACTTCGGCGATCTGACGGGAACCGGTGGTAACACTGTGGCGAGGCCGTCGGTACATTGAATCTGTAAAGTTCATTTTTACTGATAATAAAAATCAGTTTTAACTAAACTGTGATTTGATACAATCAAAATGAAAAACACAAAAATAATTTTTGTGTAATCTCTGCCTCCTCATCTAGTGTTGTACTCTGGTGGTAAGATATTTGCTAAGCCCTCATCTAACTTTCATAAAAGGACAATTAAAAAATTGTCATTAATTACTCTTTCTGTGAATTATGTGAATATCTAGATATGGGGGTTGACAAGTTCTGTTAGGTGTTGAAGGCTGTGTAGCAAGTAATCATACAGTTAACAGCAAGATGGCGTCAGTAACAGCATTATGTGATAGTTTCTCTCAAGAAAACAGTAATTCTAAAGTAATCGTGTGTGTAATCTGTAATTCAAATGTGCAAAATGGTTTCAGACTTTGCTTAGAATCACAATTATGGATACATTCTGTGTGTGTGAGATACATTAATGCAAAAACTGTTTTCATGTGAATGTGATCAGGGAAGTTGTAACGGATTTAACGCTACGTTAGTCGCTTACGCTACCGGACGTTAAATTAATGCGTTACAAAGTGTGTTGTATGAATTGCAAAGTGCTAAAAAAACAATAAAAGTCCTAAAAGCAAAGCTTCGTGAATGTGAATTGAATGGAGTATCATCACTTCACACAAACTCCGAAATCTACAGCACACCTATTCTTCCAAAAACGAGTGTAAATTTTAAAAAATACGAACTAAAAGCAACTAAAAAGATGCTGTACAAAACAGATACAATGCTCTGGAAATATGTGACGAAATAAAATCTTGCGGCGAGAGAGTGGAAGCAGTAAGTGTCGTGAGAACTGAAAGTAAACAAGCCTCCGAAAAGTTCGTTACACCTAACATACGAGCAACTGTTAACAGAAACCTCGAGCGAAAACTTAACAACTCGGCCCATAATGTGCTCGAAACGTTAAAATCTGTTAATAATATAATACACAGAGACTGTGAAAAGAAAGAAGATCGTATAATAGATTGCAAAACTTGGGAAGACTTGAGCACAACAAATAATGCTTTTACTGTGTATATACTTGCCGACAGTCTCGGAAAAAGATTGGCAGAAACCCTATATAACTCAGGATGCAGTGTTACTAGCGTAATAAAACCTGATGCTCCACTGAAAGAGACCGTCAACAACTGCGAAAATCTGAGTATCGAGATAAAGAAAAATGATTGTGTTCTAATCCTAGGGGGCGGAGTAGACGTTTGCTGCAATGATGTATTATCAGCAAGACGAGCGCTAAGAGAGACGCTCTAAAAGCTCAAAAATGTACATGTGATGGTAACCGGCATTCCATATGATTTTTTAAAGAAATCTCATGTTAACGAAGAAATAAAAAAAAAAAAACCTAATAGACTGCTTCACAAAATAAAAAAGTGCTACCCAAATTCAACATTTGTCCAGCTAGCTTTCAGAAAACAACATTTCATAAACAGTGGAGATCTCCTAAATAGAGCAGGAGAACTGTATGTCTGTGTCAAATTATGAAAACAATAAATAATCTCAATGATCAACACAAACTGCCTGGTATCCTCACCATAGCAGTAACTGCGCAAATGGAAATTTGCAAGGAAACGTCTAAGATGGGAGAGACACCTAACATACCGGTGCCAGTATCTGAAGGAGTGGTAGAATATGGGGTATCAGCAGAAATGTCAGGAACATCCAGCAGAGTTGAAGAGGAAACAATTTCTTCAGATGAGAAAGCCTACAAACCTAGTGTAAACTCATGTGCACCTGAAACCTCCCAGGATGAAGCTGTCAGCACGTTCGACACACTTAATGCTTCATGCTCACTTGTAACTAGGACTGCAACCACACCAACAGCCAAGAACCATTCAATTAGATCCAGAAACTCATCAGCTGCTCTGCAGACATCTCAAAGGAAGAGCCTCAGGATAAGAAGAGCTGCTGTGCGTAGTGACTTTTTTTTTATGGGATCTTCGCAATTTGAAGGAGAAGAAAAGGCAGAATCTTTACAGTGTCAGCAACAAGAAAGTACAAAGGTAAATAGTGCAGCAAATCCACTACATGAAACTTTAACAGTTGTATACCAAAATGTGCAGGGACTAGAAAGTAAATTAGCTGAAATAGAAGTTCTATTAACTGACTGTCTAAAAGACATTAACATACTATGCATAAGTGAGCACTGGGTAAAAGAAATGCAAGCGTGTAGCATAATTATTCCAAATTTTGAAATGAGTAGCAAATTTTGTAGAATCAACCATAAAGGGGATGGGACACGTATTTATGTTAGGACAGGGGTAGAATCAAAAGAAATTAAATATAAACTACAATGCATAGAAAAAGATTTTGAATACAGTGTATGTGAGCAAACCAAATTAAAAATTACTATTGTGTGTTTGTACCGATCACCATTGGGCAACTTTGCCATTTTTATGGAAAACCTTGAGGGACTACTGAATGAACTTAAACATAATGTAATTGTTCTTGGTGATTTTAATGTTAACTTTAAGAATGATTGTAGTAAACAACAGCAACTGTGCAATCTGTTTTTGTGTCATAATATGATGGCAACTGTAAATGAAGTTACCAGATGTGGAAATATGTATGAAACTATAATAGATCAAGTATTTATAAACAAGGACAAGTGTGAATATAACACTGAAGTAATTGACACTGGTTTCTCAGATTACAAGGGTATCAAATTGAGTTTAAATGTCACATCTTACAAGGATCCTGTTATCAATAACAATTACAGAGAAAGGAGATTTATAAATGATTACAACATAAGAATTTTTAATTACATTCTGAAAAATAACAACTGGGGTAGTGAATCAAGTGGTGATGTCAACACGAAGTTTGACTAATTCCTTGAAAGCTACAAACACTGCATCGATGTTGCCTTTCCTATAAAAAAAGAGTCAAAACTAAACATAAAACCTATACATGGGTTACACAGGGAATTAGAAAGTCATCAGACACTCTCAGAAAGTTAAATAAATCAGCCACGAAGAATGTAGCACTGAAAGCACATGTCAAATGTTATAGAAGCCTGTACAAGAAAGTAATAATTGCAGCTAAGAAGCTTGATAATGATTCATATATTGAGAAAGGTAACAACTAAATGAAGTCAACTTAGGAGGTAATAAATAAAAATATAGGTAGACACAAAAGAAAAGATAACAGCTGTGTCATTAAAAGTGGGGGTAAAACTGTTAAGGACCCACTTCAGATTTCCAACATATTTAACAAACATTTCACAAATATAGCCATAAATTTAATTAAAACTAAATGCAATTCCAATAGCAAGGTAAAAATCCCCATGAATGACATGACAATGTTTCTTTATCCAGTAACTGAATCAGAGGTACTAAATGCTATAAATAAGTTAAAAAATAAAATGTCATGTGGGTGTGATGGGACTCCTGACAAAGTCATTAAGCAAAGTGCAAGAAACATAGCCTCATATCTCACTCAAATAATAAATTAATCTTTTAAGACAGGGGTGTTTCCATCAAAACTTAAAATGTCAACTATAAAGCCACTTTACAAGAACGGCGATAAATATGATGTTAGTAACTTTAGGCCTTTATCAGTGTTGTCAGGTTTCTCAAAAATAATAGAAAGGATACTGTATCAGAGACTATACAAATTTCTTATTAAGAATAGAATATTGGTTAATGCGCAAAATGGTTTCCGTAAAAATAAATCAACTGAAACAGCTATCTTCAATTTTTTGCAACTTGTTCTAAATTCCATAAATAGAAAGGAATGAAATTGTGGATTGTTTTTAGACTTATCAAAGGCCTTTGATGTCATCGACCATAAGTTAATGCTTAGGAAGTTATATGCCTATGGGATACGTGGAGTTGCCCACAAATGGTTTGAATCATATCTGTCGGACAGGTATCAGAAGGTGGAGATAAGCCATGCAGATAGGACATATTCATCAAGATTCGAGAGAGTTTTGTATGGAGTACCCCATGGATTTGTATTAGGGCCATTACTGTTTTTAATATTTATCAATGACCTACCAAGTCAACTATCTGAAGCAGAGGCAGTACTGTTTGCTGATGATACAAGTTTGTTTGTTAAAGCAAATAGTGAAGCTGACTTACAGGAAAAAGTCTCATTAGCAACAGATGAAGCAGACAGATGGTTTAATGAAAACAGACTCATTGTGAATGCCAAAAAAACAATGTGGATCAACTTCAGACATATTACAAATAAAATAAAAACTAACCTTACAGTAGAACTGGGTAAGTGTAAGATTGAACAAGCATCATACACTAAATTCTTGGGAGTATGGTTTGATGAACACTTAAGATGGGAAAAGCATGTAATATCATTTAGCAAAAAATTAAGTCAAACGTGTTATATACTTAGAATGCTTAAAAGCTCATGCAATATTAAAACAGTGTTGTGTGTTTATTTCTCATTCATGCACAGTGTATTAAGATACGGTGTACAGTTTTGGGGAAACATCAGTCTAACAAAACACTCATTTAGACTACAAAAGAAGGCAGTCAGAATAATAAAAGGTATAGGATATAGAGACTCTTGTAGGCATGCTTTCAAAGAATTAAAAATCATGACACCACCATCCTTATACATATATGAAAGCATATGTTTCTTAAAAGAACACGAGGAATTTTCTACATTAAACAGACAATTTCACAACTACGAAACAAGTAATAGGAATGATTTCCACAGAGAAATTCATAAAACAGCTATGTATCACAAAAGTGTACTATACCAACCCAAAATCCTCTACAGTGCTCTCCCCAAAGAACTAAAAATAATACCAAAACTGCACATATTTAAAAGAGAATTAAAAAAACATGTTATTGAACAATAGTTTTTACAGTATTGAAGAGTTTATGAATCGTTGACAATAAAAGTGCAGTTAATATTTGCCTGACATAATAAATATGTGTAATTGCTCACATTTAAATACTTGCTGTTTCTAAGTGAAACAGTGTTAATGTAAGAATGTAAATAATCTTTGATGTGAGAATCACTAACTTTTTTTTTTGTATTTTGTTATACTACTTGTATATTTTTATGTTAATGTTCTTATAGTTCTATAAAAATTGTAATGTCTAAGTGACAAGTAAATTCAATTATAAATTTTGGGTTCAAATTAATGATATGGTTATAATAGAAGGAAACATTCCATGAAGGAAAAATATACCTAAAAACAAAGATGATGTGACTTACCAAATGAAAGTGCTGGCAGGTCGACAGACACACAAATGAACACAAACATACACACAAAATTCTAGCTTTCGCAACCAGGTTGCCTCGTCAGGAAAGAGGGAAGGAGAGGGAAAGACAAAAGGATTTGGGTTTTAAGGGAGAGGGTAAGGAGTCATTCCAATCCCGGGAGCGGAAAGACTTACCTTAGGGGGGAAAAAGGACAGGTATACACTCGCACACACACACATATCCTTCCGCATATACACAGACACAAGCAGACATTTGTAAAGGCAAAGAAAGCTAGAATTTTGTGTGTATGTTTGTGTTCGTTTGTGTGTCTGTCGACCTGCCAGCACTTTCATTTGGTAAGTCACATCATCTTTGTTTTTAGGTATATAATTATAAATTTTCATGTACATGTATTTTAAATTGTAATGTTTATCGACAAGTCCTATGTCATTTTGATGATGTACTACAAGGACGCTAATAAATTGAATTGAAGTGAATACACTACAAATAGGTCACAGTATTTATAGATGTACAAATATTTTCTTTTAAAAATGCCATTGTAATGGGGCAGATGTTAAGCTATACAGTAAAAGTGATGAGGGAGCAGCTTTCTTATTTTAAAAAAAAATCAAATTTTGATGGCATATCATTAATGCATCTAGTTACAGTTCATTGTCAGTACAGAATACGGATTAAGTTTCTACAGTTTACTAATCTCACATTAATATTTATCTTGACACGTTCCTCATCGCCTCATTGCTGAAGATTCTCCTCATGGACAGGATGTGTGGATCACGATGACTGAATGAATCAATCGGTTATTAGTGTTGATATACTCAATCTAGTATTTATGGGAATTACTTCTAGATTGCTTGATGCATGCTAATTTGAAAAAAAGTTAATGTTCCTTCTCCTGTACAATATAGCTGCTGTTTTTGTCTACTACTTCAAAACAAAGCATTTATGTAACTTTACACATACCACTATCACCTGTCTGTGTACTGGGAAATTCAAAACCTTTTTGACGTAAAAATTAGAGTTATACAGGATTTTATTATGAAAAGATCTGTCACAGAGCTAAAAGAAATTATGGCTGTATGAAAAGGCTGTCTGTGACACCGATGTTAGTGCCCAGACATTAATGGATAACACAGGAACTGAAATTGAGGGTAGAAAATCAAAACAGAAATACTAAAGTACTACCCCAGTTTAATTTTTGAAATTAAGTGTATATATACAACAGATTACAGTGTAAAACAATGGAAAGTACAGGCTGGGATATCAGCAGTATTAATAATGTTAATTCTGTGTGGAGTGGCTGGAGATAGCAGTCGTGTGTGTGTGAGAGAGAGAGAGAGAGAGAGAGAGAGAGAGAGAGAGAGAGAGAGAGAGAGAGAGCCAAAGGTTACATGTCACAGCTTTTCGTAATGTCTGTCTGCAACTAAGTGTGTCATCTTTGCACTGAGTAGCATTGTAGATTATAGTATAATTAATAGATGACTTTTTACAATTCATGACCAATTCCCTTATGATTAAATTTACATACAGTTATATAATTTATCAAAACTAAATTACAGTTGCTTCTAATTTCTTTCTTTTGAGTGTGCATCATACTTTGATATTTACCTTCCAAAAGTCAGAAAATAAATTTGTGGACTAAAACGAATTTTTCTGCAATATTTCTTTGACTTAGAGCATTAATGTTATTGATATTGTCTGGAAGGCAGTTGAATAGATACATCCCTGTGTACACATTTTCCATCACAATTTGTCCTATGTTGAATTATTCTTAGCTGATGACAAGTTTCTTGTTTCATGCTGATGTACCTCATCATTTTTCTTAAACTGGCTGATGTTTTATTGGCATGTATCACATATCTGTTGCTGTTAAAATATTTAGTCATTTGAATTTTGCTCTGTACGTCATTCAGCTTTTCTCAGTAGTCATTATACAGATAGCCCTTTTCCCTCACAATAAGTATCTTCTTCGTGTTTATTGAGCTTCCCCTTAGTTCCATCTCATATGACATAATGGATTCAAATATGCAAAGTAAAGCATTTTTTATTTCAGTACTAACAATTATGGCTAACTTTTTTAGTTTGTAATATACTGAATTTAATTTACTGCTTATGCTGCTAACATGCCCACCTTAATTTATAATCAAAGAGAAAACTTGAAATTTTACACAGGCTACTTACTCGCATTTGTTCTCATTGATTTTTGGGTCAGTTGTTTTGAAAGCTAATGATGTGTATGCTTCTTTTTTTTAAATTTACTGTCAGCTTATTATTTCCAAACCAGTTATCTAGCCTGAGTTCAACTCTTTCAGCTCCATGAGCAGCTTCATCCAAATCTGTCTTCTCAATTGAAATATTGGTTTCACCAGCAAATAGAATGAATTTCTTTTGAATATCATCAGGAAGGTCATTAATGTATGCTAAGAAAAGCAGTGGCTCTAGAACACTTCCTTCAGGAACACAACTTAAGATCTACTCCATGTCTGAGTAACATTTATTACTCTCATAATGTTTCTATTTTTTGATATCTGTTCTTTAAGTATGATTTTATCAGATTGAAGGCACTGCCTTTCACCTTATAGAACATAGCTTTTCTAGAAGAGTCTGATGAGGAACCAACTCAAAAGATTTTGACAAGAATTCTTCATTGTCAAGTGTTTGTACTACATAGTCAACAAGTTCTTGTGTTGCTGAAGTAGCAGATTTATTTTTTGAAATCCATGTTGAATTCTGGATAGGATATTGGCTGATTTAAAAAAGTTTATTAACCTGTTACACAGAATATGTTCAAAGAGTTTTGTTTTGATCTGATTTGATTTTTAATGATCCCAGAAATCCTGTTGTATGTTGTTACCGATAGTTGTGGGACAAGTCACATTTACTGTTTGTATAAAAGTTATAATTAACACATAATAAGAAAAAAATCAGTAGAACAATGGGGCAAGTCGCAGTTATGATTTGTATAAATGATACAATTAATTCACACTAAGAAAAAACAACTGTTACATCTGTAGAATGAAACAAATTGGTTAAAAACTTATGGTATTTAAGAAAACATTTAACTTGGTTATTTTAGGCTCATAATAAGAAAAACATCAGTAATATCTGTAAAATGAATTAACCAGCTATAAACTTGTGGTACATAACAAAATATTTAACTCGGTTATAACAATACGAGCAGGTTCGTTTGCTGCTCACAACGCAGAGATTACTCCTGCACAGGATGATGAAGAATGTTCCCCCTGCTCATCATCCCACATGCTAGATTCAGAGAAGGAATGAACTGCACCTCTCAATAACTGAAACTGATTCAGCCTGTAGAAATGGCTTTGAAAGGCAGGAAATCACAGGGACAGTGTTTACAGACCTGCCAGCAACCTACAACTCCATTAACTGTCGTCTTCTGCTTAGAAAAAAATTAACAAAGCACTATGTTTTCACCCAGACTACCAGGAAACTTTTCAAGAACTTAAGCTTCTTCATAGAGTTCCAAAGACAAAGAAGCAGGCGGTGAGATAGGGAAATGTGCTGCCCCTACCAGAATAAACTCACAGTTTCATTTATGCAGACGATCACGCTGTCACAGATCTGGGAGAAGACTTTGAAGCTTCTAGCAAAATCTGTTAAAAGCCCTAGTCTTAGTGTCCACCTGCTACAAGATGAGCCAGCTGATGTCAAATCCTTCTGAGATACAGATGTGTGCATTCTACCTGAAGAATGAAGAGGCCACTAGAAGCCTACAGACTACCTGGCAAGGAGCTCTGCTCAAAAACTGCACAGCCCTAAGTATTTCAGGAGTCTATTTTGATCGAGTGTAGATCTATAAGAAACTCTGCACAAATACCGAGTAGAAAGTGGTTGCGAGAAACGGTGTGGTGCAGGAGATCGGAGAGAGCAAAATCGTCTGCATTAGCCTTGTTATACTCTGTTGCCAGAATATGCCCACCCTGTGTGGTATCAGTCTTGCCAATATTTAACTGTGGATGTACCTCTTAAAGAAGCCTGCCAGATTGTCATCGGCTGTTTCCACCCCTCAGCTCTGAAGAAGCTGCACTACCTCACTGGAATAGCACCCACAGACATACGAAGGCTCTCACAAGGCAGAAGAGAGAGAACCAAAGCCGCAACATCTGCAGCCCACCCCCTGTTCAGACACCAGCTGTCATGACCGAGAGAGCTCCTCGAGAACAACTTAGGTGCTCACAGAACCACTCGAGTTCAGAAGTTGCCCACCAGGAAGCGGCACGACAGAGACTGTCCGGTGCCGAGCAGAAGACTGGGACACTCGGAAGATACTCGACTGACTTCAAAGTGGTATCACGAGTTGCAGATCCCACCTTCGCAGACAGGTTTACACAGCGGAGTTGACACTGTGTGAGTGCACCGTCGAACGGGCGTTGAAGTGCAGCCTGTGCCCAGCTACGTGTACTGCCGAAGATCTCACTGAAGCTTCAGCAAATGCACTCTCTGTGGCCAAATATGAGTCTGGGAAAATGTAATGTCTATGTAGTAGCTATTTCTGTTTACTTATCATTACATGTATACATAACTTATTCAATATTCCTCTTTTAATTATTATGCAACATGTAACTGAGTTACTTTTCAGTTCTTTGATGTGCAAATGCTTCTGACACAAGAAATGGGTAAAACCACATAGAGGAGATGTCGAGTGATAGACAAGCGCATTGAAACAGGATTCCTGAATATTTTATGTGTTGGAATAAGTCTTTTAGCAGATGAAGACAAAAGAAAAGAAACACACATTCGTACACGCATAACCCTCTCACACACACACTGCGACATACGTGGCCGTATATCAGCTCGTAGTTCCTCGGTGGCAGCAATCGTGATGAAAAATTGGCTGTAAATGTTAGTGTGCACAGCACTATCTACATCCGATAAAGTGGTCGATACGTACACATTTGGTTCCACAGGTTTTACTTCCGTAAAAGTCAGATTCCCCCCTCCGCCCTCCTCTCCCCCGCCCACCTCCGAATTAGATGTGGCCAGTCTGTGTCTTAATTGAATAGTTAAGTCTCATTTACCAGGTATGCACATACTGCACCACCTAATTATATGACAATAGTTTCACTGTGCAGTATAACCTAATCAATTGACAAGCTACACTCAAATGAATAATGTGGGTGGCACTTTTATTTTAAAGTTAATCAGCAATCATTGTTAACAGCCCTACTTCACTGTCCATCTTCTTATTCGTGCAACACACCATCGCACCACGACACTATTGCCGTGTTTACTGACACGGATTACACACTCGAAATCTCGGAACAGATTGATTTAAAAAAATGGCTTCAGGTCCAGTGCTTGTATAGTTTTTCAGAAATAGCTACTAAAGTTACACATTTTTAAATATGTAATTTTGGTAATTTACAATTGGAATTTGACACTTCAAATTAATTGAATAGTGCAGAAAAATTGGTTTTGTTCTGAACGTCAAGTTACAGTAAGAGTTTCGACTGAACTAAGCCTTCTTGACGACGAAACTGCAAATAAACAATACCGTACATAAAAGTGATAATTATCTGGAAACTTATTAAGTACTAAGGTCCCACCAATTTTTGTAAATTGACTACATGAACACTTTAAAAATTTCTATTGGTTATTTTCCTGACTTTATCGGTAACATAGTAATTACATCTGTTTACATGTCAACAATATGACTAGAATAGCAAATAAATACTGTTAGTTAATCAAAATGAGCTTTAGTAAAACTAGTTACGTGAAATAGTTCAATTTAAGTAGGAAATTATTCTGACTTACGTAATTTTGCAAAGGCGGACATAGCCTCATACTCAGAATACAGAATGACAGCCTTATCTTATGTCACATCCCTTGCAAACACTAAATATAATGAAGAAAACAAAAAAGTCATTTAAGAAGGCAAATAACGAAACAAAACAAATTTCAACAATTGGAAATTCAGGATGGAAACTCTACTCGAGTAACTGGAACTTTTACGATTTATGCAAGCGAATTATCTCACAAAGGTGGAATTTGTGGAAGGAGTGGCAGATGCACAGTGTGTCACAATGGAAACACGGCTGGCTGAATTGGAAATGTAAGTCTCATCTTATTCGACGCATCGCCGGCAGTCACTTGGAATATGTGAAAGATAAGGTAACCTCTTTCAATTTGTGGACATCTCTGTGCATACGTTTGAGAGAAAAGGAATTGCTAGCCAACTTCTGTTGATAAAACAGTTGTTAACTATGAAATTTATTGCAGCAAGTGATATGCTAGTTGATCACTTTCTGAAGTTTGATAAATTGATTCAAGAATTACGTTCGACGGGAGCTAATGTTGAAGAAACCGGTATTGTATGCCATCTACTTTTGATGATGCCTGCAGAATACAACGTAGTCGTCAATGAAATTGAAACACTCTCAATGAAAGACTTGATGCTGAGCTTCATAAAAACAGGCTACTGGGTGAAGAGTTGAAGCAGAAGGGAGTTGTCGAGAAAAACAAAAATGAGGATACACCGCCTCCTACAGCTTTTCAGACTCAACGGTATCAGAAAAAAGATTCGTCAGACGCCAGTAAAACGAGAATTCGGCAATTAACTTCGGGAAACTCATTCATCTTTACTTGTCATTGTTGCGGAAAGCCTGGTACAAAAGGGCTAACTGCATAGTTAAGTTACCAACTCGAACTCAGGAACAAGCAATCCAGTGGTCATATCTAATGTCAAAGAGGAAGGTGGTTTTTGTTTTGCAGCATCAAGTGAAGATCAGTCAGTGAACAACATAAATAAGTTCTTGGACTCTGGAGCAATGGAACATTTGATTAACAGTAAAACACGTCTCACTAAATTAAAGAAACTGAAACAACCAGTTAAAGTTGAAGCAGCTAAGTCAGTCATTTTTCTTGAGGCTAAAGTAGAAGGAGAAATTAAAGTCACTAGTGTTGCAAAAGAAAAGGAAATTCAAATAACAATCAAAGATGTTTTATCAGTGTCTGATCTCAATTATAATTTTATGTCAGTTAGAAAATTGGATGAACAGTTTTAGTACCATATTTGAAAACGCTCAATGTTTAATTCAAAGGGGAAAAGAAATCGTTGCCATTGCTAATAGGAATGAATCTCAGCTATATTTTAAATCTTTTGAACATAAAGCATTGTCAGCTGCTTCAACTGAAACTAATGTGAAACTGGCACTACAGATTAGGCCATTCGAGTTATGATAGCATTAAACAGTTTCAGTCACAAGTTGATGGTATGGAACTGGACACTTCAGCAATCCCCACAGAACGACACTCAGACTGTCAAAGGAAAGCAGTCACAGCTGCGATACAATCGTACTAGCAAACATTGCCACTAGGCCTCTCGAGTTGAGCCACAGTGACGAGTCATTCAACAGTGAGAAGTACGTGCTCACGTTTGTTGACAACTTTACAAGTTTCACAGTGACCTACGCATTGGAATCAAAGCCAAAGGTAACTTGCTATCTGAAGATGTTTCACGCTGTGGCTACAGCTCATTTCAACTCGTAGATCAGCAGATTGTGCTATGACAATGGCCGCGAATACATATCGAACGAGCTGAAGCAATTTTTTGAAGAACAAGGAATACAGTTTGAGTTTACAATAAGATATACTCCTGAGCAAAATAGTGTCTTGGTGCAAATGAACAGAACTCTTATTGAGAAAGCTTGCTGTTTGATATTTCAGTGTAAGTTAAGTCTAACATTGTGTTCAGAAGCTGTTTGTACTGCTGTGTATCTACTGCATAGAAATCCTGCCGTCACTTTGGAAGGAAAGGTTCCTGCAGCTGAAAGGTTCCTGCAGCTTTGTGGTTCGATGAGAAACCTAACTTGAGTAAGCTGAGAGTATTTGGATGTATTGCTTGTCTCCTGGAACCAAGGGAATTGAGAACTGGGAGGACTGACAGCAAATCTTTGAAGTGCTACTCCACTGGCTACTGTCCTAATGGGTACTGACTTTGGTGTCCAGAGAAAGGAAAAGTAGTCACAGGAAGAACATTGTTTTCAACAAAGGAAGATTTGACATTGAATGTATCCCAGTCAAGTACTGGACTCCGGAATCTGTACAGGAATCATCAAAGAAGGAACACGAAGATGATAATGGATGTGAACTCACTGAAAACGATGTCAATTTAAATGATGGAGGTCATGAAAGAATTCCCATACCAGAACTGACCAGTGATGAAGAGGAAATTAAAAATGAAGCTGTTCAATTTTCTACCAGGAAGTGGAACCCACCTAAATACCTACATGACTATGCTGCTCTTGCACTGAATGCCGAATCATTTGTTGATCATGTGCTGAAAAGCTATAAGGAAATTGCAACTCGTGAAGATATGGAATACTGGTATAAAGCTATACTGCGTGAAACTGACTCTATAAGGGCAAGCTAGACTTGGATATTTGTTAAATTACCCCCTGGAAGGAAGGCCATTGGCAGTGAGTGGGTAGCCAAGTTGAAGGACAAGGATGGAAATATCATAAGACTAAAGGATGTACACAGACAAAAAGGTTTGACTACGAGGAAACATATGCACCAGTGGCTCGACTTGCATCTGTTAGAATGATGCTTGTTGCTGAAATCCAACAGGAACTGGTTCTCGAACAATTTTATGTTGTCAATGCTTTTCTTCACGGATTACGCAATAAGAAAATATTCCTGAAGGACTGGCTATTCTTGTAGAACTGAAAGCCACAACTGCTTTGGTTTGCACATTACAGAAGTCTTTATATAGCTTAAAGCAAGCACCACTAGCATGAAATCATTCTATTCATACGTTGCTTATCTCTATAAGATGCACTCAGTCAGAAGCAGATAAATGTCTTTACTATATGATTTTAAAGGAAGTTGTCATTTACATTTTGCTCTATGTTGACATTCTGATGGCAGGAAATAATTGATATGAAATGGATAGAGTGAAATTTAGTTTAAAGAAGAAGTTTAAAATAAAGAAACTAGGAGAGTCACAATCATACTTGGGAATCGAGATTTCAAGGAACAAAGAAGAAATGTGTCTGAGCCAAACATCGTATTTGAAGAGTTTGCTACAGCGATTCAACAAGCAAGATTGTAATGCCGTCAAGACAGCTATGGAAGTTAAACTGGAAATCAAGGAAGTAAAAAGGATTGATAAGCCATACAGAGAGTTGATTGGATGCTTGATGTATGCAATGACAGCAACAAGACCTGATCTGTGTGCTGCGGACAACTTTTTAAGCAGATACCGAAACAATCTATCGAAAGAACTCTAGGGATGCTTGAAAAATTTTTTGAGATATGTCAAAGGAACCATCTATATGAGACTACGTTATTGGAAAGGCAATCGAGAAGCTCTTCTGGCCTATGTTGATGCAAACTGGAGAAAAAGGCAGACGCAAGCTCTGTCTCTGGTTATCTGCTACAGTTGTTTCGAAATCCTGTCTGTTGAGCAATGAAGAGACAGACTAGTGTTGCTTTGTCTTCTACAGAGGCAGAATACGTAGCTCTGGCAACAGCTGCTGCTGAGTTACTCTGGTTGAAATACTTGCTGGACGGCTTCAAACTCCTCTCCATGTGCCAGTTCGTGTATTCGAGGATGATCAGCCCTGTATACTATTACTGAAGAAATGGGAACAGCATCTGTTGAGGCACGTCAACATTAAATATAACTTGTCTGCAGCTCGTGGTCTAGGGGCTAGCGTTCCTACCTCTGGATCACGGGATCCCAGGTTCGATTCCTGGCCAGATTGGGGATTTTCTCTGCCTGGGGACTGGGTGTTTGTGTTGTCCGCGTCGTTTTCATCATCATCCTCAACATTTGTGGCAGTGGCTATTATGGACTGTGGAAAAATTGCGACTCTGTACGGACACTGATGACTATGTAGTTGACTGTCCCACAAACCAAACATCATCATCATTAAATATAACTTTGTGCGTTATCCTCACCACTGCAAAGTAATCACTGCCTAATTTTTCTGTGTATAGCTATGTAGAAGACATTAAAAAAATCTCTTTTTCAGAAATGCTATTCATGTTATAGCCAGTCTACAGTTTATATCCTCACTACTTTGGTCGTCACCAGTTATTTTGTTGCATAAATAGCAAATCTCGTCCACTACTTTTATTGTCTCATTTCCCAATCTAATTCCGTTTTCTGTGCTTTACTTGAGACATTGCAAATTTTATTCACAAATTGCGAATATAAATTGACGTTAGCTGTACTATTTATCGGTGACACCTTGAAAATTTGAGCCAGACTGGGATCCGAACCCGGATTGCCGCTTATCGCGAACGATCGCCAATTTGTGCCCCCCCCCCCTCCCCCTCCCCGTAATGACTCGAACCTCCGTATGTCACATGTGTAGACATTTCCTAATGCTCGCACACACATACAGGGAGGTACGTTTGTTCTGATCTTCTTTTTAACCCTGCGAGGCACTTAATACTTCTTATTTTATTGTACAATCTCTGTGTTTGCAATTCACAACATACATTGTTCTTCCAGACACTGCTTAACGATTCAAAGCTGCTCTTTAAATATTAATTACAAAATTTTATTTCCAAATAGGAATCTAAATTGACTTCAGCTGGTCTACATATTGGTGACGATGCAGCTGTGGATCATTAAGCAGTTTCTGTTCCTTCTGAAGCGCACGTATTTTTGAAGCACAAAAAAGTAAAAAGTATTACGTGCCTCAAAAACATACGACGATCACAACAGATGTCCCTCCCTGTTGCGGGAATCACATAATGTGAGTGTGACTATTAGTAAATGTGTACACCTATGACACAGGCAGCCAAAGTTCTTAAGACGACTGCCCGTGATGAGAGTGAAATCTAGGTTAGAGACCAGATCCGGCACACTGTTTTGTGTATCACCAATAGACAGTGTAGCTGAAGTAAATTTAGATTTGCACGTTGTGAATAAAATTGCATAATATTTAATGAGCAGCTGTGGATCATCAAGAACAGACGTTGTACAATACAACATTAAGTGTTTTACTGTTGTTGACGCTCATACTGTAACCTCTTTTCAAGGAGCTGCTTAGAACGATTATTTAGCTGTAATTGCGCAACGAAAAATTATGATTACACGTTTTTTTAACGGATTTATTCAATAAACATGACTTATGACACAGATACGTAACTTACACAAGAAATGCGTGTACACGGTTTATAAACGTCACTAATTTTGTACGAATCGACCATAATATTAAGTATAATAATCGTACTTGTATATCTTTGTTTTCTAATATTATCTTCTACAGCAAAATAAAAGGAAACCCACTTTATTTATTCATTGTGTCGGAATCGAACAACGTTCAATACAAATATAAACATTTTAACTAAGGACAGAAAACAAAGAGCACACATATTAGACAATTGCGGAGCAGAATTTGACGATGTCGGCAGCACTGACAAGTGGCTTTTGCTAAGTGGTAAGTCCTCTATGCTGTTCCAGACCGGGCAGAGCCGATACTGCAGGAAGTGGACTGAGGTCTACTGGATGCCATCTTGGAGAAGGACGGCCGAGTCAACAGAGACACAGCGGAAGGGGAGATCTCTGAAGGTCAGTTCTGCTGCCAGCAGCACCAGGAAGGTCGCGAGGTATGCAAGCAGTTTAATCTTCTGTGTGGCCACGAGAGAGTCCTTCCCAGAATTTGGCGCTAAACACGAGTGTAGTCCCGTTTGCTGTGGCGGCGCTGTGACTGCCTCTCGTCTTAAGGAAATTAGACGGTATAACAGCTCGGAAACTCGTACACTCAAATCGTGAAATTCGCCCTAGTATGCAATTTCCCACGCTGGTACTAAAGCTCGTCAACATCGCGCTGGCTCGCAAGGAGAGGCCGGCAATTATCCATCACAGCTTACGACGAAATTTCGCACACATGTTCGGCATTTAAAGAGTACTAAATACTTATTTCGGCTTTTACGTCGAAACTTGGGCGTCGTTAACCAAATGTATACGCAATTTTTCTGTCGCTTGCATATCAACGACTATAATCAGTTGGCGAATCGCCCTGTAAGAATACAATGAAGGCGTCGTAATTCAGACTCTGGTTCTAGCTAGCCGCACAATTTAAAGAAAATTTTTTTTCGCTAAGTGAGGAAATAATCAGCATTTCGGTATTATAAGTACAGCGTGTGTCTCGTGCGAGCGACTGCTGTGTCCGCGTCGTGTGGAAGGGCAGGATTCGATTGCTGCATACTCTGCAGCACGTACCTCGGACTCTTGGCAGGTGGCGCATCGACTTGTCGAACTGGACGAGCTGGGAGTGGCCTCGGAAAGAAGTGCATCGTTTAGCAGTCGAGTAGCGTCTGCTCACAGAGCAGCCGTGCTGCATCAGAAAGAAACAGCCTCTCCACCGTGCACAACGGCGGTATCCAGTTGCAGTACTGAGCTGGAGCAACAATGTGTGAGTTCGACACTCGTTGCGAAACCGCCGGGAGGTTTATTTTGTGTTTGCGCTCAGCTGCTCGAGTGCAGAACGGCGCAACGACTTTCTCGGAAATCTTTTCGAGGCCACTCCTAACTCGTCCAATTCAGCTAAAATCAGTACGCCACCCGGCAAACTCCAATAAACGGGCAGGAGCGCATGCGCCGATCGCTGCCTGCCTTCCCACGCAACGGCGGACAGGGCTTTTCTTCTTTTAATTTCGACTCCATTATCTTCACCGATGCCCACCGAAAGTTGTAATAAAGAAGCTACAGTCGGTTATAACGATATCCAGCAACGCGTAGGTGCGACGGAACAGTTTGCGCAGGAATTAGTTACCGTTAAAATAAATAAATAAAAAAAAACGACAACTTTGAAATTTCAGAAGCCGGCGTTTGTGTACAGCGCAAACTTTTTGTTTTCCTCGGTGAAGAACGTTTGCGAGAAATTTCACCCAGATACGTGTGGCACGAGCGGCCGAGCGCGAGGTGGCCCAAACAGTTTCGCCCCCGCGGTTTGCAGTGACGCCAGAGCCGGTGCCTCGCACCTTATTTCGGCCGGCGCGTGCGCATTCCGCGTCGGGGAGCGACGTAAATACCGGCCGCCACGTTGCGCTATTCCGCCGAGATGAGGAGTCCGCGATCGATCGAAACGTCGCCGCACCTCCCGACGCAACGTCCCAGACAGTAGCGACGCTTTCGTACGATCCTCTGTAATTATCACAGCGTTAGTTTTCTGTTGTACAACAGCGACAACTGGGGCGGGCGAAAGCACCGATTACACAAGCAAAACCTTTCAGAAAACGTGGGGCAACAGGCGAAGCCTTTGCCGTGGAATTCAGGATGTATAAGCCCTGGAAATTCTGTAAAAACCCGGGATTTTTTTTAGATTTACAGTGATTTTCCATTGTTTTAGTTTTCCGTTAAGTTCTTGTATTTTTAACTGGTAAGAACGGGTACCATTACAAAGAATTTTGCTTTAGCCCGCTGCTGCAGAATAACGATGCAGCAATAAAACAGAAACGAGAGAGTATCACCAAAATCAACTTAAGCTGCAAAGAAAATGCGCCATTTACAACAACAAAACACAGTACGCACACAGGCGTCTGCCGACAGCAAAATATGTCAATGACTTTAGGAGGAAGACTATTCAATGCTTCGTAGCAACATACTGTTTGTGTTGAGCGTGACGTCACTACTGTTTACATTTCTAACAGGTTTCAAATGGTTCAAATGGCTCGGCTCCAGACTGTAGCGCCTAGAACCGCACGGCCACTCCGGTCGGCTCTAACAGGGCGCGGGATAATATTGTGAGTGATGGTTTCAGAAGCGTTATTTTTAAAGTAAATTTCCTTTTGCGCAAAATATGTTATATTACATTTGAGAATGTGCGACAGATTTATCGAATAACGGAGCGTTCGACTCTCATTCAAAAATTAACTCTTTGAGGACCAGCAACTTAGAAAAATTTCGGATCCAGAACACCAGCCATTGTGCCATTATTTAAAATTTTAATCCCACATTTGTGTTTGATGTATGTTAGAGGATTACACACGTCAAAAAAGACCAAGCTTCAAGGTTTGTTCTTCATGTTTATTTTAATTCTTTCGTAGATTGCAAATTTTACAATAACGATGGAAAAAAGTATAATCATCCTTTACAAAAGTGCGAGGTGAGTTCTTGAGCAGTTTCACACGTAATTGGCTTCTCTGTGGAAAAGAAAGCCTTTACAGTTCAAGAGACTGATAAGTTTTACAGCTCCATGAGAAAGAATATTGTCACTTAACACGTAAAAAATGTACTTTCACGTGGGATATAGTGATTTTCATCCGGGAAAAAGTGTATTTTTAACCGGGAAAAACCTGGGATTTTTTTCTTTTTCTTTTCTGCCATATACCCTGTAATTGGCAACGTGCTGCCACGAGAGTCCGCTGACTGCAGTATCAAATATTCCCTGCTTGGTAACTTTCGAATCACTTCTCCATCCAGTTGGCATCAAATCTCACCCATTACCCACCTCAACAAGAAATACAAAAGCACACTTCGTGTCACAGTCTACTGAACACTCGCGCCTGTTAGAGGTGTACCGCGTGTTGTTCTCGCATTTCGAGGCAGCACTGTAACCGTCTCTGCAGTCACTAACGAATTCTCCCAAGCCTTGACAAATGTGTGCAGTTCGATGGGCCAGTTCTTCAGCCGTGCACTTTTGAAACGTCCCCCGAAGATTGAGGTACGCTTCCGGCACTCTCCCACACGTAACAAAAGCGGAGCACTCCTGGAAGACCCGAAGGTACCGCCGCGTGTGTCGAGTTTTGTTGGAAGGATGCGTGGTGAAACGATGCCGTCACCTAACACCGAGAAATGTTGCCGATGTGGCGACTCGTGATAACGTATATGTTTACGTCGAAGTTGTGCCATATTTCTCCATCTAGAAGAATATTTCATATCGAATTCAGTGACTGCTCGTAACAGCAGATTTACAGTTTTCTCGCGAACGGCTCGCTTGCGAATCCATGTTTACTACTACGTTTTCTCTTTCAATATTGTATGACTACATCAGTGTGGCTTTAATTATGATTTATCTTGTGTACTACGACTGAAAACACATAAGCGGAAAATTTTATTAAGTGGAGAGATTTCATGTGGACCGTGCCACACTTTTAGTAACTTGGAACATGACGGAATTGAAGGTGAAGGTCAACAATGGTTCATTTAACGTGTAGAAACTACAGGGTTTCTCAGAAGAAAGTTTATATTTGAAGAGCTCTTTGCGCATGTGCAACAAGCCGGAGGAGAGTAGGCCGTTAGGAATTCAGACGACATGGAGCGCTTCTCAGGAGAGGACTGCATGTTCTGCGTGCGAGAAACAAAAACCGTCATTCGGCGACCTTAGCACGGAGGAAATTTCGCAGTGATCGTGTACTGCGTAGATTAAATGATACTCCAAGTGATCCCTTTATCACCGGCCAGTGTGGCCTTGCGGTTCTAGGCGCTTCAGTCTGGAACCGCGTGACCGCTACGGTCGCATGTTCGAATCCTGCCTCGGGCATGGATGTGTGTGATGTCCTTAGGTTAGTTAGGCTTAAGTAGTTCTAAGTTCTAGGGGACTGATGCCCACAGATGTTAAGTCGCGTAGTGCTCAGAGCCATTTGAACCATTTTTTAAAATCCCTTTATCCGGAAATGGCCATACCGAAATCCGGTCGAACGAGCTTATCGAGAACGGGCGAATCCGTGTAAATCAGTCTGTTCTCGATTATCCGAACCTCCCCATTCGTAAGCGTGCAAATTCCTTGAATGTGGGTAGATCATCATTGCACCGAATTTTGCAAAAATACCTTAAACTGCGCCCTTATATAATCCAGTGTGTGCAACAATTAGTGCCCCAGGATGCCAGATGTAGGCTGCAGTTCGTTAATGATGTGACTGAGTGCGCTTCATTTAAGAACGCCTTGTTTTCTGACAACGCTTATTTGCTCCTAAACAGTCACGTCAATAAGCAAGATTGCTGTACTGGAGTATAACGAATGCTAAACAGAAGCATGAAAACTCCTCAGGTCGCCAAAAGTTACTGTACGGGCTTCGAAATCCTCTCGAGGAACAATTGGCCCGTACTTTTTCGAGGACGTGAGCCATCGTGCAGTTAAAGTGAATTTGGAACGTTATGTGACGATGTTAAACGACTTTTTATTGCCTAAATTACAAAACTTTCCACTTTCCTCTTCATAACTGCATAAAGTGGCTTCAGCAAGACGAAGCACAGAATATATGTCCAATAAATCTATACTTGTACAGTGAGTTCGTGAAATTTTTCCTGGCGAATTGATCTCCAGGAAGGGTGACATAAACGGGCCCCCTCGCAGCCCAGATGAGTTTTTTCGTAAGGGGATATGTCAAATTTAAAGTGTATGTCAATAATCCGACTTCTCTGGAGCACTGACAGAAAATATCCGTAACAAAGTCGCAGCCATCGTAGTGTCCACATGCCGAGATGTCATGCAAAATTTTGTTCATTGTTTAAATGAGTACCGTAGACGTACTGGATTGCATTTAAATGACATTATTTTAACAGGTAAATTCCTAAACTGTATAATTCAATAATACATAAAGATTTTGTCGATAGAATTCAACCTCAAAATAAGACACGTCAAACACAAACTTCCTTTTGCGACACCCTGTATGAAACAGAAGAGTCATCCGACAGCGCAGAGGGTTGTTTCCGACTGTGGTGTAGAGAAGGGGGCAGGGGTGAGCGCCACACGCTCTCGTTGCAGGTAAGCGACTTAAAAAAAAATGTCGCATATTTCTACAGGAGCTAGTGCTGGCTAAAAATCCTATAAACATATGTCCGGAAATAAACACTGGTTGAGAGTTGGGTTAGCCTATCCTCGGCGTGTGGCTGCCACTCGTTCTCAAACACCCTTCAGCCTACCTTCTCAAAAAGACGCGCACCGGCTGCCCTCAGCACAGAATTACGCGCGTGCCTGGAAGACACGCTCCTGTCACGTGTGTGATTTGTCGATGAGTGACGAAGACACCGAGGAACTTCTAAATCTCCTCATAGGGAATTTTCTAAAGTGTGCTAATGGACTTCGCTTTCTAAACGTCTGAGTTGGGTTCTGCCTTAAGAAGTGTAGAAAACTGCGTGGATGCCCCGCCATACACAAACAACGTGCACTGTTTTTCTTCAAATGTAAGTAGTTCCAATAGCGCAGGAATTTCTCGGGCAGAAACTAGTGATCTGTTACTTTCTCTGGTGAAGGGTTCGGCGCTGTGACTCTGTCACCCATCACCCACAATTCCATCCTGCACATGTTTATTACTAGAACACTACCCCAGAACCAGTTGCAGTGTACGGAAAAAAAATTTGATTTCGAGTATTTCACAGATCTGTTGATCGAAATTAAAAAAATGAAAATGCTGGCACACTATACTCATTAAGAGATACAATCTTTTGTTAAAAGTTTGTCGTGATAAGAGAACCAGTACGGTCAGACAGTGTGTGTGTGTGTGTGTGTCTCGCGGCAGCGCAAGTACCTGCTGCCCTGGCGGGTACCGACCAGCTTTTGTTACGAAACTTTTTGTCGCAAAGTTCAGGAGATACGAAATCGTTAACCACTGAGAAGCGTAAAAACTAGCTTTTGCTTAAAACGGGGCGCAGATTACCCAGTTTATACTCATATTCATCCAGTGCTTCATAACGAGCACATTTAGCGACTACCAACAAACTTTAAACAAAATTTGAAACGAAACTCGAAACTTCCTGGCAGATTAAAACTGTGTGCCCGACCGAGACTCGAACTCGGGACCTTTGCCTTTCGCGGGCAAGTGCTCTACCATCTGAGCTACCGAAGCACGACTCACGCCCGGTACTCACAGCTTTACTTCTGCCAGTATCTCGTCTCCTACCTTCCAAACTTTACAGAAGTTCTTCTGCGAACCATTCTGGAAAATTTCAAACCTTTCCGGCGTGGTAGTTTTGTGGACTGAGAGGTTTGCGCAGGCTGCAAGTGACACTGGTAAAGCAACTGATGGTGGAGAATGGACCACGCAAGAGCACAGCCGGTGCCCTCAGCACTCGCTAGGACGCCTGGGTGGCGGTCTCCACATTCCATCGGTCGCAGCGGTCGCTCTCCGTATCCGGCGTAGCAATATCTGGAGTGAGAATTGCTTTCTGCGCACTTTGTGACGTTAAACTTCAAGTGACACGTGATCTCGGGACGACGCTGACCTACCGGCACAACCGCCCGAAGGGTTGCAATTACTGGACGCTTTGTTTGGGGGATTAGCACGACTTTCGGTCTGCGAGCAGTACAAGCTGGCCCTGTGTATGGTGCTTTTTCTGAACATGCCCACGTGGTGACAGGTGAGGCGGCCTGCACGACCGCCCTGCAGTTCGTGTGAAGGAGTGATCGGAAGACTTGTTTCCCCTGATGTGGGTTGTCGTCGTCGAGGAGGGTGCTTGTGAAATCACCAGAACTTGGATATATGCTGAGTGCTTTTCCTGTAAATTCCAATATTCCACACAGTCAACCAATTTGATAACATACTTTCCATAAAATATGCAATCAATCACTCAGAAGTACCTCAATATTTCTGGGGAACTGATGGATTGAAGGATTGATGCACTAAGGATTTTGACCTACTGCACTGGTATTCACCAATAGGTGTGAATTGATGTCATAATGTTGCAGATAACACAACTGAGTTATTTTCCACCAGGGAGGAGCCTCGTCTCCCGCAAATGGATTAAATAAAGAAAGTGCAGCAATATATGTTATTGACATCGGTTTGAATTTCTTACGAGATCCTTCCTGTCCGTCACAGATTGCGTCTTTCTCCTGCCAATTTCCAGGCGGTGGTGTGGAAGGGGGAAGTGGAGAAGGGGAGGGCTGGCGAATTTCCAGGAGGAGGAAAAGTGGTTCAGTGGGGTGTGCGAGGTGGAGCTGGTGAGGTGGGGGAGGAGGAAGGGGAGGGGTGGGGGTTTCCCAGAAGGATATATTATCTCCAGGGGGTTGTAAATCGCTCTTCAGGCGGTCAAAAACACTTAGCAGAACAATAGGTTAAGGTCATAAATCAATCAATTTAATTAATTCGCATATCAATTTGATATCAAAATTGCCCCAGAACCCCCTTCATCCTACTACTACTGTCTGTGTGCTCGACACACAGGACCTACACCTGGAGTTATTACGGTCTGAGGCGCAATTTCGTATGACAGCAGGAGCACTTTTGGGGTATCTCACGCACCCTGACTGTAGATCTGTATGTCTGGTGATTTGATGTGTTGTGCTGCCGTTCATAAATGGCACTGAAGGGGTTGTTTTTCAACAGGATACCGCGCGCCCACATATTGCTGTTGTAACCCAACATGTTCTACAGAGTGTTGACATGTCGCCTCGGTCTGCTCGATCACCAGCTCCGTGTACAGTCGACTGAATATGGGACACGACTGGGCGACAGCGCCAGTGCCGTCCACAGATAGCATCAACTGCCCTTGTACTGACCGACCAAGTGCAACAGGCACGGAACTCCATCCCATAAACTGGCATCCGGCACCTGTACAACACACTGCATTGCGTCTGCATGCTCGCATTCAGCATTCTTGCGGTTACGAGGGTTATTAATGTACCAGCATTTCACTTTTGCAATGGCTTATATCAGGCTTCCACTACTATGAGATCTTGCAATGTTAATCACTTAAATGTGTTACCTAGACACATGTATTCCCGAAATTTGATTACTCTATGTTAATTATTTTTTGCTGTTGAGATTTTTTTTTCGGCAGTGATGTCGGTATGTGGAGCGCTCAGCAGCGTGGTCATCAGCGCCCCTACAAGTTCCAATCTTTCCATTTCCAGTTTCGCTACTACCCGAATGATGATGAGACGATGAGGACAACACACACACCCAGTCCCTGGGTGGAGACAATCCCCGACCTGGCCGGGAATCGAACCCGGGACTCTGTGATCCAGAGGCTGCAATGCTAGCCTAGACCACGAGCTGTGGACTTTTTCGTCAGTGTATTTCGTCTGAAATCGCCCACGATCGTACTTGTCCTAGTACCAGCTACACTGCTTATTAAATAGTTTTTATTTCATAAATCACTCACAACGACCCCATTTCTGCGTATTACCAGTATCAGGTGCTTTGTAAATACGTAAGTGAGCGATGGTCTTAATAAAATAGTCTGTAACTATAATCAGAAAAGTTATAATACATTCATTTGGTGTTTTTTACCTTACATGTAATATCGTTGCTGCCTGCCCCCCCTTTTCTATTCTTTTCTTTTTTTAGAATTATTAGCTTCTTCTTAGATGTGCGTTGGAGCATACAGTTGGATGACCGTGGATCAGCGATATTACATGTCTACATTGTATAGTTACCATTATAAGTACGTGATGTGTGGCAATTCGGATTTTTTGTTATTTTTATAGATTTCGCCTGAGATTATGTTTTAGTTTTAATTGAGATTTTTATGTTATATTGTTTTAGAGAATTTTGTTATTGTCTATACTTTGTGTTGTTTTCTTGGTTATGTCTTTAGTGTGTACTCTTCATGTTGTTATCGCTGTTAGTATGGACATGTACTATTTAGTGTCTTCGATTAAAACCTCTACCCGTTTTGCTGCATTATAATGTCATAAAAGTTTTCTATGTACTTTTTGCGCTTTAGGTTTGTTCATTCACTGAATTTGTGAGGCTGCTGTATGCATGTGAATACGTATGTTTTCTCAAGTGATGTTCACGAGTACTCCCTTCTCCGTTACATGGAGGACTTCTAGTACTTCGTTTATGGGTTTTACGTCGTGTCTTTCCGTTTGTTGAAGTTGGAAAAATGTGGATGGGTTGTTTTCTCTATCTCTGGTGTGTTCTTTATAGCAAACGTTGAAGTTTCTACCGGTTTGTCCTATGCAGAATTTGTGGCATCAAATTTTGTAAACGCTGGGCTGATTGTGCATGGGAGTTTTGGAGCTGCCTTTGTGGATTTTGTGTTTGAGATTGTGTGTGTATTCATATGCAAAGGCCATGTATGTTTTGTTGAAAAATTTGTTAATTTTGTTTAAGATGTTTCCAAGATAAGTTGTGGTTATGTATGTTATTTTCTTCTTTTTCGTTGTGTGTGTTTAATGTTATTTCTTTATGAATATTGGGCCTGTTGTTGGTTGTGTTTTACTGTAGTATAATTCATTTATAATTTTGGGGTCATAATCTTTCTGCTGGGCTATGTATTCTAAGATTTTTATTTCATTCTGAAATGCTTTGTCCTCTGGTGACAAATTCATTAATTTGTTAAGCATTGTTTGGAGGAGTGCGAGTTTGGGGGCTTTGGGATGACATGAGTGTGCATTGATAATATAGTCTGTTGTTGTAGGCTCTCTGTAAATTTCGAAGCGATGTTTGTTGTTAGTATTATTCAAAGCTAAGCCGAGAAAGTTATTGTTTTGTTAGTTTCATGTTCTGTGGTAAATTTCATTTTGGGGTGCAACTGTTTCCATGCTTCATGTCTTTCGTCTATGTCAGTAAGGTTATCTACTACAAGCATTGAAGTGTCGTCTACGTGTCTGTAGTAGTGAAGGCCTATGATTCTTTGACTAGCTGTGTTTTCTGTTTTGAAGAATTTTTCTTCCAAGCTGTTAAGAAATATATCTACGGTTAGAGCAATGCTATATTTCATAGCGACTCCATCTTTTTGTGTATATATTTTATTATGAAACTCAAAGTAATTTTAGAGTAAGACAAGATTTATTAGTTGTGAAATTTCTGTAGTGCCTTGTCCTGAGATTTTTCTGTACTTGAGTAGGTTTTGTCATACGATATTTATTGTTTCCTGGATTGGAATGTTCTACAAATTTGTGTGTGGGGTTTCTCTTGGTTTGTGTGATACCATTACTACCAAAGAAATCGTTTTTGTTTGTGATAAGTAGACTGCTGCATTTATCTGATTTAGAAGCTAGAGCCTTGCTATTCGTTAACTTTTCATTAATTTGGCATAGTGTTTTATTATCTCAATAGGTATTGTAGGTTTTACTGATTTTGAACTCTCTTTCTGTCGTGTTTGCTATTTTGATAGTAATTTCATTCTGTTATTTTACGGGTAAGTTTTCTACGTGTAGTGGTACTTTTGGAGATGGTATTAGTTGTTTTTGTTCAGTATTGTGGAATCTAGGTTCGATAGTATACTTTAATCCTTTATCCAATAGTTTTTGCTCTTGACCATTGAAAGTAATTTCAGTCAAGTTGATGGTTCTTTTGTGAAAACTGCATTTACCTGACTGCCACGGTCCACGATTTTCAAGATGCCACGTGAAATAACTGGGAGATAGATATCACACGATCTGTGTTGTTCCGTTCGAGATACTTTGTACTCGCAGCTCACACCACTGGATCAGTGAGAGTCGGCTGTTTTTACGTCTATTTCATCATCATTCGTGCATCTCGATAATTTAGTAATGCATGAAACAGAAAAAAAAGCAATAGCTGTTTCGTTAGTTAACTGCAAAAATAATTAAAAACAAGGTTTAATGTTACGGTTGGCTTTGTCGCCGGTAAAGGCGCTAGCATCGTTCCAACAGTGAGACGGCAACAACTTTCAGAGCAGTGAGTGCGGCGACTGCACGGCAGACGTTCGGCTGTAAGCTTGCTCGGACGCCGGAACACGGAGGCAGGCGGGGTTTGGCGGCAGCAGCGCAGTCAGAGGGGGGCAGGCAGCGGCGCGCCGCGCCCGCGTCCAAACTCCCAGAGCTTGGCTCAGTACCTGTTTGTGCCGAGATCGTCCATTAAATTCGTGACGCGCAACCGACTCAGAACTGACGTGATCGATGGATAATTGAAAATTGAGCACTTTTCATCATCATATATGGGGTCCAAAAACGCTGATTTTCCTAGAAATCGAGGAGAGAGACTCTTAGGGCTTCCGCTTAAATATGTCACCGAAGCACCACTGGCGTAACTGCGAGCTGTCTGCCTGCGGAGAATATCACCTCTGTGCCGTCCCCACATACGCCCTACAGTTACTTTTTTCATTTGTGTTCCTTTCCACATCGAAACTGGTAGGAATAGGAGGGTTAATAACGCAGTCAATAAGGAATGATACGGAAGTAGGCAAATAAATTTCACAAACGAATCGTATTAGTAAAGAATTTATATTTTAATCCTGATCACTGTAAAATGCTTCTTTAACTCTATTACGTGTACTCACTTGCCTTCAAATAACTAGGTAGGGGTGGGAAAAAGCGATCGCTTACCGGTAATTTAGTTCCGAATAACTGGTATTTTTCGGTCATAAGGACTTTTTTTTGTAATAATCGAGTAAAAAAAGCGAAATATCAATTAGGCATAACAACAGTCCTAAATTTTTCTAAAAGAGAAGTTGCTTTTGTTCGTGAAATTTGCGTTATGTTGAAATATTGTTTTATTACAGAAAATGGGAAAAGCAGTCACTGGTATTTCAATAACAATGCCGACAGAGACGAGCAACAGGCAGACGGACAAAAAAACCGGTGCGGCGTCGCTGAGACACAAATGCCGCAGTCGCCGTGTGGCTCGGTGCCCCAGCCGGCCTGCGCGGCAGTTCGCCGCCGCCGCCGCCGTCGCCGGACGCTGGTTGTACTGCAGACCGACGCCAGCCCCAGTCTGGAAGTCACGTAGCAATGAAGTACAATGCTTCATTTCCTTTAAAATATTAAAGATTTTCTGCCATGTCTATCAGATAATAAAAGGGGGAGGAAATTATAGTTACAGTAATAAATTAAAAACTTAATTGCAGTTCATTCGTAGTATACAATAAAAACAAAAAGTAACTTTCTGCTTGTAGCCCTTGAAAACGGTCAAGTTAACACGAAAAACGGACTCATTCACCCTCAGTTTTCACCATTTCGCAATGGCTATTTGTAATGCCCAAATATTATATGATCGCTGATTACAACACGATATTCGAGTAAAGTTTCAAAAAATTGCAAGCAATGCGTGAATGCTGATGAATTTTTTCTAGTATTCAACCACCTAACACTTTTCTTTGTTCGATTTCTACGTTTGTAACAGGAAATAATAGGAACAAAAAAACAAAAATCGATTATTTCGCAAACTGTTTATTGTGAGCGATGTTAACAATCACATTAAACTGAGGGGGAAAAAGCGGATAAAATCGAAACCTGCTTGTTTCAGCGATAACCGCCATCCCTATAACTCGGTCGATGGTACTTATCATATTATTTTTGACTTGCTTACCTTCATAACCCTCCTGTTTACTCCAGTTTCATTACGGAAAAAATACAAATGGAAAAAAATGCGGAATGCAATTGGGAACGGAACATATCTGGGCGTAACGATGCAAAGCATGTGAGGATTGTAGTAGGAAAGGCGAATGGCTGACTTCGGTTTATTGGGAGAATGCTGGGAAAGTGTGCTTCATCTGTAAAGGAGACAGTGCGACCTATTTTTGAGTCCTGCTCGAGTGTTTGGGATCCGTACAAGGTCGGGTTAAAGGAAGACAGCGAAGCAATTCACAGGCGGGCTGCTAGATTTGTTACGGGTAGGTTCGAACAACACGCATGTGTTGCGGAGATGCTTCGAGAACTCGGATGGGAATCCCTAGAGGGAAGGGGACGCTCTTTTCGAGGAACAAAACTGAGAAAATTTAGAGAACCTGCATTTGAAGCTGCTTGCAGCATATATTTCGCACAAGGAGCACGAATATAAGGTAGAAGAAACCAGGGTTCATACGAAGGTATACAGACAGTCGTTTTTCTCTCGTTCTACACTCCTGGAAATTGAAATAAGAACACCGTGAATTCATTGTCCCAGGAAGAGGAAACTTTATTGACACATTCCTGGGGTCAGATACATCACATGATCACACTGACAGAACCACAGGCACATAGACACAGGCAACAGAGCATGCACAATGTCGGCACTAGTACAGTGTATATCCACCTTTCGCAGCAATGCAGGCTGCTATTCTCCCATGGAGACGATCGTAGAGATGCTGGATGTAGTCCTGTGGAACGGCTTGCCATGCCATTTCCACCTGCCGCCTCAGTTGGGCCAGCGTTCGTGCTGGACGTGCAGACCGCGTGAGACGACGCTTCATCCAGTTCCAAACATGCTCAATGGGGGACAGATCCGGAGATCTTGCTGGCCAGGGTAGTTGACTTACACCTTCTAGAGCACGTTGGGTGGCACGGGATACATGCGGACGTGCATTGTCCTGTTGGAACAGCAAGTTCCCTTGCCGGTCTAGGAATGGTAGAACGATGGGTTCGATGACGGTTTGGATGTACCGTGCACTATTCAGTGTCCCCTCGACGATCACCAGTGGTGTACGGCCAGTGTAGGAGATCGCTCTCCACACCATGATGCCGGGTGTTGGCCCTGTGTGCCTCGGTCGTATGCAGTCCTGATTGTGGCGCTCACCTGCACGGCGCCAAACACGCATACGACCATCATTGGCACCGAGGCAGAAGCGACTCTCATCGCTGAAGACGACACGTCTCCATTCGTCCCTCCATTCACGCCTGTCGCGACACCACTGGAGGCGGGCTGCACGATGTTGGGGCGTGAGCGGAAGACGGCCTAACGGTGTGCGGGACCGTAGCCCAGCTTCATGGAGACGGTTGCGAATGGTCCTCGCCGATACCCCAGGAGCAACAGTGTCCCTAATTTGCTGGGAAGTGGCGGTGCGGTCCCCTACGGCACTGCGTAGGATCCTACGGTCTTGGCGTGCATCCGTGCGTCGCTGCGGTCCGGTCCCAGGTCGACGGGCACGTGCACCTTCCGCCGACCACTGGCGACAACATCGATGTACTGTGGAGACCTCACGCCTCACGTGTTGAGCAATTCGGCGGTACGTCCACCCGGCCTCCCGCATGCCCACTATACGCCCTCGCTCAAAGTCCGTCAACTGCACATACGGTTCACGTCCACGCTGTCGCGGCATGCTACCAGTGTTAAAGACTGCGATGGAGATCCGTATGCCACGGCAAACTGGCTGACACTGACGGCGGCGGTGCACAAATGCTGCGCAGCTAGCGCCATTCGACGGCCAACACCGCGGTTCCTGGTGTGTCCGCTGTGCCGTGCGTGTGATCATTGCTTGTACAGCCCTCTCGCAGTGTCCGGAGCAAGTACGGTGGGTCTGACACACCGGTGTCAATATGTTCTTTTTTCCATTTCCAGGAGTGTATTTGCGACTGGGAAAGGAAATGACCAGTAGAGGTACGAGGTATCCTCCGCCAGGCGCCGTGAGGTGGATTGCGAAGTGAGTTCTCTGCTCCCCAGCCACTGTCTTGGCGCTTCGATGGATTATTTAACCAGCAGCCTAAAAGTTTCTTTCCCCGATTTCTAGGAAAATGTGCGTTGCGGGTCACATACGTTACGATGATGAAAAATCCTCGATTTTCAACTATCTACCGATATCGACGATTTTGAGTCAGCTGTCCGCCATGAACATGAGGAGCGTTTTTCTGTAAAACAGAGGGTCGTTGAGCAAAAATATCTTGGTCAGTGGTGTGGCACTTTAAACAGATCAGGTAATTAACAAAAATTCAATTTGTTGAAGACACAAGTGTTATTGTGAAATATATAGAATGTAATGTAAATAGGGCACTCGATGATTTTAGCGATTGCCTTACAAAGAGCAGAAAGACGCTTAACTGCAATGAAACACAACGCGCATGCAGTCTGTGACACAGAATTCTTTTTTAGTGATGTGGTGAACAGATAATCAGCGAAATCGAGATTTAAAATTCGTAGGACTGAATATAGATGAAAGGATTTCGTGCAGAAATTAAATATCGCTGTTTATACTACAGCAATAATCTCCACTGCCTCAGACACTGAAAACCGTGTATTTTCGGGCAGTTAGTTGCGTTCACAAATAATATTCTCAGCCCATAAAAGGGAATTGAGAAAGATATTCGGTCTCAGTTCGCGGCTTTGGTGCAAGTCTGCTGTCCTTGCACGTGGCATTTATGGTTAATAACGTGCATCGCTCAAAAGGACCTTACAGCTGAACTCAGAAAAAACGATTTTCACTTGTTTAAGCATATTGTACAGAAAACTGTACACTATTATGCAGGTTTCATTTGCTATAGACTTCCGCAAGGACTGCAAATTTTGAGTGATAAATCCCAAATTTCCAATTTTAATAGTTGATTGGCTTCCTTGCGGTTCGCTCCTTTTATTCTGTATAGTTCTTCCTCACAATACTTTAGAGCATCACACTGTAACATCGGAGTTGTTTAGAGTCAGCGCCGTCTGTCCATATTTTACAGGTTTCCCTATATCCCCCTTGCACATTGCTGCACTCCACAGCTTCCTCGATACATGCCACATGTCTTGTAGGCGGTCAACCTCGTCTCCTTGTTTCCTCTAGGATTTATCCCTGGTCATCTGTTATCATCCATTCGCTCTAAATGGGCGTTTTGTAGTAATTTCTGCCCTTCGCATTAGTTTCCACGATATTCCATTCCACTTCCATAATTTTTCAGTTTCCTTCTTCTCTAATGTGGCCTTATCTCCAGTAAGTCCATTTCCTAGGATAGCAGCTGATCTGTTCCTCTCTACCTTCTGAACCAAGGCTTCTGTTTTCTACACAATCTTTTTACTTTTATTTGTGATTCTTATTACTCCAAGGGATTGGATCTAATTGTCGAATGACAATTTTCCCTTCTTCAATTTTATTTTCGATATCTTCTGCATTCTTTCCATTCGCAGCTAAAATGACACGTAGATATTTAAAAGAACAACAACATTTCTTACAGAAATTCCCAGCATGTAAATCACGCTGTTATTCACTACCCATTTTCATATGCTCTGTTTTAAGTGTATGTTAATTTTTTAACCTCACTTGTCACGTTCTTCAGACAGCTTCCACAGCTAATACATAGAGTCGCCACTATTTTCAGCAATTATCACCTGGCTACCTGTGAACAGGGGAGACTATCATCTGCCACTGACATTCCCATAGGGTTTCGTTTACTTCGCCATACACGCCATGGACCAATGCACGGTTTCGTTGCGGTATATTGTGATAAACTGCTCCGACTCATACGTTTACTAACAGAAGTCTCGTCGAGTGCACTTTTGTGTCATTTTCCGTAGCACTTTCTGCTGCCGCTGATTTCTCAGCCTCTCGTGTTCTATACAGCGTTGTTCAATACTACGCAGTCTATTCGAAATAAAAACGTCGACGCCCACACGGTATTCTGTATAGTCCTGGGATTCTATTTTATATTTCGCAGGCCTCACTACTCGTCGAATTTTTGCTGGTGGCCTTAAGACTGAGTTGATTTTATGCTCCTCTCGTAGACGGCTATATTTTCCTGTTACTGACCACTGAACGGCAAAAACACAAAGTAATTCGCGTCTTTCTCGATGGCCTTCTGCTTACGAGTCTTCGGTGAAGTGATTTGCGAAACTTGTCGCTTGTTGTGGCCGTTGCTTTTGAACAGTTTCCGCTAGTGGCAGGATTCTTTCGACAGGTTTTCAGCGTCTGAAACGGTTTTCCGCCCGATGCAGCTAATCCTCAGAACAGAACGTTTCTGTGCTTGGCTGATAGTAACTGGCAGCTACACGCTGGTTCGTCCACCATATAAGGTATACGTATTGTACGTAAGATTGTAAACCTTTTTTGTGTTTTATGTCTTATAGTCGTTTTCACTTTTTCCAGATTTCCTTACCTGCGGTCTGCGTGTAGCGCCTCGTAACAGCTTCGCCTCACAATGTTGGACGGGACTCGACAGATTAAAATTAAACCGAGTGCTACTGTTGTGACAGTTTGTGAAAACGTTCAGAGTGCAGAATGCGCCTATCTAGCTTTGGCCATGGCGATTCTTGATCGGATTTCGTTGGGGCAGTGGGCATCCTTTGTGATAAAACTTTCCAGGTACTTGAACTGATTCACATTTTCCAGTTCCCGATTGTCAACAGTTATTTTCAAGTGTTTCTCACTTTTGATTTTTCGATGTTGATTTCCATGCCGTATTTTCTTCCCGTTTCCCCCAAATTGTTCATCATGTGTTGCAGCTGTCACTGATTTCTGGCCAGCACTACCAGGTCGTCTGCATACTTGATGGTGTCGATGAGGCGTCCTCCTACTTTGAAGCTTCCGCATCCTTTCAGCGCTGCTCTCGCCAGCATTTCTCCACACAGGTTGAAGAGACCTGGCCACAGACAACATCCTTGTCTCACTCCCCTTCCTATTTCCACATTTCGTTTCTCCATAGTTCAGTCGTTAGAGAAACGTTTGAGCACCTTTTAATGATGCTCAAAATCATGCAAAATAAGTGAGGTCCGACTGAGAATTTACAGTTCGGAGTTTAACTTAGAATCTTGGAATTTAAAGACTGCTAGAGGATATTTGTCTGCTAGAATTTCACTCAGTTGTCCCCTGACGTCACTACCACAGACCATCTCAGATGCTATGGTTAACGATTTGCAGAGCAGTACATCTACATGGATACTCTGCACATCACATTTAAGTGAGAAGAGATAGACATGATCCAGCGAAAAGCAGCGCGATTCGTCATGGGGACATTTAGTCAGCGCGAGAGCGTTACGGAGATGCTGAACAAGCTCCAGTGGCGGACACTTCAAGAAAGGCGTTACGCAATACGGAGAGGTTTATTATCGAAATTACGAGAGAGCACATTCCGGGAAGAGATGGGCAACATATTACTACCGCCCACATATATCTCGCGTAATGATCACAACGAAAAGATCCGAGAAATTAGAGCAAATACGGAGACTTACAAGCAGTCGTTCTTCCCACGCACAATTCGTGAATGGAACAGGGAAGGGGGGATCAGATAGTGGTACAATAAGTACCCTCCGCCACACACCGTAAGGTGGCTCGCGGAGTATAGATGTAGATGTAGATGTAGATGTAAGTGTCTGTCATAGGGTTCATCGAATCACCTTCACAATTCTCTTTTATTCCAATCTCGTATAACGCCCGGAAAGAACGAATACCTATATCTTTCCGTACGAGTTGTGATTTCCCTTATTTTACCATGGTGATCGTTTCTCCCTATGTAGGTCAGCGTCAACAAAATATTTTCACATTTGGAGGAGAAAGTTGGTGATTGGAATTGTTGTGGACTGTCAAGGCACCCAGTCCACAGTGACGGGTAGCCGATTTAAAGGCACGCGTACACACACGCCGACTGGCGTGATTTCTGGAACGGGATAGTTAGTGAATGCGATAAACAAAAGAACGTAGCTACTAGAACACTTAACTTTTATGCATCCTTTGGTATACAGCAATCTTGATGATACAAGTGAGACTCATTAAGATACATGCAATGTTACAAATGGCGCCTTGCTAGGTCGTAGCCATTAACTTAGCTGAAGGCTATTCTAACTGTCTCTCGGCAAATGAGAGGAAGGCTTCGTACGTCTAGTCGCTAGCAATGTCGTCCGTACAACTGGGCGAGTGCTAGTCCGTCTTTCTAGACCTGCCATGTGGTGGCGCTAGGTCTGCAAGTACTGATGGCGGCGACACGCGGGTCCGACATGTACTAATGGACCGCGGCCGATTTAAGCTACCACCTAGCAAGTGTGGTGTCTGGCGGTGACACCACAGGAATTTTGTGAGAATATTGCGTTCCGCAACGAAAAACGCCAAATCCTGTATCATTTACGTGACCCTCTCTCCCCTATTTCGCGATAATACAAAACTTGCTGCCCTTCTTTTACCTTTTTCGATGTACTCCGTCAATCCTATCTGGTAAAGATCCCACACCACGCAGCAGTTCTGTAAGAGAGGACGGACAAGCGTAGTGTAGGTCTGTTACATTTTCTGAGTGTCCTACCAATGAAACGCAGTCTTTGGTGAACCTTCCCCACGATATTTTCTGTGTGTTCCTTCCAATTTAAGTTGTTTGTTATTGTAATTCTAGGTATTTGGTTGAATTTATGGCTTTTAGATTTGACTGATTTATCGTGTAACCGACGTTTAATAGATTTCTTTTAGTACTTATGTGGATGACCTCACACTTTTCGTTATTTAAGGTCAATTGCTAATTTTTGCACCGTACAGGTACCTTTAATAATAGTAGAATCTTTTCTACTAGTAATTCTATTGCTAAGATCTTAACCACTGTGCTTTATTTAGCAATATAATCTCAATAAGTAAAATATTTTGCCGCTTGATTTCAGTAGTGGGGCAATGACAGTGTCACACCACGTTTCGTACATTAGGGGCCAAGCATTATTTTCAGGGGCAAACTTGATTGTTTTTTGACCTTAACCTGTTGTTCGACTAAGTGGTTTATGACCCCATGAGGGTTGATTTATGACCACCTGGGGACTGGGTATAATCCTTCCTTCTGAGAAATCCCTCCCCCTCCACCTCCCCCACTCCTCTGAGAACTTCCCTCAGCGATGCAAGCACACCTTGGATATCAAATTAATTGAATAATTAATTAAATAGATAAATTAATTATCCCCTCCCCCTCCTCGGAAATCCTCCCAGACCTCCCATCCCGACCCTCTCCCATTCCCTCTCCCATCCCCCATCTGGAAATTGTCAGGAAAAGAAACCCAGTCTGCGCTGGTCATGACAGGAAATTGAATTACACAGCAAAGGATGTACTGTTTGTTTATAAATTTCAATTTTCAGGGGTTGGCTCTCTTTATGTGGTGGGAAAAGTTCACATCCAGGAACTGCATGTCCTAATTGTGTAATTACACTGCTGTAGATTGGAGGTGTTGTCTTGTCTTGCTGGGAAATTTTCATGTGTGTGCTCAGTGCCATCACCAGAAGACTTCCCCCCCATGCTCCCCCCCCCCCCCCCATCCCAAAAATGCTGCTGTTTTTTTCTCCATGAGGGTTGCTTTATGACCACTTGGGGACCGGGTATAATCCTTCCTTCTGAGAAATCCCTCCCCCTCCACCTCCCCCACTCCTCTGAGAACTTCCCTCAGCGATACAAGCACACTGGAGAGGAAGGATCCCACGACACGAAATTCAAATCAGTGTCAGCACTACGATGATGCATATTCTTTATTTAATCAGTTTGTGCAGGACAGGGCGCCCCCACTTGGGTAGAGCTCACGTCTGCACCCCCCAATAACAGCAAGTGCAGAGGAATGGAATGAAGTGCATTACGGCAGCCACCGTTTGGCGTCTCTCGCATGTGTGTCTGTCGTCTGGGCGCCACCACGAAGTTTTAAAACTGCCCTACGTCCTAATTACAGATCATAGTACTAAATATCACCAACCACGGACCGGATACCGGCCTCCTTTGATCTCACAACTCCCAAACGAACAAAGGACCAAGTGGCGACATTCTGTTGAGAGGGAAAATCCAGGCTTCTTTCCTGTTTGTATCTCTCTCAAGAGTCCACTTCCTGTTTGTCTGTGTGAACCAAGATTTCCAAACACACAGACATAGGTTTTCATCTCTCCTCAGAATGCTGTGTTACCATTGGCTAATTCTGGGGGCAAAGGAAGAGCTGACGCATTTCCGATATCAAAAACAGAGGGAAAGAGTCCGCTTCCACTACCCTATCAAATTAATTGTTTAACAATGTACAGGGGTCAAACAGATCGCTTAAAATACTCACCACCACGTTAAGATGATCCTTCTTCGTAATAAAAACATTTTGAACATTTGAGTATCGTATGCAAACGTTGTGCAAACCGAATAATTAAATTTCCGCCAAAAATAGATCGTAGTGCTAAATATATCTGAGGACTTATATGCGTCAGAGTTTTAGAACACAAGTGCCCTCCTCCATCGCGGTGTTTCCACTAAGCAAATCAGGTGAAGAATTCCAACTCGTCGCACACGCGATTGCAAAAACTGCACCATTCACCAACTGCCGGGTCGTGCAGGACATGGCATCATCTCGTGGGTGAGGCCCACACACAGCTATGCTGGCAGCTGTGCGCCCATCCTCCGGCATCCACACGCCCGCTGTGCCGAATGCTCTGAGGTCAGAGAGACTGTCACCAAGCAGTCAACCGATCAATTCACATGGGTGGAATAATCATTCAGTGCAAACACCCATCATCTTGAATCTCCTCGTGCAACACACACATCCACCTCTGTCGGCGCTCACCTGGTACTCTGCAGACAAGAACAGACAGATCTCCTCATTCTTTGTACCTACATCTACATCTACATCCATACTCCGCAAGCCAACTGACGGTGTGTGGCGGAGGGTACCTTGAGTACCTCTATCGGTTCTCCCTTCTATTCCAGTCTCGTATTGTTCGTGGAAAGAAGGACTGTCGGTGTGCTTCTGTGTGAGCTCTAATCTCTCTGATTTTATCCTCACGGTCTTCTCGCGAGATATACGTAGGAGGGAGCTATATACTGCTCGACTCTTCGGTGAAGGTATGTTCTCGAAACTTTGACAAAAGCCCGTACCGAGCTACTGAGCGTCTCTCCTGCAGAGTCTTCCACTGGAGTTTATCTATCATCTCCGTAACGCTTTCGCGATTACTAAATGATCCTGTAACGAAGTGCGCTGCTCTCCGTTGGATCTTCTCTATCTCTTCTATCAACCCTATCTGGTACGGATCCCACACTGGTGAGCAGTATTCGAGCAGTGGGCGAACAAGCGTACTGTAACCTACTTCCTTTGTTTTCGGATTGCATTTCCTTAGGATTCTTCCAATGAATCTCAGTCTGGCATCTGCTTTACCGACGATCAACTTTATATGATCATTCCATTTTAAATCACTCCTAATGCATACTCCCAGATAATTTATGGAATTAATTGCTTCCACTTGCTGACCTGCTATTTTGTAGCTAAATGATAAGGGATCTATCGGCAGCGGCTTGGATGTTTACAGTAGTTCTAAACAATTCTACCCCAGCATAGACCCGCCATACTGATGGAAGTCCAAGACATTAATTAAAATTTGTGCACAGCTGGGATTTGAACGCAGGTGTCCTTCGAGAATGCTAGCCATTACACCACGGCAACACTATGACTAACATTGCTGCACGATCTACCGAAGTCCAAACCCCTCCCCCAACACAGACTTCAGTCCATATCTTCAGCTTACTTGCCCCTTCTTAAACCGCCACTGTTGCTGAGGCTCCCCGGCATTGTAATAGCACCCCAGAATTGGACGTAGCGGGAAAATCCTGTACCTCAGGTGTCGGTGATCTATAGATCTTATAATTTCATTTCCATTGAGGAGAAGTAAATTATAAGATCTATAGATGCGCGGCACTCCCCCGATTTTAAAAATCCACTTTACCCAATCTGAGACAGCGATGTTGTTGACCATACACCTAGAATTTCTCACGCAAAATATAGATTTCCTCCTTTTATACCAGGTATTTTCGAAAACAGATGAAATCGGAGCGTACACACATTTTCACATCGCATAAGTATCGTTTCTTGTTGTGAAAATCCTGTAACAGTATGATATAGACCATATTTCCTCTAAGTATTCTCTCGGCAGGTAAAAACACATGTTCTGATAAGCTGTTATGTCCTACATTACAGGACTAAAATATTAAACTCATATTTGGCTCATGACACAGTGCTAAGATCTACCTCTCTCACAGGATGCCTCCTCACTTTCGAACTCCTTTAAAGTAACCAAATGCTTCGGCACATACGAAGTCCTTTAAGGTAACGGCACAGAGAAGTTCTGAATATCACATTTATTCTACGTATCACTTCATACATTCAGTAATACATCTGATTTCATTACGATCGTCATCTCTCCCAGTGTATATGGGAGACCGGAATTTCGATAAACAGATATCGCTGCAACGAAAAAACTGCCTTGGTTACCGCTCCATCCCAAGAATCATATCCGTGCTATCGTAGCCATCGATTCCATCCACCAGGTGGCTCATCATTAGCATCAAATTGGTAAGCTAATAATTTAAACTGATCATGAGAGTTACTTTGTAAGGCGAGTAATTTTTTTTTCAGCTATCGGATTACACTCTCCAGGTAGCTCAAATTGGAATCCTTCGAGGGAAGACGATTTTCTTTTTGAGGAACACTATTGAGAACCGACATTTGAAGCTGACTGCACAAAAATTCTACACCAACAACATACATTTTGCGTAAGGACCACGCTATTACAAACACAATCACGACGATTATATTACCTTCATCCTGCATAAAAAGCCGTCTTGATTGTGCAGGCACACACAATAGTCGCTGACGATATGCATCTTAAGAACTATACATGCTTTTTAAATCGAGGTGTGATATTGCTTTAGAATGAGGAAGTCTTTCACACAAATTGTGCGACATTGATATAGACAGTGATTACAGGGGCGTGTATTTACAGACCGAAAGCGCAGGCGCATGTCACCAGCTGTGAAAGCTCGTAATAAAATCACCCTTCTTACCGAATTTAGGAAGTGATTCGGCTAAGGAACGTGGTATTAAGCCGATATTTGCAACTCCCTCATTCTGCTGCTAGATATTTTTCATGCTAAGAAACCATATTTATAGTGCATTCTGTCCTGATGCCATGTAGACAGTGTAACAGATGTACTGCAATACACCCACAGGGCTATAGGCGAGGGAGAATGGTGGTCGATTGGGAATGGTCACATGAAGTAGATGGAGTACTATGTGAGGAATCGCTTAAAAATGCAATGCTGGACTGAAGTTGTAAGAAATGTACAAAATCCTAAATTCTGGCTCTTCAGATCTATAGTGTTATGCTCTCTGGTAGAAATTCTGTCAGCGGTTTGAATTAAGTCTCACGCTTGTTTGGATCCTATGGAGATGTATTTTAATGATTACAGCCACTGGCGAATTCGTGGCACGCTCACATCACGAAACGAGTCTCCTTTATCGAATCTATCTGCTAAGGACCCCATAACTCCAGCACGGTTTTAGACAGTCTCTCTGTATCTTATAACAGCTCCTCAGTCTCTAACCCACCCTCCGTGCAGCTTTCTCCATGTGATCGTTCCAGTCAAGTCGGAATGAGCGGAAGCCAGAGAGTGCTACATCTATCGCCCTCTGCGTCCTGTAGAGAAACAGGGTGAGCTGAGTTGATGCGACAGGACCAATGTTTTGACAACCCAGTGGAAAAGGGAATACGTTGTTGTAGCTCTACCAACCGTGTACAATGTGTAAGGCCAGCGTCAAGCAAAGCTCTCTCCTACAACATGAGGTAGCAGAAAAGACAGTATGAGCAGTTACGGTGGTGTTTCTTATCGAGAAAATTAGGAATACTTCACATCATATGGGAATTGGAAGATGGCAGAGGATTTTGCTACTGCATTGCTGTGCGTTTCCCAACTATGTACAGGTACTGCAGTCCAGAGGAGATTTATGTCTCTCAGTGAGCATTCATGTTTGTCACCCAAATATTCCCTCCCTCCTTGTTATTCTGTACCATCCAACAGAGAAGAACTACGAATTATAGAAACTTTGCTAATGGCACCCAGTAGAGAACTCGACAAGGTGTTATGCACCCCTCTCTTCTGATATATCGAAAACGAATACTGCCTGCATGCCGATGTCGCGCGTATGTGGCGACCCTACTAAGTATACGGGTACCGGTCCACTGGAGCAGGTGGCCAGTCATCGACGTCCCTTGCACAGACCAGTGTAAAGTTTTGTCACCTGTACTGGAGGAGAACCACATCCCACAGACTGCCGATCGCAAGAGAGGTTTCCTATGTTGTTCTTTCATAAACAGTTTGATACATTGTTTTTTTCTGCTGTAACACATCCAAGCTGTGTATGACTAAAACTTTGTACGCTGCCATCCATTTTGTTTTTCCACTAGGACTTCGAGGTCTGTGACAGGTGCCAAACCTAAATTAACACATTTCTCACACAAAGCTGGGCATTGCGTGGTGTTAACTATGGACATCGCATAGTGTAAACTATGCTGCTCTCACAACACACAGAATGGCTGAAATAAAAGATAGAGGCGGTGTTCCTTATTGAAAAAATGTGGAGGACAGTGTGACAACGAAAACCGGAAGAGTTTGTGGCATTGTGGAGCATTTCAAAACAGTTATCCGAAGGTGCTTGATGAAACTCATGTTCCACATTGATCTGGTAACAGATGCCTATGTGTTTCGTTTTTGAAATGACCTTGAGAATTAATTCTTCCTATTGCGGCCATGTATGCAATCACATGTGTGCTGGCCATCCCTGGAAGGTGTTGCTCCCTCCAAGACTCTCTCCATCTCAAACAACTGGTGTTGGTCAATCATTATGTGGTAATCAGCAGTGCACCTGTGGATGAATGACACCTTCATTATAGTACCATGTGCTGTAATATGCACCACAATTTTAGCAATTTTACCAGTTTTTCCATAATTTCAACGTCAACCAGTGACGCAGCAGCACACTTCCCAATTTCTCTTTCTTCGTTAAACCATATACTAGATTGAAAATGTTGATAGATGACTATTCGGTATGTCCATTCATGGTTAATTCTTGGACATGTACACTGTAGTATACCAGACAGCGTCCTGTACTGATGGAGTTAGGTTACCTACCCATCTCTAACGATTCGATCGTAATACAGAATTTACGATTATGGTTGGCCATCTGTCGCTATGTGGATGGGAGTCACAGAGCATTCTCACATTCTTAGCTTAAAGTTGGAGATTGAAAGTTCAGCCAACATTGTCTTTGACCATCCCTCCCTGTGACACTGTAGCCGATATAATTTGGAACTGACCCAAAGTTGGAGGGTGCTATACCTGCTACATTCCACATCTCGTGAAGCAACAGAGCGAGTTGAGTCTGTAACTGCTGTTCAGCTAACACCGTTCTGTACCAGCCTTACTCACAGCGCCCATGTAAGTGCGCGAGATCTCTCCAGATGCATGCATGTTAAGGAGGTTAGCAAACGTTGCCAGTGTATAGTAGATATGAGAATGTTGTGATGTAGCAGATGGTTAAAAAGAAAGATGAGATTTACGCATGATGGAACTCCAGATGGACAGAATTTGAAGCTAATAATTCTGAAGTATTGTTCCAGTGTCTTGTGTCCGTATCAGGAAGGTATCGTAAAGAGAGAAATGATTGTGGAATATAAATATATTCCAAGGACTACATGGTTCTGCACTTAAACATGCTATAATGATAGAGCTGTGTGATTTCTAACCCATTACTCGTGTGGAATGCAATGCTGTTAATATTCCAACATAAGGAATATATTTCCAGCGCATGTCTTGATTTTTCCTGCAAGTTTCTCTCCAATAAACTTTGGTGACAAACTGTAAGGTGCTAAAACACCCACCTTGCACACCACAGAAGCACTAGATAGGTTTCTGGAGGTATATGGCGCCTGCTGTTTACGAAGTTCAAGCCCAATTATGGTTCAGAAATTCTGATATGTTCACAACAGTCCTGTAAACGGATCGTCGGCACCAGAAACCGGATACAAAGAAATAGCATCATCTTACAAGACAATAAACACCACAATCAGTAGCCAGAGGAGATGTAACAGTCTTATTGCAGTTTACCACAGCCTCTGGCCATCCTCCTCTTACACACAGAGGTCATGGTCTGATGTTCGGTTGTATTGCTCATGTGCGGGATAATGTGGCCATTTTGCCTTGACACCACCTCTCTAGAATGCCTTCTGTTTTCACTATTAAGATGTGTACATGTTGCATCAGTTCAGAACAGACAATTTTATTGATTTTGGTCAGTATTCATTTCATGGTATTTTGTCTCTAATCTTATGTATCCTCAGTCAACTTCAGTAATTTTGCTAGGTATTCGCGATTTTATATATTTCATCCTATTTCCCTGAATTTTGTGTACTTCACATCAATTTTTAGTGATTATAACAGGTTTTCCTCGAATTTTACCTATTTGATGCCATTTTTCATTTCTTTCGATAGTTTTCCATATGTACAGTATATGGTCATATTGTTGACATACCCATGTGTTGTTTGATGATAGTGACACAGCATTCTGAGGAAAGATGAAAACCTCTGCCTCTGCGTTTGGAGACGTTGGTTCGCAAAGACGAACAGGAAGTGGCCTCTTGAGAGAGACAGAAAGTGAGTCTGGATTTTGGCGCCACTTGATGCTGTGTTTAGGGGTCGTGAGATCGAAGGAGGGTGATATCAGCTGCACGATTCGTGGTATTCAGTGTCATTGTCTGTAATTAGGGAATTGGCAGTTTTTTATGTTTGTGGCAGCGCCAGGACGGTACACACACACATGCAGGAGACCCCCCAATCGTGGCTACTACACCGCACTTCATTTAATTCGCGGTGCTTACAGTTACTGTGTCACGGGAAGTGGGGATGGGGGCTGCGGATGTGAGCTTTACCACAGTTGGCGATCCCTGTCTTCCACAGACTGATTAAGTAAAGAATATGCATCAATGCGTTACTGACATTAATTTGAATTTCGTGGCATTCCTCTCCAGCACAGAGTGAGTCTTATTCCAGACAATTTTTCTGGGATGGGTGGGAGGAGGGATGTCCTCTGATGGTGGCATTGTGAACTAGCTCAGTCAATCCCCTCATGTCAAGGTGACTGCACACATAAAATTTCCCAAGAAGACTATGCCTCCAGTCTACAGCAGTGTAAGGATGTAATTAGGACATGTAGTTGCTGGAAGTGAGCTTTGCCACCAAATAAAGAGATTCAAAACTTGAAAACTTAATTGTATAAATATACGGTGTGTAATTGAATTTCTCTTGTGAGATCCCTCGTTTCCAGCACAGAGTGGGTCTTGTTCCCACCAATTACCATATGGGGAGGAGAGGGGGATGGGGCAGCGAGATAGGTAGGCTGGGGGGATTTCTCAGGAGAGTGAGAGGGTAATTAATTTATCGATTTAATTAGTTACTCAATTAATTTGATATCAAAAGTGCTTGTATTGGGAGGGTAGTACTGAGAGGGTTGGGGGAGGTGGAGCGGTGGGGTGTTTCTCGGAAGGGGGGATTATACCTAGAGGGTCATAAATCAATCTTCAGGGGGTCATAAACCTCTTAGGTTAAGGTCATAAATTAGTCGAGTTTACCCCTGTTTGTATGCAACCTGTAGTGTGGCGTGAGACTGCCGTTGCCCCACTACCGACCTCACGTGGTGTTAGGGCAGACAGCACTGTCTACATACAAGCATCCTTCAAATGACAAGTAAAATATCGAACTTTATATTCTCAGTTAGCACCTCATTTGTCGTGCATGATTTCCAGCAAGATTGAAAAGTGCGTCAAATTTTTCGCTAATCTATTTTATTTCTTACTTTTGGACTTATCATTTCACAAAACTGTTGGACGTTTTTCAGTGTTTTTTTTTTTTTTCGTCGAGTAATTGGTTCTTCAATATGCTGTGTAACAACTGCTGATGTTACTAAGAAGAATAATGCTACGTTTCAGGTTTTTCTCCCTGATAGCAACAAATGACTTGGCAAACGGATTGTTGTATACCATTCAGCGTTAACTGTTCTTCGCTCCTCTAAAGCAATGGTCGTGACATGTCCCGCATAGCCAGTGTGATTGTGATGGATGAGGCAGTCTGTAGGTTTAGTTTTGGATCCCAGGCCTCACTTTAATTGGAGCCTTAGTCCCGGTTTGTAAGGCTTTTGCGCCATCCTTCCTTCGATAGACTTCTTAACACGCTGCCCCACACACAAACGTATCACTCTTTTTGACACTATAATGAGGGTTTAATGCACCCTATTTAAATTAAACGCTGTTTAAAGGTATTTTTCCCCACACAAAGTGCACCAAGTGTAACAGTGTCACATGAGAGCTACAAAGAAATTGTCAACAACGTGTCTGCCACTTTAAACACACATCCACGCACTCAGATGCCACATGTAACGCTACCACACCCAAGTGTAACACTCTCGCAGCGGGCAGAGGAATGAATGTTCAAAACATCGTACGTCACATTATGTACATGGGGATACTACGTGTGATTTACATATGAAGGTCCAGTACGTCCGCCTCCAGTTCTAGGTTTTGAATTGTAGACAACTTGCTTACCTCGCATCTCATAGACGTTGCTGCAACTGGTTTCTTCTGCATCGGTCGCCAACTCTAACGTCTCTGCAGTAAAAAGTGCATAATAATGCGGCAAGAACGTAGGTTCAAATGCTGACCACAATGAGAATCGTAAGATGTCAGGATGTCAACTAATTTAGTTTCATTTTTCAATTGCAAAATCAGGTAAAAGGCGATTTCTAGGGCCATTCTAGTAGTAGGGAGATGGCGCTGTCGTTGCAATTTTGATATCAAATTGATATGCAACTTAATTAAATTGATCAATTAATCACCCCTGCCCCACTACCAGATGACGTCACGTGCATGTGGGCCCCAGGCCCCTCCTCCACCGTCCTCCTCCCCCAACTTACTCTATTGGTGAAAATTTCGAATTTTGCCGCGGATTTCGAATTTTCGTCGGAATTTCTTTGTCCCAGGGCTGTGCTGCGTCCCAAGCCACCCAAGAATTGGCGGGAAATTAAAATTGGCGGGACTCGAACCCTGGTCCTCCAGGACGGAATGCCCAAATGCGTCCCCCAACACAATTATACCACCAGAGGCGCTTGGAACTGATGGAAAATTAAAAATTGAGTGCCCTTTCCGGGACTCGAACCCAGATTCTACTGGATGGAAAGCCCCCAACACATGGAAACTGCCCAGATGCGGGAGAGGAGTCTCGGTCCGGCACACAGTTTTAATCTGCCAGGAAGTTTCATATCAGCGCACACTCCGCTGCAGAGTGAAAATCTCATTCTAGGTTAGTGTACTTTATTTATTGTGGTCAGGAAACTGACGCAAAGATCGATCCTAATTACGTAATTAATCAAAAAGATCGGGCCTATTTACACAACTATATGCATGGAACTACACTAGGGCCGTCTAAAATCGCAATACATCTAAAAAATTGACGATGCCATACAAGTGGTGTTATCCAGCTGGGAAAAAATTTCGCAATACCACTCGAAACTAGCGAAAGACACACTCAAACTCTGCCCTACACCTACAAGTTGGTGGGAAAAGGAGGGGATGTAAGGTACTTTATTCTTTTTGGTGGGCAATACACTCATCTGACGAGATGCCGGTGCTGGACAGAGAGGAGTTTAAAAAGTGTATTACCTGAAAGCATACAGTACCTATCGCTGTTTGACGTCAAACGCCTGCTCCAAAACCATCCTGAAGCCCAGGTAATCGAAGCTAGTACATGCTATAACTGCTGATGGAGAAAAATGCGTGGTAGTTCTAATTACACTTCGAAATTGTCGTGAAAAAATCAGTGCTCGTAATGAACGGGTCATAATGCAGCACATTTATTGGGGAAAATCGTCGTCCTAGAAGACTCCAAAGTGGGCTGTAATTGAACTGTGTTCTCCTTGATAGGCGTCCACAAACTGCCAAAAATCGAGGCCCTCTTCCTCCCTCCCTCCCTCCCTCCCTCCCTCTCCCCTCCCTCCCTCCATCCACCTACTGGGGGCCCAGGCATCTTCAAATAGCCAGCTACTCCACCTCGTGGCACGTGCTGTCCACTGCCCACCTTGAGGTGATGGTCCTTCGCCGATACAAAAGCAGGTATAGTTGACTAAGCAATAGGATGTAAAAGGATGGCTGTCCCGAGTGCAACCTGATCGTCTGTGGTTAGGGGCACGCACCTGCAGTCTACGCAGGCCCCCAACGCCTCGAATAGGCCTCTTCTTCTGCTTTGGAAACACTTTCATTTAAGGTCAACAACTCTTTCCTGCAATCTGTTAAAAGTATTTCTCTAATTCCAGAGAACAGTCCAGTTGGTCCGAAGCACTCGGCTTTCCACCGTCTGGACGCCACCTTAAGGCGGTGCTCCTACGCCAACACAATAGCGTGTATAGTCAACTAAACATTAGCAGATAAAAGGACGTCCACTTGTCGGTCTAAAATACAGCGACAGAGCCCCCTCGGCAGAGAGCGGCTGTGTCCGGCGACCGCCCACAGCAGACGCGCCCCCGCTGGCCGCACTCGGCCCTACACGGTGTGCCTAGACAACAAAAAAGGGAAATTTAGTACCGTAACCCAGCCCATCCGGAGAACGCTCCAGATGGCTGTTTCAAAAGCCAGTTCTGCCTAAAGCGAGTGTAACCTCACGCCGCATCCCTCAGAACCGTGATAAATGACTGCAATCCCGACCGAGGGAGAGCCACAGCTGTTAGGGAACCCGCCCTCTGTCCTGTGCTGGAGTATTTCTCATCAACACGACTCCTATAATAAATCAACTATTAAAAAAACACAATATCGCCAATAATAAATTAGGAAAAAAAGCTTCGACTATTTTGTAGCGAAACTTACTGATCACCGCAGAATGCCCTCGTTATCTCGAACACTCATCAGGGCAAAGAACACATCAAAAAACGTTTTGCGTCACCTCTGTTCCGAGAATTTCGGAGCCTGCACAGAAAACTGGAATAGAGATCAACATAAACGTCATTTCCGCCGTTTTAATTGCGCATGAAAACCACACATTGCAAGTTGTACCACCATACGACCAGACCTTCAGTGGTGGTGGTCCAGACTGCTGTACACACCGGTGTCTCTAATACCCAGCAGCACACCTTGTTGCATTGATGCATGCCTGTATTCGTCATGGCATACTATCCACAAGTTCATCAAGGCACTGTTGGTCCAGATTGTCCCACTCCTCAACAGCGATTCGGCATAGATCCGTCAGCGTGCTTGCTGGGTCACGTTGTCCATAAGCAGTCCTTTTCAATCGATCTCAGGCATGTTCGGCCACACTAGTCGAGCGATGTAGTTATCCTGAAGGAAGTCATTCACAAGATGTGCACGATGGAGGCGCGAACTGTCGTCCACGAAGACGAAGACCTCGCCAATATGCAGCTGATATGGTTGCACTATCGGTCGCAGGACAGCATTCACATATTGTTCAGTCGTTATGGCGCTTTCCGTGACCACCAGCGGCGTATGTTGACCCCACATTAATGACACCCCAAAACATCAGGGAACCTCCACCTTGCTACACTCGCTTGACAGTGTGTCTAATGCGTTCAGCTTGACGGGTTGCGTCCAAACACGTCTCCGACGATTGATTGGTTGAAGGGATAAGCGACACTTATCGGTGAAGAGAACGTGGTGCCTATCCTGAGCGGTCCATTTGGCATGTTGTTGGGCCCATCTGTACGGCGCTGCATGGTGTCAAAGTTGCAAAGGTGGACCTCGCCATAGACGGCGGGAGTGAAGCTGCGCAATGATGCGGCAGCATGCGTCCCAATTTCTCTATCATCATTAAACAGCCCCGCCACTACTTTGCGAGTACCATCGCGAATGTAAGAACAAGACTGTGCAGTACATTCATTCATTGTTAATTCTCGAACATACACACCAATGTATACCAGACAGTGACCTACAAGTCTCTAGTACTTCAATCACAGTGCGTAATTTATGATCTGTCTCTGTGTGGGTGGGAGTCACAGGGCATTCTCGGGAGACCGAAAGATCCCCTCGCGTTGTCTCTGACCAACGCTCCCTGCAGCACTGGCACCGATTTAACCTGCAGCTGACCAGAAGTGGACCGCTGCATTCCACGTTTCGTGTAGCAACAGCGCGAACTGAGACCGTAGCTGCTGTCCCGCACCTATCCGAGAGCACGAGATTTCTCCAGATGTGCGAATGTCGAGGAGGCTAGCGCCCCTTACCAGTGTGTAGTAGGTATGAATCTGTTGTGACGATATGACAGGCGGTTAAGAACAAGAAACGGGTGGTTTTCATGCGTGATGGAGCTCCAGATGGATGGAGTTGCTGCATTTTACGTAAATCAACTACTCTATCAATTCTAAAGTATTTTTCCGTGTCTGGAGTCATTACCGAGAAGGTATTGGTAAGAGAGAGCATAAATACATGCAGTCCTTAGGTTACAAGGTTCTGCGCTTAAAACACGCTAAAATGTTAGATCGTTGCGGTTCCCGACCTATTAGTCGCATGGAATACAACGCTGTTACTATCCCAACGTAAGAAATATATTTTCAGTGCATGATATACATTCTCCTTGCCGGTTTCTCTACGGTGATAAACTGTAAAATGAAAAACTACTTCCTTAAAACATCGATTCCTTGTTATACATGTACAGTATTGCTTTCCACAGGTGTATAGCCCCCACTATTCACATCCGACCACGGTTCAGAAATTATACAATGCTTGCATCAGTCCTATATAAAATGATCTTTAGTAACGGAGAATGCCTCTTACAAAGAAAGAGACAAACGCATAGCAGCGGTGTTTGACATGTGAAATTACACGTCATACCGTCACTAAGTCCGTAAACAGGACATCCGTCAAGCAGATGTATTCGTGGGGATTGTAGTACCTCACAAACACCTGTCGCTAACTTAGAATCACCGCAGTTATGAAACCGAAGACTCGATTTTATGCCCAAGATGCTTCAGGGAGATGGAGTGCGTCGCATAAACTTTCGTTCGTCTAGAGGAATGTGTCAAAACAGGATGGAAGTCCTCTGATGACCGAGAGGTTTGCTGTTAACGATCGCAAGTAGACAATGGTGTAAGCCACACTCAGCTGTCAAGTCGAACGCAGGTTATGTCACACAACTGATGCATCCTGACAGAACAACGGAAAAAATGGTCAAGTGACCTACAGCGACATGTTTTTCTCTCTCTCTCTAGAATGCATCATCAGTCCACTATTATATCCTACCTCGTGACAACTCCATCTCAGCTCATCGCTCCATCCACTCTCGGTCATCCTTTAACACATGTGCAAGTAAGTTTAGAGACAGATTGTTAAATTTCTTCTACAAGAAAGCATCAAAGACAGCAGTCAACTCGCGCATGTCACTATTACGTCAATAGACATACAGTAGAATGTTGCCTCGATGAAAAACAGAAGATTGTATCCCAGGTTCACGGTGCTTCCATCTCGCGATTTTCCCGTATTCCTCTTGCTGTCGAATACTCATTCCCATGTACAACAACTGTCCTGCACCAATCAGAAGACATCTACATCTATCTACGTCTATATCTACGTGATTGCTCTGATATTCACAATAAAGTGCCTGACAGAAGATCTCTCTACCGTTGCAAACTCGAATGGCGCGCGGGAATAACGAGCACTTAAATTTTTCTGTGCGAGCCCTGATTTCTCTTACTTTATCGTGATGACCATTTCAGAATAGGGCGGACAAGTGTGGTGTAAACAGTCTCTTTAGTAGATCTGTTGCACGTTCTAAGTGTTCTGCCAATGAATCGCAATCTTTGATTTCCTCTACCCACAACATTGTCTATGCGATCGTTCCAAATTAGGTTATTTGTAATTGTAATCCCTAATCATACAATGAAGGCTTTCACGACCGGATGTTTCAGCTGTCGAGAATTCTTCCAGGTTGTACGGCCGTGGTCCATGGAACTCTTCCGTCCCTGACGTTTCGTCCAAGGCTACGTCGGACATCTTCGGAGGTGCTTCTGGTTGTGCCGACTGACGAGTCAGACTTAGAAGAGCGGCGGCCTAAATGCCGTGGAAAGTGGGCGTGGTCTGGATCTCACGTGATAAGAGAGATAAACCTTGCAGAAAGATAAAATATAACTATCGATCATAGTACGTCAAAGTAGAAACTTCTCATCGATTCTGTAACGCCACTGTCCATGTATCGCTGAGTTTCATGGCATTTTCTTTTGTGTTAAAATTATCCCCATGTTTATATATTTGGATGGCTTCTCTATATAGCCGTGGATAATAGTTCGTCATAGTACATAAAACTTCAGTTTCCGTAAATTTCACTACGTGATCACCTGACTGGAGAGCATGTTTCGCCACGGCTGACTTGTTTGTTTTCCCTAGTCGGCAAAGACTTATATGTTCCTTAAACCGTGTATTCACGCTTCTCCTTGTAGTTCCAATGTAAATCTTACCACACGTACACGGAATCTTGTATACACCACTTGCCGACAGAATGGGCGTTTATCCTTAACGGAACGAAGTGCTTGGCCTACTTTCTTAGTTGGTCTGAAAATCAGTCGAACGTTATGTTTCCTTAAAATCTTGCCGATTTCATCCGTTACTTTTTTTGATGAAGGGTAGAGAAACCGTATTCTTCCGTCGCTGTGTCCTATCGTTGTCCTTAGGCCTCCTGTTATTAGGTCGCAAAACTCTATTTATTTCCTTACTAGAGTACCCATTCTTCTCAAAAGCCTGCTTTAGATGTTTTAGCTTGGCGTCCAGGTATTTCGGAGTACAAATCCTTTTAGCTCTGTCCCCTAGACTATTAATTACACCTCTTTTCTGTTGTGGATGATGATTGGAATCTTTATGCAAGTATCTGTCGATATGTGTAATTTTCCGAAAGACTTTATGTTTCAGGCTGCCGTCAGTCTGTCTCATAGCGAAGATATCCAACAAAGATATTGCATTGTCTTTATCCATTTCCATGATAAACTGGATTTTATGATTTATACTATTTAAATAACAAAAGAATTCCTCTAAAGCTTTTTTGCCATGTGACCAAACTACAGATGTATCATACACGTATCGATACCATCGTCATGGTTACTTATTCGCTTTTTCCAGAGCTAATTGTTCGAATTTTTCCATGTAAAAATTAGCGATCGTAGGAAACAGTGGGTTACCCATGGCCACATCATCGACCTGCTCATAAAACTCATCTTCCCACTGGAACTGACTAGAGGTAAGACAGTGTCTGAAAAGAGCGGTCAGGGATAGAAGAGTTCCACGGGCATACAACCGGAAGAATTCTCAGCAGCTGTAATCCCTAAGTTTTTAGTTAATTTACAGCCTTCAGATTTGTGTGACTTATCGCGTAATCAAAATTTAGCGGATTTATTTTATTACTCATGTGAATAACTTCACAATTTTCTTTGTACAGTGTCAATTCCCACCTTTCGCACCACACAGATATCTAAATAATTTTGCAATTCGTTTTGGTTCTCTGGTGACTTAACAACACGGTAAATGACAGCATCATCTGCAAATAATCTAAGACGGCTACTCAGATTGTCTCCTTATGTTGCTCATATAGATCAGGAACAATAGAGGGCCTGTAACACTTCCTTGGGGGACGCCGGATATTACTTCTGTTTTACTCGATGACTTTTTCGTCTGTTACTACGAACTGCAAACCCACCCATGAACCATGAACCTTGCCGTTGGTGGGGAGGCTTGCCTGCCTCAGCGATACAGATAGCCGTACCGCAGGTGCAACCACAACGGAGGGGTATCTGTTGAGAGGCCAGACAAACGCGTGGTTCCTGAAGAGGGGCAGCAGCCTTTTCAGTAGTTGCAGGGGCAACAGTCTGGATGATTGACTGATCTGGCCTTGTAACATTAACCAAAGCGGCCTTGCTGTACTGGTACTGCGAACGGCTGAAAGCAAGGGGAAACTACAGCCGTAATTTTTCCCGAGGGCATGCAGCTTTACTGTACGGTTAAATGATGATGCGTCCTCTTGGGTAAAATATTCAGGAGGTAAAATAGTCCCCCATTCGGATCTCCGGGCGGGGACTACTCAAGAGGATGTCGTTATCAGCAGAAAGAAAACTGGCGTTCTACGGATCGGAGCGTGGAATGTCAGATCCCTTAATCGGGCAGGTAGGTTAGAAAATTTAAAAAGGTAAATGGATAGGTTGAAGTTAGATATAGTGGGAATTAGTGAAGTTCGGTGGCAGGAGGAACAAGACTTCTGGTCAGGTGACTACAGGGTTATAAACACAAAGTCAAATAGGGGTAATACAGGAGTAGGTTTAATAATGAATAAAAAAATAGGAATGTGGGTAAGCTACTACAAACAGCATAGTGAACGCATTATTGTGGTCAAGATAGACACGAAGCCCACGCTTACTACAGTAGTACAAGTTTATATACCAACTAGCTCTGCAGATGACGAAGAAATTGAAGAAATGTATGATGAAATAAAAGAAATTTTCAGATAGTGAAGGGTGACTGGAATTCGGTAGTAGGAAAAGGGAGAGAAGGAAACGTAGTAGGTGATGGATTGGGGGTAAGAAATGAAAGAGGAAGCCGCCTGGTAGAATTTTGTGCAGAGCATAACTTAATCATAGCTAACACTTGGTTCAAGAATCATGAAAGAAGGTTGTATACATGGAAGAACCCTGGAGATACTGACACGTTTCAGCTAGATTACATAATGGTAAGACAGAGATTTAGGAACCAGGTTTTAAATTGTAAGACATTTCTAGGGGCAGATGTGGACTCTGACCACAATCTATTGGTTATGAACTGTAGATTAAAACTGAAGAAACTGCAAATAGGTGGGAATTTAAGGAGATGGCACCTGGATAAACTGAAAGAACCAGAGGTTGTACAGAGTTTCAGGGAGAGCGTAAGGGAACAAATGGCAGGAATGGGGGAAAGAAGTATAATAGAAGAAGAATGGGTAGCTTTGAGGGATGAAGTAGTGAAGGCAGCAGAGGATCAAGTAGGTAAAAAGACGAGGGCTAGTAGAAATCCTTAGGTAACAGAAGAAATATTGAATTTAATTGATGAAAGGAGAAAATATAAAAATGCAGTAAATGAAGCAGGCAAAAAGGAATACAAACGTCTCAAAAAAGAGATCGACAGGAAGTGCAAAATGGCTAAGCAGGGATGGCTAGAGGATAAATGTAAGGCATATATCACTAGGGGTAAGATAGATACTGCCTACAGGAAAATTAAAGAGACCTTTGGAGAAAAGAGAACCACTTGTATGAATATCAAGAGCTCAGATGGAAACCCAGTTCTAAGCAAAGAAGGGAAAGCAGAAAGGTGGAAGGAGTATATAGAGGGTCTATACAAGGGCGATGTACTTGAGGACAATATTATGGAAATGGAAGAGGATGTAGATGAAGATGAAATGGGAGATATGATACTGCGTGAAGAGCTCGACTAGCACTGAAAGACCTGAGTCGAAACAAGGCCCCGGGAGTAGACAACATTCCATTAGAACTACTGACAGTCTTGGGAGAGTCAGCCCTGACAAAATTCTACCATCTGGTGAGCAAGATGTATGAGACAGGCGAAATACCCTCAGACTTCAAGAAGAATATAATAATCCCAATCCCAAAGAAAGCAGGTGTTGACAGATGTGAAAATTACTGAACTGTCAGTTTAATACGTCACGGCTGCAAAATACTAACGCGAACCCTTTACAGACGAATGGAAAAATTAGTAGAAGCCGACCTTGGGGAAGACCAGTTTGGATTCCGTAGAAATATTGGAACACGTGAGGCAATACTGACCCTACGGTTTATCTTAGAAGCTAGATTAAGGAAAGGCAAACCTACGTTTCTAGCATTTGTAGACTTAGAGAAAGCTTTCGACAATGTTGACTGGTATACTCTCTTTCAAATTCTGAATATGGCAGGGGTAAAATATAGGGAGCGAAAGGCTATTTACAATTTGTATAGAAACAAAATCGCAGTTATAAGAGTCGAGGGGCATGAAAGGGAAGCAGTGGTTGGGAAGGGAGTGAGACAGGGTTGTAGCCTCTCCCCGATGTTATTCAATCTGTATATTGAGCAAGCAGTGAAGGAAACAAAAGAAAAATTCGGAGTAGGTATTAAAATCCATGGAGAAGAAATAAAAACTTTGAGATTCGCCGATGACATTGTAATTCTGTCAGTGACAGCTAAGGACTTGGAGGAGCAGCTGAACGGAATGGACAGTGTCTTGAAAGGAGGATATAAGATGAACATCAACAAAAGCAAAAGGAGGATAATGGAATGTAGTCGAATTAAGTCGGGTGATGCTGAGGGAATTAGATTAGGAAATGAGACACTTAAAATAGTAAAGGAGTTTTGCTACTTGGGGAGCAAAATAACTGATGATGGTCGAAGTAGAGAGGATATAAAATGTAGACTGGCAATGGGAAGGAAAGTGTTTCTGAAGAAGAGAAATTTGTTAACATCGAGTATTGATTTAAGTGTTAGCAAGTCGTTTCTGAAAGTATTTGTATGGAGTGTAGCCATGTATGGAAGTGAAACATGGGCGATAAACAGTTTAGACAAGAAGAGAAGAGAAGCTTTCGAAATGTGGTGCTACAGAAGAATGCTGAAGATTAGATGGGTAGATCACATAAGTAATGAGGAGGTCAAACTGCCTATTGGCTTCTGTCTCGGGTTCTTCGGCCGAAGTTCATCTAATGATTTTTCTGACGTTTCGCCAGCACGAGTGGCTGGCATTGTCAAAGCTTCACCCTCCATTGCCAGTGGTGAACTGGAGGCGAGCTCGCGGCCGCAGACTATATGTACCTGGCGCGCCAACGTCCGAGGGCTTCTCCGCGGTCATTTCCGGTGCGGTTCTCCTCTTCCTACCTGCGACGGTCGTTTGCTGCAGTACGGGAAGCCAGGATCCGTTTACCTTAAGGCTTTCCTCTTTCTTGTTGAAACTTAACAATTTTGTAATGAGGAGGTGTTGAATAGGATTGGGGAGAAGAGAAGTTTGTGGCACACCCTGACTAGAAGAAGGGATCCGTTGGTAAAAGATGTTATGGGGCATCAGGGGATCGCCAATTTAGTATTGGAGGGCAGCGTGGAGGGTAGAATACGCCAAGCAGATTCAGAAGGATGTAGGTTGCAGTAGGTACTGGGAGATGAAACTTGCACAGGATAGAGCAGCATGCAGAGCTGCATCAAACCAGTCTCAGAACTGAAGACCACGACAACAACACTACGAACTGTGATCTTTCTGATAGGAAATCACGAATCCAGTCGCACAACTGAGGCAATATTCCAGAGGCACGCAGTTTGGTTAGAAGACGCTTGTGAGGAATGGTGTCGAAAGCCTACTGGAAATCTGAAAATATGGAATCAATTTCACATCCCCTGTCGATAACACTCATTGCTTCATGAGTATAAAGAGTTAGCTGTGTTTCACAAGAATGATGTTTCCTGAAGCCGTGCTGACTATGTGTCAATAAATTGTTTTCTTAGAGGTAATTCATAATGTTCGAACAGAGTATACGTTCCAAAACCCTACTGCAAATCGACGTTAGTGATATGGGCCTGTAATTCAGTGCATTGCTCCTATTTCCCTTTTTGGGTATTGGCGTGACTTGAGCAATTTTCCAGTCTTTAGGTGCGGAACTTTCTGTGAGCGAGCGGTTGTATATTCCAACGTGCTCCACCTCTTCTGCCCCCAGGGGCTCAGCATTCATTTGCTGGGTACGGGCTTGGCGACCCCGGGGTTCCTGAGCTGGGGACTGGTAAGCGCCACCAGTCCCCTGTCACCGTAAGCTCTGAGCATACTTCAGCGACCACCGTGCGGCGCGGCGGTGGAACGTTGTGTGTCTCAGGGAATGGGGATCTTGGCTTGACCGCCCGGATCGCGAGGATGGAATAAACCTCTATAAAAAAAACCCTCAATCTCAAGGTGTGCTGCGCGCTGATGAGATGCATGGCTGTTGAGGTGGAACAGTCGATAGCGGGCAACCTCTGGGGAACCTGCCGCACCTCAGTTGTATAAGGCTTACCTAGGCACGCGGGGCTCTGTCTAGGCGGACTTCTAGTTCCCTAGCTGCTCGTGGGACCGAGATGGATCCTTCGAAATCCTCTTTTCTTCCTCCCAGCGGAAAGGGTGGGCCGCTGGAAGGTTCCAACACCCAGTCTCTTAAGAGGGCCCGTGCAGTCAGTCCCCCTGACTCCGGCGCTTCTTTGAACAGTCCAGTCTTAGGTAACAGAATGCATTCTGGTAATCCGAATGTGTTTCTCATTGTGAAACGGAAGGAGGGTAGTTTCGAGAAGGTTTCGCCCTTCTATATACAAAAGGGATTGGAGGGAATCTGTGGTTCCTTAAAATCGGTGAAGCGCTTACGTAATGGGACCTTGCTAGTGGAAACTTCCACTTCCCAGCAAGCAACTAACCTCCAATCTGCTAAAAGCCTTGGAGAGTATGCCATAGACACTGAACTGCACAGCACCTTGAACTACAGCAAAGGTGTTGTGACATGCCGGGATCTAGTTGACATTCCCAAGGAAGAACTGCAACGTGAGTGGGCTCCAGAAGGTATCGTTGATGTCCAACACATAATGAAGAGGGTTGATGGCATTCTTGTCAAATCCGACTCCTTTATTCTGACCTTCAGTAGCACAAAGCTTCCTGAACATGTTAAAGCTGGCTTCCTTCGCCTTAGTGTGAGGCCTTATTTCCCGACCCCAATGCGCTGTTTCAAATGCCAGCGTTTTGGTCATACCACCTTAGGCTGTAAAGGCGAAGCGACTTGTGGAAACTGTGGTCAGGCTACTCATGAAGGAGTTGGTTGCTCGTCTCCGGCTAAATGTATTAATTGATCTGGGAACCACCCTGTTTGGAGTAGGGACTGCCGAATATTTTTAGAGGAACGCAAGGTCCAGGAAATAAAAACAACCAAGCGTATCCCCTATGGTGAGGCCAAGAAGATCTATAAGTCGATGCAACCTCCCACATTTGCTACATCTTTTGCATCCCTGGTTCAGAAGCCTACTCCAAAAGTCGATGCCTCAACGCAGACTGAGGTGGTGAGTGTTGGCACTAACACCTGCAGCTGTCAGTGCACTTGCAACGCAGCCAGTGTTTCAGAGCCAGTAGCCCCTACTCGAACGGCAGACAAAGGTACAGTGGCGAACTTGGGCCAGGCCCTGGCGCCTCCAACAGCTGAGGCTGTTCCCAAGCCCAGTGCGCCAATTACCACACCCACATCGGCTCCCCCAAAATCCACCAAACCACAGAAAGCTATTGTACAGCAGCAACAGCGCGTCAAATCCCGTGGTAAACCATCTGACCATGCGGATGTTGTTTTAGGTGAGGCTTCATCTGACTCTTCCCCAGAGTTGATGGAGTACGATGTATGTGTGGGGCAATCATCTCGTCCCACGCCTGCCCCTCCACCTGCTGCGGTCTCCCCGCCCCGTCGGAGAGACAGGATGAAGGTGCTACCCCCAACATAGATGGCTTCCATACTCCAGTGGAACTTGCAAGGGTCCAGGACGCATGTGGAGGAACTTCGTCTACTCTCTCAGGGTAGACCACTGTGTCTCTGTCTCCAGGAGACGTATTTCCATCCATCATACTCCCCTGAGATACGAGGCTACACACTCCACAAAAAGGACGACCTACGTGGAGAGAGAGCTAGAGGAGGCGTAGGTATTTTCGTCAGGACGGACTACCACTCCTCGCCTCTCTCACTTACGACGACTTTACAGGCCGTCGCTGTGTCCGTGCACGTGCGTCATCCATTGACTGTATGTTCACTTTACTTGCCCCCAAATGATGCTCTTGATGAAGCGGCCCTCACTGACCTTCTTACCCAGCTCCCCCAGCCATTCATTATTTGTGGTGATTTTAATGCCCACAATGTGCTTTGGGGCTCTGCAATTACCTGCCCCAGGGGTAGAGCAATTGAGAGGCTTCTCCTGTCATCCTGTGCCTACTTGCTTAATGGAGGACAGAGTACTCATTTCTCCACAGCGACTGGGTCGTTCTCTGCCATTGATCTCTCGCTTTGCTCTCCAGCTCTTGCCGCCAGTGCTCACTGGCAAGTGGTCGCTGACTTGCACGGCAGTGATCATTTCCCAATCTGGATTCACCTGCCAGATGGCGTGGGCCCCGAAAGGAGACCACCACGATGGGTGCTCAGTGGAGCTGACTGGACACTTTATAGCCAATTGGCCCAATTCGAACACTGTGCGAATGTTGAGGTGTGGGTGGATCACATCACCAAAATGGTCCACCACGCTGCTGCAGCATCCATTCCACAGTCCACAGGCCACCGGAAGAGGCCACCTGTGCCTTGGTGGAGTGCCGAATGCCGCTCTGCAATCAGGACGAGGCGTGCAGCTCTGCGTCGGTTCAAGTGTCGGCCGACTGCTGAGAATCTTGCAGCCTTTCGGGTGGCGAGGGCAAGATGTCGTCGCGTTATTCGTGAGAGCAAGAAGAGGTCATGGCAACAGTTCCTGAACACCATTAATCGTTCCACCAAAAGTTCCATTGTGTGGGACACCATCAGGAGAATTTCTGGCAGAGGAGGGAGGTATCCCATAGCTGCTGTAATGAATAATGGCACTCTCCATACGGATCCGCGAGACATTGCCCAGACTATGGCAGCGTATTTCGCCACAGTTACTGCAACAACCAGTCAGGATCCAGGTTTCCAGCGCCATAGAGCCGTTGCTGAGAGATGTAGTCTGGACTTCCATTCCACCTCTCATGAAGTTTACAACTGCAAATTTTCTATGTGGGAGCTGGATTCTGCGTTGTCTGGAGCTCGTGACACATCCCCTGGACACGACAGGATCCATTACAGTATGCTATGGCACCTCACATTGCGCAACAAAGAAATCCTCCTCGCACTTTTTAATGCCATTTGGGCGTCGGGTCACTTTCCTGACGCGTGGCGTGAGGCAGTTTTAATCTCTTTTTTAAAACCTGGGAAAGACCGCACGAGCCCAAGTAGCTACCGTAGTATTGCCCTCACTAGTTGCATAGGGAAGACCTTGGAGCGGATGGTTAACCGCCGCCTTGTCTGGATGTTAGAATCCCGGCAACTCCTTAGTCGCTTTCAGTGTGGGTTCAGGAGGTTTCGTTCCACCTTCGATAACCTTGCCCTCCTGGAGGCGGCTATACAACAGGCTTTCCTACGCCGTCACCACCTTCTAGGTGTATTTTTCGACATCGAGAAGGCCTACGATACTACTTGGAGGCGTCTCATCCTGGAGCAGCTTCACGAATGGGGTTTTCGTGGTTGTCTTACTCTTTTTATTCAGTCTTTCCTCTCGCCACGATATTTTACATACCGGATTGGTGACGTCCTATCTGATCGCTTTGAGCAGGAGAACGGTGTCCCTCAGGGTAGCGTTTTAAGTGTGACTCTCTTTGCCATCGCTATTAATAGCATTACGTCCATAGTGAAAAGTCCTGTCCAATGTTCTTTGTTTGTGGACGATTTCTCTTTGTTTTGCTCTTCTTCAAGCCTTGCAACGACAACTCGTCAGTTGCAACTTACGATTAGGCGTTTGGATGACTGGGCGCAGAAGAGTGGTTTTAAGTTTTCCACCGAGAAGTCTGTATGTGTTCTTTTTAACCGTTCTCGTTCGATTTTAACCTTTCCTGAGTTGAGGATGAGGGACACTATACTTACTTTTAAAGACACGGTGAGATTTCTGGGGCTCATTTTTGACTCGAAGCTCACGTGGTTACCTCATCTTAAAGACCTGAAACGGCGGTCACTTAAGGCTGTAAGTATTTTAAAATGTCTTAGCCACAGTACATGGGGAGCTGACAGGACTTGTCTGCTCCAGTTTTACAGGGCGTTTGTGCGATCTCGGCTCGATTATGGGTGCACGGTGTATGGGTCTGCGAGGCCTTCTTACTTAAAGTTGTTGGATGTTGTGCACCATGAAGGGCTTCGGTTGGCCACTGGGGCATTCCGAACTAGCCCCATACCAAGCTTTGTCCACACCATACACCCCTGCATACCATACCGTTGCTCAGCCTCCTCTGGCACGATTGTTTCATAACCGGCAACGTGCGACGCAGCCCTATGGGATCCGTGCACAGGATTGCCTCGGTGCGATGTCTATGGCTGGTCTTCATGTTTTACGTCGCGGTTGGAGCAGATCTCCACCTTGGCTCCTCCGGAGACCCAAACTTATTTTAGATTTGACTAATTTTAAGAAAGCTGGCACACCAAATTTTACGTTCCAATCTCTGTTTTTTAACATTTTAGATGTGCATCATGGTTTCACTGTCGTTTATACTGATGGCTCCAAACAGGAGACTTTCCTTGGCTGTTCTGTGGTGTTCCCTTATCATGTTACCCGGATTCGCCTCCCTGCTGAATATACCGTTTTCGCAGCGGAGCTCCACGCGATCCTGACGGCACTGGAGCAGATGCATCGTGTTCGGGGCGATCGATTTCTTCTCTGCTCCGATTCTCTTAGTGCCTTACAGTCGCTGCAGAACCTGTACCCGACTGAAGAGATGGTCCAGCTGATACATGACCAACTGTACTTGCTCCAACGGCGGGGTAAAGAGGTATCCTTCTGCTGGGTGCCTGGTCATGTCGGCATATGGGGCAATGAACAGGCTGATCGGGCTGCCAAGGAGGCCTGCAGAGAGCAGGATGTGGTCCAGTGTCCCATCCCCTTGCAGTCAGTCATCGCTGCACTCCACAGGAAGTGCATGGAGTTGTGGGAGGACGAATGGCTGGCGGTGACGGCCAATAAACTGCGGTCGGTAAAGTCAACCACTCGGCCGTGGCGTTCCTCCTGCCGGTTGCTCAGGCGGGAAGAGGTGGCGCTCACACGTCTTCGGATCGGGCACTGTCCTCTCACACATAGCTATTTATTACGGCGGGAGGATCCTCCGTTTTGTGATGCTTGTGGTGTGCACATCTCTGTCCGGCACATTTTAACAGACTGCATTTTATACCGTGATGCAAGGGCAGAAGCACAAGTTGATGGGGATCTGCCCTATGTTTTAGCTAACGATGAGACGTGTGTGTCTAGGGTTTTTAAGTTTTGTGATGCGTCTGGACTCTGGCCTAAACTTTTAGGCTGGAGGTTTTAGTGTATTGCAGAGTGGCTGACTCCTCCCTTTTTTCCTTGCGGTCAGCCAGCCACTTCCATCTGCTACATTGTTTTAGCACCCTCTACCTTTTTCTTCCCGTGTTGTTCATGTTTTACTGTTGACGCCCTGCTTCATCCCACGCTTCGGTGTGGGTGAGCACATGTTTTTCAATGATTGTTCCCCGTGTTTTCTGTTCCGTTATATGTAAATGTTCTGAGTTTTTTTCTTGACACCCGTCTCACTATGATACTGAACGGGCGCTGAAGACCTTGCTGTCGTGCGCCCACACAACCCTTCTACTACTACTACTACTCCACCTCTTCTACTGGTCATTGATGGCGGAGATTTGCCACGAGTACGTACAAGTGATAATTTGCCCAATGGATATTTTAACGCTACTGAAGTCGCTCTGACGCTTATACGTCCCCCAGTAGGAGTACGTTATTCTCATTAATTATGTAAATTAGCTTGTGATAACCTACCCGTTTCCTAATCTTATCCTGTGGATACGACAGAATGTCAGATGAGCCGACAAACTCCAGTCCCCCTTTTAATCAATAAGTTATAAAATGTACACAAGAGACAAGATGAAGTAGTACGTGAAAATACTACTAAAGGATAAATGCTGTCATTTTAATACATTTATTCATCATAAAAACAATTTAAAGAAACCAAGTAAGGACTAAAAATCTCACACTCTCCCTGTATTAATACTGGCCGTTAAACTGTCTGGCTCTGACCTCTGATGTACTCGCTATCTGTGATTAGGTGCGGAGTAACGGACATCCCCCGTGTACTAAATAGCAGGAAGGAACCACTATCTCAATGAGCGGTGTGAAACCTCAGTGCAGAACGGAGTGGAACACGTGATTCACTTCCCCACACGCCGGTGCATAAGCAACATCGCCGTAAAGATCAGAAGCTATAACGGTAGGATTTCTCGCCTCAGCGAGATAATAGCAAAATCGTACTTCACCAAAATTACATCCGAAGACGTCCGTCGACTGCCGTGGACCTCCAAGGCGACTCTTCTGCTCCACAACCCCGCAACGACTCCGGTTGTTTTTCTCTCCTCTTTTCCTGCTCAAAATCTTTTCTCCCCCTTAAATTTGGGTGGCGAATCATCTTTTCGGAAGGCGCTCGTTTCCGAAGGCCGACCAGTCGCTGTTTAAAATCCAAATCGCAGTTTCTGGAAGTTCTTCCTACGTCCGTAGGAAAGTACGCGAATACCCGCTGCCACGTGTTCCGGGCCGACCACGCCGCCTTCTCACGCTGGCCCGCCGGACACGCGCTCCCGTCTTGCAGGTGGCCTAGCTCACAGGCGGATCCCAGGATTAGCAGCTGTGCCGTCCTATTGTCCGAAGCAATGTGTGAGCTTCCTGTGTCCTTCCGTTTTACCACGAGTTTCACAGCGCTGCTTATTCCCCAGTTACCCAACATGCAGACATTATACAAGAAATTACGTGTATCAGACGATGTCAGTCACATACATGTTTTTAATAAACGAGCATAAACCTGTCTTTTCTATCATTGAAGGGGCTTACTTACGTCGTATTGGATGTAAACGCGGTTTGTAAATTGTAAAAATAACACCACCTTGCAGCATAATCTGAAAGGAACCTGACTGGTATACAATCTGAACCGGAGGCCGTGCCTTTATTAAGTGATTTAAGCTGCTTTGCTACACCGAGGTTATGTACTTCCCTCAATTTCCCCGTATTTTCTCTCAATTTATATATTTCGTTCAATTAATTTCTTTTCCGTCGTTTTACCGATTTTATGTCACTTCTATCCGTGCGATTACGACATCACTTATCGTTCCGTGTTCCAAAATTGCTTGTAAATGTAATACAGCAGCCAACACCTAGCGCAAATGCACTATTTTTCTGGTCGGACGGCATAGTATAGCACTGTACTCGAATGCAACCAGTCGACTCCAACAGCATATTCTACAGTTGCAGCACGTCTGCTCTGTTTTATGTATGTCTGTGTCTGTGCATGACGTGCTCTTCCCGCTGGTGGATCCAACTTCGAACATAGAACAAATCTCCGTATGTAACGCGTCATTGGCCCACCTATGTGATGTGTTGTGGATCCTCATCCCAACATCGCTTCGGATACAACGCGTGGCGGATTCATCTTCAAATCCTATTCCAGATGTGGTATATTGTGGATCCGGATCCCGATATCGCTCCGAATATAACGCGCGGCGGACCCGTCTTCAAATCATATTCCAGACGTGGTATATTGTGGATCCGCTATGCATTTGTCTCTTTCTTTGTAAGAAGCATTCTCCGTTACTAAAGATCATTTTATGTACGACTGATGCAAGTATTGTATAATTTCTGAACCGTGGTCGGATGTGAATAGTGGGGGCTATACACCTGTGGAAAGCAATACTGTACATGTATAACAAGGAATCGATGTTTTAAGGAAGTAGTTTCTCATTTTACAGTTTATCACCGTAGAGAAACCGGCAAGGAGAATGTATGTCATGCACTGAAAATATATTTCTTACGTTGGGATAGTAACAGCGTTGTATTCCGTGCGACTAATAGGTCGGGAACCGCAACGATCTAACATTTTAGCGTGTTTTAAGCGCAGAACCTTGTAACCTAAGGACTGCATGTATTTATGCTCTCTCTTACCAATAATTTCTTGTTAATGACTCCAGACACAGAAAAATACTTTAGAATTGATAGAGCAGTTGATTTACGTAAAATGCAGCAACTCCAGCCATCTGCAGCTCCATCACGCATGAAAACCACCCGTTTCTTGTTCTTAACCGCCTGTTATATCGTCACAACAGATTCATACCTGCTACACACTGGTAAGGGGCGCTAGCCTCCTCGACATTCGCACATCTGGAGAAATCTCGTGCTCTCGGATAGGTGCGGGACAGCAGTTACAGTCTCAGGTCGCACTGTTGCTACACGAGACGTGGAATGTAGCGGTCCACTTCTGGTCAGCTGCAGGTAAAATCGGTGCCAGTGCTGCAGGGAGCGTTGGTCAGAGACAACGCGAGGGGATCTTTCGGTCTCCCGAGAATGCCCTGTGACTCCCATCCACATAGAGACAGACCGTAAATTACGCACTGTGATTGAAGTACTAGAGACATGTAGGTCACTGTCTGGTATACTTTGGTGTGTATAATCGAGAATTAACAATGAATGAATGTGCTGCACAGTCTTGTTCTTACATTCGCGATAGTACTCGCAAAGTAGTGGAGGGGCTGTTTAGCGATGATTCAGAAATTGGTACACATGCTGCGGCGTCATTGGTCGGTGTTGAAATTACGATAAAATTGCTAAAATTGATCGCACTATCACCTATGATTCTTATTATTACAGTACATCGATGGTGAGTTGTCTCCCAACAGTCCACTGGTACGCTGTTGATTGCTACATAACGGTTGACTGACATCGCTTGTTTGAGACGGGGAAAGAGCCTTGGTGCAGGAGGCAACACCTTCTGCGGATGGTTAACACCGAAACAGTGATTGCGAGCATGGCTGCAATATGAGGGATCAATCAAATGGAACACAACGGCATCAGCTATTCAAATGTAGAGGTCGTCAGTCACCTTTGGACAGCAGTTTGGAAATGCTCCACAATATCTCAGAAGTCTTCCAGTTTCCTTATGTAGTGACTGTCTTTTATTTAAACCACCCAGTGTGTGGATGTGTTGTGGGATCAGCAGCACCGACATGATTCTCACCGTGCGATGTCTAGTTTTGTGGCAGAGCCAGAGGCTCGAAATGTGTTAATGTCAGTTTGGCAGCAGCTGACATTAATCTCTATGTCTCAAAGTGTATGGTGGTGTACACTGATCGGGTGTGTTACAACCGAAAAAATAATCTATTAACCTGCTTATGCAGGAACAATCCAGGAAACCTCTCGTGTGATCGATAGTCTGTTAGACATGGTCATCCTACAGTACAGGTGATGAAACTTTACAGCGGTCTGCGGAAGCGACTTCGATCACGACCAAAATGCTGAGGGACTGTCTAAAAAATTGCGCTGGACTTTTTGCTGTATTGGTTCTTTAGCAGAGGTCCAAAAAAAGGTGACTCGTTTCGAGATTGGCACGAATATGATTCACCAGTGGCTGTAATCACTAAAAGACGTCTCTAGAAGATCCAACCCAAGTACGTAGTAGAATGGATAGACTTGATTCAAAATCGCAGACAGCGTTTCTACCCAAAAGCTACTCGTGAGTGTGCCTGTAGACTCAAGACCGCTACATAGTGGCTACAACTGTGTTTTTAGTAGTACAGTTCTTACGCGAAATGTATAGTGTGGGCTGTAGAATCCCTCTGCAGTCAGCTTCAAATGTCGGTTCTCAATAGTGTTCCTCGAAAAGCACATTGTCTTCCCTCCATAGATTCCCATTTGACCTACGTGGTTAGTGTCATCTGACTAGTGAAAAAAAATTACTCGCCTTGCAAACTGACTCTCATGATCAATTTAATTACTTATCCTATCAAATTGACATCAATGACATGCGATCTGGTGGGTGGAGGAGATGGCTAGCGCACCACACAATGATTCTTGACAGGCGTTTCTTTTCTTTTCGTTGTGGCGATATCTTTTAACGAAATTTCAATCCCCCACCCTCACAGGACAAGACAGGCTCTCACGAATTTTTTCATAAACGCTAGTATGATATAGCATCCCACTGATAAAACAGGGCCTGCCACAGTGTACAAAACAGCTATGTTCTCTTGAACTATAGCTTATTGTTGTAAAACGTACAATGAATGTGTTTTGATGTGACATGTGAGCCAACGGCATGGAAGATTGAAATGTTTGTAATACGCACATGCATGATGGTTTATTTGCAGACACTGAATGCGAGAGATGCTCTCAGGTGCCGTCACGGTATTTGTCCGGAAAAAAAGAAAAAAAAAAAGCCACCTCATTCAGAGGTGATGTCGTACCTCGATTCGTAAAGCGGGTATAGCTTTTAACATGGATACTTGTGTGCACTTGTAGAACCAAGAACGCTTGTGACAGTAACATGTAGTAGTTGTTGTGATCGGTTTTTTTAACATCTGGCCGATTATGTCCCTCTTTCTAAGACACAGTGGTAGCACTTGCAGGAAGAAATCTAAGAGACATGTACACGCATCGTTGATTTTCAGTCAGTATTATTTCGTATTGTAGCAATCAGCTATTGACGAAGTATTACGCTTAGCATTAGTGGATGCGTGATATGTTCGCATTTGAGCATCAGGTTTATAAAGTATGTGTTTGTGTAAAGGAAATGACTATGTGCAGTCGTATGGAAGGTACATATATTTCCATTTCAGCAGGGTGTATTTCCGATACTTCGCTCATTGTCGAATGCCATTCAATTGAGACAGTGACTGTAACATTTTTTTGTAAGTATAATGATAAAACATATATGTAACCGGTTTTCTAGAATGATTCCGCGTATGCACGGCCTGTGGTGGGAATGATTCATGTTTCGCGTTAACGGCAGCATCCATCTGAATGCAAAGGCCTGTTGGAGTTTAGGAATGTATCTGAGCTAACTTTGCCAACCTCTAGACGACCGAATAGCGAACTTAGTATGTGTTGGATAGCTTTCGTGATTAAGTGGAAATTTGAGAATGAGTTTGGAGGTGCGTTTGCATTGGACTGTTATTTGATCCCATGTAAATTGTTCTGTTGACTGATTCTGCACATTTAGCGCCTTTATTTAGTTGACAGAAGATCGATTGTGGGTGTGCATCTAGCAGGTGAAAGAGACGTTTCCTTGTTCTCTAGACGTGAGAAAGACGTTAGTTGGCTTGTAAATTACAGGGATGATCCTGAATCTGTTACATCAGTGAGATCGGCATTTGAGGACGGGAATATGATTTTGCATCTGTTTGTTCCTATTTACTCAGTGGTCTAGAGCATGCTCCGCCGAACTAAAGTTTCTGTTTTGTAGAGAAATAATTTCCAGTGTATATATTCGGAATTATATTGACTGAGCGATCGGGAGGCTACTGCTGTGTGCTTGATATCGTCAGGTACCGCGAAAATGATATAATATTATGGTAAACCATGCGAAAATACTTGTGTTCTTGTGTTCAAGCTCCTGTTATCTGTGGGAGAGCAGTGTATTTGACGATATGTATGGCACTTTGGAGAGGTTTAGTTGTCGCTGCAGTATGGTGATCAGTGTAAAATAGTTTATTGGCGCTGATAGTCTCATCTGTAGAAAGAAAGAAAAGGCGGACGGTGCTTCTCTAGGACTGAGGGGCATCGTGACATATAGCCGGTGTGATTCCAGGTATACCATAATCTTTTCAGGTGCTCTGCAGATATAAAAGATAATTGCATTGTTTGTGTAAAATGTGTGTATATTGCATTGTAAAGTTAATGTGGCTCATGTTGTGTAAAATGTGCATATATTGCATTGTAAAGCTACTGTGGTTCATGGTGTGGCATGACTAGAGAGGATGACTGTGGTCCTACCGTGAGGTACGTATAGATTCAGCACATCGATAACGGCGAGAGATTTTTTAATTGGAAAATTATGTGCACTATAGATACTGAGATTCGTTCCAGAAGCACAGCCGTCAAGAGGAGATGTTACCTGTACATCGATTGGTGTCAGATTGTAGCAGCAATCGTAATATTTAATTGTGGTTACACTGTTAAATATGTTCCTGGCTTCCAATATCCTTGTGATTCTCGTATGTATTTGGTGATCCGTAGACAAATTTACGGTTTTAACTGTCAATGCACTTTAGCGATCTATGCAAATTAATTTTACCGTTGAATGTCCCATCTGATGAAAGAAAGAAAAGGTGGATGGTGCTTCGATACCGACGACAACAGTAATTCGGCAGGTAAATTCGATAAGAGCCAATCATAATGCTCGATTCACTCACGTACATTGTGCTGGGATATAGGAGCCTCTACATAGCGGTGAGAACATTTGCGTATGTTGAGAGCAGGGAGGCTATCACGCTAGGAGCGCTGGGAAGACTGCATTCGACGTTATTCTGCGTTATTTTCGTAAACAGGTTCTGTTAGGGCAAGAATTTTCGTGCATACAAGCTGAGACGTCAAGAAAGCGAGTGTTAACTATTTCTGGGACAGTATACAATTTCCGCGAGGTCGACTAGTTCTTGGTTTTTACATAGTCACGTGACATGAGTATAAGATTGAGAACACTGCTAGATGCGTTTGTGAACGTTTGCAGCTACTCTTCAATGGTAAAGACAAGTACTGTCTGGAGGTGTTTCGCGTATAAGGGCTGCGCCTTGGAGTTGTGTGACGTCAGTATAACAGTGGCTGTATACTTGAAAATAGATGCAACTTTCACCTGCGTCAGGCGGTGGGTACGAAACTGTGACAGCGCGCGCGTCATTGGTTAGTCGCGCCAGCATCGGTGCCTACACGAACACATATTTGGATAGGAATTTCTCTGGTATCGAGTACGAATTGAATGTCACAACCTCATGCCTGGGGACATCTGCGTATAGTCTGACAGCTGACGGCTGCGACGCTTCGTGGGTAGCCCTCTGTGTGCTCTACTGGACATGGGGTGGCGGACAGTGTCTCGTGTGTCGGTTGCGTGTCTGTTGCATTATTTTGCGAGCAGATCTGTGAGCTGCCCTGTGCATTATTTGGACAGTTTACGAGTACTGAGAGCGTCTACACATCACTGTGCTGCATTATTTAGGAGGAGCCTGCATGTCTGTACTGAAATTATTTTGGTAAATTAGGAGTTGTTTGTGTGTCTGAGGAGCGATATTTAGGAGTAGTTTACAGATATGTGAGATGTGTGGCGTGACTCTGGACATGTCAGAGTGTGTGTTTTGTATCAGTCTGATAAATATGCTCCATCTCTAAATAAAATGTTCGAAATTAAAAAGAGTACACTCCTTCCTTACTCTCCCCAGCAGCCCAGCACACAGTGAGTCATTTTCGCGCCATTTTCACCCTCCAGACTACCATCTGGGATTAGGTCACAGGAGGGATGACAGCGCCCTCTGGTGGCAGTACTGTGTACTAGGTCAGTTGAAGGCCAGATCTCATGGTGGAGACATTGCTTGCAAATTAAAAACTAATGTGCATCATAGGCAGAGTCGTTTTTCCACCATTTTCCTCCACCATCTAGGAAGATGTCACGTGCTGAGCACGTTAGTACGTGTTAGCACACGTTAGTGCATATCCGTGCTCATTAGTACACATTAGTGCACGTGAGTACACTTTAGTAGACATTAGTGTACCTTAGCCCCACAACATGGGTTAGGAAGGGGATTTGGCGGTCGGTTGTTGATCGTGGTGGAGACTTTAACTATTTCCTTTCAAGTCCATGTGGGTGTGGTATTCGCGAAAATTCATTCCAAGGCCGCAGTAGCGCTCTCTGGGGGTGTCAATATGTACTAGGCCTCATGGTGAACACAATGTACGCCACCATGTTGAATATCGGTAGTCTTGTCATCAGATGATGTCACGGACGATAGCATCTTCTGCTGGTGGTAGTGTGTACTAACTCAGTTGGCGAACACAGTGGATGGTGGTGCAGTCTCTAATTCTTTAAATAAAGACTGATGCACGATTAGGATAGTTGACAATTAGCAACCACGTTTGCCGAGTCTTTAAGACGGATTATTGTTTTGACAATTTAGGAGTTGTTTGGCTCTCTGGATGTAAATGTATTGCGTTATTTACGAGTGGTCTGCATGTCCGTAGGCTGTGCAATGCGTTATTTTGACCGTTTACAATTGCAGGTGCCTATGTGTAGAGCATTATAGATGAGTTATTTAGGACTAGTTTCCAGTCTGTATGCTGTGTGGCATGTCAGAGCATGTGTTCTGTATCACTGTGATAAATATACTCCATCCCTAAACAAATTGTTCCTAACTAAATAAAGTACACTCATTCCTCTCTCCAGCAGCCCAGTGCAGGATGATTCCATTTCGCACGAATCCCTAGGAAGAGGTGGCGGTCGGGAGACTGAGATTAGTCCAAGTGTCCTTTCTTTCCATCAATTTTCTTAGGTTGGAAGCGAAACCCCAAGTGACCTTTCTTTACTGCCAAAATTCAAACTTGGCGACAGTTCCTAGGATGAGGTGGCAGTCAGGTGACTTAGGTTAGTGCAGGTAGGCCAGGCGGACCTATCCTCCCGCGAGTTTCTTAGGTTGGTAGCGAAACCGCAAGTGACCTTTCTTTACTGCCAAAATTCAAATTTGGCACCAGTTCCTTGGATGAGGTGGCAATCTGGTGACTTTGGCTAGTGGAGGTAGCCCTGTTGTCCTATCTTCCCGCGATTTTCTTAGCTTAGTATAGAAACCTGTGATGTGATGCATTATCCTGTTGGAATTAGAACTTCCCACCAAATTTCTGGGGGAAGTTGGCGTGGCAGTTTCCCGCCAAAATTCAAACTTCCCGCCAAAATCAGCCATCTTGAATGACGTCATGGCCGCCATCTTGGATGACGTCATGCGCTTTTGCCAAGTATATATGTCGCCATCTTGGAAGACATCATCGTCGCCGTGTCAGATACATCTGGCAAGAATGCAGAGTGTGCTGATACCTCCCTTGTTCCAATACTATGCATATCGCTATCCCATGCCTTTTTGTCACCTCAGTGTTTGTGGCCCTGTACGCTGACTAATCTGCCTCATCTTATTCATCTGATCCCTACATGAGAGATACAATCGGCGTAGCATAAGGGTTGCACAGTCATGTCCTAATACATGTCGTCTACATTTAGCCAGCAGAGTTTCACGAGAACTACGTCGCCTTCCCATTTTAGTTCCCCCAGCATGTCTGTCGCCCTTCGATATGTGCCATACTGAACTGTTACGATCCCAGCAGCGCGTGTATGAATTCGTTCCGTGCCTGCTGCGATGCCTACCTGGTGACTACTGGAACTGCCCCCGCTGGCGTCTTGTACGCCATTCCCTTTACAGGCCCAGCCCATTTCCCCAGGACCCTCCCAAAACGTGTAACCAAACATTCCCCTTTCCTAACACATATTTGACGAGATCGCCCCGTTTCACATCGCTTCTTAGTATTACCCCAAAATACTTACACGATGTGACGAGCTCAATGTGGCACCACAAACCTTGGGGTCGGATACTGTACGGATCTGTCCCTTTGCTAGAGCCTTTATCTTTCATTTATCCACATTTAAAGACATTTCCAGTCATTACCACAAATGCAAGTCTTGTCCGAGTCTTTGTGCAAATGTTACGGAGGCTTCACTCCTTCAACGAAGCAACTACTACAGACATCTTCGTGTAAACCTATATCAACTAAACCGTAAACTACGTAACTGTGTCTGGTTGAGGCCACTTTGTGTTCCAATGTCAGCTCCCCCATTTGTCAGTCCTGCTGCAAATCGTTGGCTGGAAGAACGAGAGCCGGCAAGCCTTCGTGTGGACTGGAATCTCTCTTATATTTACGGTCTTTTCGCGAGATATACATAGGTATCTATCATCGCAAAGTGGTGCTATACGTTATGTGTACGTGTCGACGAATTTAGTTTTTGGGGCATATCAGGACCTCAAACTTAGCGAATTGGGTATACAGAAAACGGCTCCACGTTGGAGAAATTCCTGCGGACGGCAGTGTTATGAAGTCTGTGTTATCAGTCTATCACTATACGAAAACAACAGCAATACCCATAAATGGAGAGGAGTTTTGCACTGTGAAAGTGTACCGTATGATGGCTCGTTCAGCATAATAGTGAGAGGTCGCAGCTACGATTGAAAGAACTTATAAATAACTGAACTAGACCGCAGAGTAGCAGTTGCGTTAACTTACGGTGACACTGGAACCAGACGGCATGCAGACTGTAGTCTACGAGACTCGGACGGCGCGACTCGACTGATGAGCGCGCCGGCCGAATTGTTTGCTGTTCGACGTAGTCGTCGATGAAACACGCAGTGTATAATCAAGAGGTCAAATGATGTATCGATGAAATTACACTTCGAGCAGTTTGTGGGCGCTTTAAGTACGTGGTGGGTTGAATAAGTAATGAAACACTTTTTCTCGATTGAAAAAAAGAAAGGGCGGAATTTATTGTGAGACATCACGGAATATTGCCGCTTCAGCCCCTATAGTTTCACGAAGTTCCGACAGGTGGCGGCGCTACACGTAGCTTCCGAATAGCGTCTGAAACGGGAGGTGCGTTCCGAGCAGAGGGCTGCCATCGAGTTCTTTCAGCGGGAGGCCAGAGCATCGCAGATATCCGTAGGCGCTTGCAGAACGTCCACGGCGACGTGGCAGTGAACAAAAGCACGGTGAGTCGTTGGGCGAGACGTGTGTCACCGTCGCAATAAGGTGGCGCAAAACCTGTCCGACCTCCTGCGTGCCGGCAGAGCGCGCACTGCTGGCATTCCTGCAGTGTTGGAACGTACGGACACTCTCATTCGAAGTGGTCGAACATCTCGCTGCTCAACCTGACCGTGCTGTGCTGAGCTACTTGGACGTGGAGGGCGCTGGACGGTGCAGTGGCCGGCACGTTCACCAGACGCCCCATCCCCTGGGAACCGCGTGCCTCGGGTTGCTCGCCACTGCCACTGGCGAACTCTGGCTCACAGCTGAAGCTGCGTGCAGCGACAGCCGCGGCCGTATCTGGCAGCGGAGCTATCCAGCCAGAGGTGGCTGCTTCTGTTCACTATATTTCGCACCGTTTCTGCGCCCCCCCCCCTCACCTAAATCATCACGCTCTAATTCTCTCTTCAACGAAGAGTCTATATTAGATGAAAATCTAAACTGGACTCAGCACGTAACTGCAATGTGCGGGAAACCGTCGTGATCTCGCCAAGGCCTATAAAAATATAAAATGCTCTTCCATCTTGACCCGAAAAAGAAGCTTGTACAAAAGCTTATATTTCCAATTATTGATAACAGCGATTTTACCCTCCAAGGCCTTTCCCAGGATAGCTGACGGCGATTCGAACTGTTTATCGTTGCCTGCGTTTGTTGTATCTGTGACGCTCGACTCTTTGATCATGTTTCATCATCATTTGCACAACTATCCAGGCTGCGTGCAGGGATTTCCATGCCCTCTGTGTTCTCTACTTCTTATTAATGTGCACTGTCCCCCGTCTGTCTCCTCGACCTTAACGCTCTTCTCTGAATAACTGCTGACTGTTTTAACTCCAAGTTTGACGTAGGAACACAAATGACGGAACAAATATGTTTTCGTGTGATGTAATTACAGATTAACAATTTTCGAATTTTTTCTTTACTTGTCCTGTGAAACCTCGCTTTATGCCAAATTTTATGATCCTACGTGAAGGGAAAGTACCCTATGGGTTTTGACGAGTAAGTTTGCAAGCATCAAAATATATGACACAAATGGCCTTATCTTTCGATAGTGTTAACTTGGAAGCTTTTATTTATTACGCCACCAAGGGACTGTAAATCGCAGTATGTGATATAAATTTCAACTCGATAGCTCTGCGCGTTCCTAAGAAAAAGATTTATTGACAGGTGCACGAACAGGCATCAGATAAGAAGTAACAAAACATTCTTTTTTCGTGTGATACAACTACAAATTTACATTTTTCATATTTTTCACGTTGGTTCTGCTCTGAAACCTTCCGTTTTGACAAATGTCACACGGTTCTAGGCCAATCGGAAGTACCCTACAGGTTTCGAACAGTGAGTTTGCGAATGTCTAAGTATGTGACGTAAGTGGCCGTATCTTCTGACTGCACTGAGTTAGAAGCTTTCAGTTTGTACACCACCGAGGGAGCGTATCTCTCTGTATATGACATAAATTTCGACTCGATACGTCTGACCTGGTCCTGAGGAAAAGGGCTTTTACCAGTGGGACGGACAGACGGACAACAAACCGATCGTGCGAGGGTTCCGCGGTGAGCCATGTGGGTCAGCGCCGGCGCGCCGCCTGCCAGGCCTTGAACCGGCGCAGCCCGGGCTGGCCTGGCGCTATTCTCGTCGCCACACTCACACTGCCCCTCCCCCTCCCCCTCCCACTCCCCCCCTGCCGGCCACGCGAGCCTGCCCAACTTGGGCTGGCGCGTCCGGGTCGCCGTCCAAGTCGCCAAACCGCGACTCGTCCTCACACCGTCCCTGCCACCACCTCCCCCACATTACAGACAAAGTTCTAAATCCGTGGAATTAAATCTACAGTACAATTCCTTCGTACAGTTTTCTTCAAACTGATAACCGGAACGATCCAGACAGAGCTGAAAACGCTTAGCCGTGTTGTCAAACTCTTTGTGTCTCACTTCCTTTGCGTGTATTCCTCTGTATCATTCGTCTTCGAGATTTGGCAAATTAGTTCTTTTCAGCTTTGCGGTCAGACGTGCTCCGTGTCATCAGTTAACTTCAGGAAGGGCGCCACCAATTTCCGAACCGTGTTAACTTTTTTTCTGGTTGTAATTGTATTTTGCCCTTTTGTGTGCCACATTTTCTGTGGCGGAGATTAGGAATTGGCCCAGTATTTGCCAATAAGGGCGTAGAAAACCGTGTAAAAACCAGAGGCATATTAACCAGTGCTCCAGATTGACAGTTGTCACTCAGCCGTGTGGACCGAGTTCACATCTGGCTAACGTCACTGCCTCGCAATGCAGTGAGCCCCGCGTTAAACTGTGCGAGCGGAGCTCCGTGCGAAACTCTTCCTCGTGTGACGCGCTCGAACTGCCCCGTATTAGCGTCGGTACGTGCGTCGACCCGCTGTAGCACTGACGTATTGTGTACAGTTCCACAACCTGTCACAATACGGGTAGTGGGGCAAAGAGGACACGAGGACAATCTGTTAGTGTGGGTTGCCTGCATCAGGGGCTAGTGTGCACTCAGAGGCAAATCTTTTGTTCTCTTTCGATTGACAAGCTACGGACCCCTGGGGATAATCCTTCCTTTTGATTGACAGGCTCTGAGCACTATGGGACTTAACAGCTGTGGTCATCAGTCCCCTAGAACTTAGAACTACTTAAACCTAACTAACCTAAGGACATCACACACATCCGTGCCCGAGGCAGGATTCGAACCTGCGACCGTAGCAGTCGCGCGGTTCTGGACTGCGCGCCTAGAACCGCGAGAACACCGCGGCCGGCCACGATTGACAGGCCCTTCACCTAAAGTTCCCCCACCCCTCCCACTCCTCCTCCCAACCCCTCAGCAAACCTCCAACCCTTCCTTCTCCCCAACACTGATACAGGTACATTTTCAGGCCTGAGTTATTCGAATAGCCCCCTATCACTCTATCATTTTGATTGACTACTTAATTAAATTGATCATTAATTAACCCCTCCCCTTTCCCCTATCTTGTAATTGGCAGCTCTGTGGTGGAGAGGACCTCATGAAAGGAAATTCAGTTACATAGCAGAGAGGCCTACACCTACAAGACACCCTGAATCTTGTACGAGGATTCGATCACGAGAGCTTGCAATTGGCCCCAAAAGTGGAGGTACCGTGGGTTTCTGTCAGGTAGAAAGAGAGGGACACGGACCACTGGCGAAATCGCACGTGATTGGTAGATCAGCCGCGACGCCATATTTTTAGACAGGTCTTTCTCGATTCGTATGTTCCCAGTAATGAAATGAAATGATCATACGGCATTTGTTGGCCGGGACATCCCCTTCGGGGTTCGGCCGCCGTATTGCTGTGTGGAGTTGGATTTTTGTTTTGAAGACCATCGGAGAACAGTTTCAGTCTATAGCATATCACATCTACAGATATATTATTATGGGAAGAAAATATCCGACTTGGAAAATTTCTGGTCACTGACATCTTCAAAATATTTAGCCTGTGTCTCGAAATGTCGCATGCAACTCAGTAACTAGCATTCAACATTTTGGATCATACTGTCAGCAGTTAGATTCTCGCTGTCACCATTTTTTTTTTGCTTTATTTAAATTGCGTTTGTTGAATTGAAATGTCAGTTAAACTGAGGCTCATAATCTTTTCATGTTTAATTAGTAATCGCATGAAAATGCGAGTCTCTGTAATAACGGAAGTTTCGTTTTAGAAAACCTGCTACCGATACTGTAAAACTGCCTTACCATGCATTCATTGTTTAGCGCTTCTAAGTATTATAACAGAAGTATGTCTTCTGGATATTTCCAGTATAAGACATAATTTCTAGATCCGCAATGATCTCATCTTAAATATGTTACTTGGGAAGGGAAAAAAAAACTATATCAAGCTTAGAGACTACTAACTTCAACAATGAATATTCAAGCAGGAAACACTGAAATCGTTTCAGAGCGACTAAAATATTTTGTTGGTGCATAAGTTCGTAGCGTTTTTGCTTCGGATTTTCGTATTCCGATTTATGCGTTTATTTATCGAATGTCACTTTTTATTTGTAGTTGACTGTTGTTATTTGAGTTTACATATTGTCATTTTGTCATTTGGAGATAGTGAGTGGAACTACGGACACTAGAAAAGGAATGCCAAGTGGAGGAATGAGAAAATGTCCGACATATTCTTCTGCCGAGGCAGCCAGACACGGGGCGAGGCTTTGGACGCAAGACGGCCAGCAAATTGTCTTCTCGTTTTAGTGAAGGAAGACCGTCAGTTCTGATGAAGGTCGTTTAAACGCATTAACCGACAATGATCCACGTCGTTGTACTCGAGAATTGGCAAATGTGATGAACTGTGATCATTCCACCACCTTGCAACATCTGCATGCAATGGGGAAGGTTCACAACTTGGATGTACCGCATGCTCTAAATCAAAATCACAAAAATCAGCGGGTGGCCGTACGTGCATCTCTGCTTGTTCGTCATCGACTGGCTCGTGAACACACCGACCACTGCTACCCGGTATCGTCACTGCTGACGAGAAATTGTGTCTTTACGATAACATAAGGAACAGTAACGCCCCGCGCATCCACAAGAGATAACGTTCTGCCTGTGGTGGAACAGCAACAGTGTCTGTACTACGAATTGCTGCCGAGGCGTAGCCATCACTGCTCACATCTACCGTCAACGGCCGGGACGCCTTGCAGACGCAGTCCGAGAACAGCGACCAGGAAGACTGCGTGGAGTGGGTGGTACTCCGCGATAGAGCCCGCCCGCTTTCTGCTATACCGGAGTTGCGCTGGGAAGTCATTCCACTCCCACCTTATTCGCCTGATTTTGCGCCCTCAGATCTTCACCTTTTGCGTTCTCTACAGAAGAACCTCCAGAGAACTTTCTTTTTGAATGAAAATCCGTTCCGGAGAGGGCTCGACGAGTTCTTCGCCTCGAAACCACGTGATTTATATAGTCGCGGAATCGGAAGTTATCCCAGCGTTGGCAGACTGTTGTAGATAGTCAAGAATAATTATTTTTTACTAAAGTCTCTGTTACGTGTATCTGATGTGTTTATTAAACATGTGGAAATACGTTACGAACTTACGCACAAACCCAATAATACAAATGAAACTTTTTTTCCTCGGTCGATTAACATTTTTTCTGGAAAGTTATAATAAATGGCTAACACGCTGCATCAAGCCACACTTCAATTTCCTGCACATGAAATGTATATTAGTCACATACTAAACAAGAAGCTACAATTTCTGCCATAATGTGAGTGTCAAATCCACGTCAGAGAGCACTGGCCATTCTCTCTGCGTGTTGAGTCTTAGAGGCCGACTGAGCTTAGGGCTGCTGGCTCCTGCGTCTCCCGCCACTTTCTTCGTCTAGGTGTGAGATGTAGGTCGCAAAAGTGGCACCTTTTTGTTGCAACACGCATATCCCGAAAGCAACAGCCTAGCGTGTTGCAAAGTGTCCCCTTCTTCCACTGGCTGTCGACAGACCTTCCCCGATCCTTCGCGTCACGACTACGTCGCGAAATGTTCGGGGCAGGCGACGAATAGTATGCAGCTCGACTCTTGTCGGAACGTTACCGGGAAACCCGTCAACGATGCGGCACGACTGGAGTTTCACGAACACTACTGTAACGCCCTCGCGTTTACTAAACAGAGCCGCGAAAAAGCGCGCCGCTCCTCATTGTATCTTGTATCGAGCTAAGCGCCCAGACTGATGAGGAATACTGATAAATCTGACGAACACCAATTTGGTAACCTCGTAAATTTCCTTACCAATGCCACTTAAACAAATTACATTGTAGTTTGAATTCACCATTCTAGGACTGCTCCTGATCTTTAGCATATACCTTAACAGTGATGGTGACGTGTTATTTCCATCCAAGTGCCTCAGTCCCTACGTGATTTACAGCGATAATTGAATAAAAGATTACATTGCCTTCCACATCAACGCCGTGGCGTACGACACCGATTTTGAAACGTTTCTGAGCGGTTTGTGAGGTAGAGGAAAGGTGCCTATTATGCGATAGTTCCCTAATATGAGACACCCCAGCTGTGCTGATGTTAAGGGTTGCACTCTGGTGGAGAGTTTGTTAAACACGTCTACTGCGTGCCAGACGACGACACAGCGAGTAGGACGCCATAGTTGAGCCGGACACAGTACGTAGAGGTTGATATAAAATTTCTTGCGTTTGCAGTATTTGCGACATCGGTGTTGAGACAATATTTCAGCTTGAAGGTGACTGGATATTACTACACTCTTTTATTGTTGTTATTTGTAACGGTATTACCTATAATGATTGACAATTAGGTTCATTTTCCAACGAAAGTTGTTAGCAAGTCCGTGATACTTTTTATAAGATGGCGAAATTTCTAATATGCGACAGTATGGGGATCCAAATATGCGACAGTATCGCATATTACGATACCTATCGCATATTGGGGGAACTCGTTCTCTCACGATTTTTATATGTATTTCACGCAATACTATCATGAGATAACAATATTTCATCATTTACTGTAGTAAAATTTTGGCAACAGCGTTTATTTTAATTCGATTAAATTATCATAAACAGGGATTACTTTGACTACTCTTATGATGAGAAATTGGAATGTTTTCTGGAACTTGATGGACGTTGCATTTGCAGGATCAATATCAGCGTGTCATGCAAGTGGCTGGATACAAACTCACATTTTTACTCAGTGGTTTGATCATTTTGTGAGTCATGTAAAGCCATCTTCAAATGACACTGTCATTTTGATTCTTGCTGGGCATTATTCCCACACAAAGAATCTCGATGTGTTAGATAAAGCACGTGAAAATAATGTTCATATTTTATGTTTCCCACCTCACTCAACGCATAACATGCAGCCGCTTGACGTCGGATTTATGGGGCCTTTGAAAACCTACTATGTCCAAGAGATAGAAACGTGGTTGACAAGTAACCCAGGTCGCGTTATCACCCCATTATTAATAGCCAAGTTATTTGGGGCAGCTTACAACCGAGCAGCAACAATGGAAGCATATGTGAATGCCTTCAGGAAAACAGGTCTCATCCCATGCAACAGAAACATCTTTAGGGAACATGAATTTTCAATTCATCGCCATGCTAACGTTCTTCAAGAAAGAGATGCCAAAAACGAAAATGAAATTACTGATGGTGATGGTCAAGCTGTCAGCCCAGCAGACATCAGAACTCTCCCACACATCGCAAAACCACCTGGAGTTAGTCAAATAGGTCAAACATCGCGTTCGTGCTCTGCTGCGTTAGTAACTTCAACTCCTTATGTGAAGCCTTTGAAAGAATCTAAACAGAAGAAATCAGAGGCTGAAGCTAAGAAAGCAGCAGAGAGTTATTTGGGAAGAAGAGTGGGAGATCTTCCAATCGTAGACCTAAAGCAGAAGAATCGTCTAGTGACTCGGCACCCGATGTCCATCTTGATGGCAGTGGGGATTCAGACAGCAGTGATGACGATGACGCAGAGTGTCTGTTCTGTACTGGGCGCTTTTCTGATGGCAAACACGGGGAGACAGGGGCACAGTGCACGAAATGTTATCGCTGGGCTCATGAATATTGTGGTGTCACAGAAGACAATTTTTTTTGCCCCGGATGTCGTAAATATAAACCTAAGTAGTGTGAAATGAGTGAAGGATAACAGAAATGAACATGTAAAAATTATATATTCCTATGTCATTATTCTGTAATAAAATAATGAAAAGCAAAATACTATTACTGTCTCATATTAGGAAACTTTGATCTCATTTCTACGAAATGCCTTGTTTGTGAAGATTTAATAACCACTCTGAAAGATTGTTTATTATTGCAAATACGATAATTGTATGATGAAATTAAATAATGCAAGATCTTATTACCATCATAAAAAATACAATTGCACTTACTTTTAGGTCCTTCAGACGGGTTTACAAAAGTGTGTCTCATATTAGGCACCTTTCCTAATGAAATAACGTGCATTCGAAGGAAGCATCGGAGGTTTTAGTGTGCCGGCAGGGGTGGGGGTAGGCTGGCCGCACCAGACGGCTGGCAGCTGCCCGCTTCCTAGCGGTACGTCGGCTGTTCCTTCTCACCAACGTTACAGCTGTGAATTGTTGGGTCACAAATCGAGATTAGAGGCAAATATATAAAAATGAAGTAAAATCTAAACACACTAGAGAGGCACTTCTGACGTTGCGGTTGATAACGGAAGAAAGACTGAAGAAAAATCACAGACTCGAATACATCCGGCAGATAATTACAGATGTAGGTTGCAGCTACTACTGTGCAGTGAAAATGTTGGCACAGGCGAGGAAGTCCTGGTAGGCTGCACGAGACCTATTAGAAGACTGATGACTAAAATGACGAAAAATGCAAAGTGAAATTAGCATTTTTTATAGCCACCTCCGCATCCTAGGTTGCCAACGCACGCCTGTGCGGTGGTGCTCGACTCGGAGGTAAGCCGGTTCGAACCCTGGTGGTGGAAAATTTTCACTAACAGTAACTGAATGGCAAGGGGAGGAGAAGCGGTGGCGTAAAGCTTCTGACGCGCACTCTTTGCGCCAGATTCTTGGAATAAATTCCAAACCTCTTGGCAGTGTGACATAGCGAGGGCGTGGGACGCTGTTGACGGTGATCCGTCGGTCGGATGGCGACGTTAAGTTCGCCGGCCCCCTCAGAGGAGTGGGCTGCTTTCCCTTCCCTTCATACAGGACAACGCTCACTGTAAACGCACATATGACGCTCATCTTGATACTTCATAGCACGACAAAGGGAGGCAACGGCGGACCAGCTCCAGCAGCACCCTGCACAGGATTCCTCCATCTGCTCCCCTAGGCTCATTCCCCGAGTATGAAGTTACTTTGACTCTGATAGCCAGATTATTCGGGAACTCAGTACTTGCAAACAATGTGTAGCTCATGTCGAAAGAAAGATTCCATATCAAAAAACTCGGCGCATCACTAATGAGATATAATAAAATGTGACGAAGCTGCCGATAAACTGAGTGACAAAATTAGTGCATCAGTGCACTGTCCTGTTAAGAAGGATGTCTGTGCTGAGAGTTCTGTATCGAAAAGTAGTAGGGAAAAGCCTTTTCTGGGTCACTTTTGATATCCAACTAATTGTGAAAATTAATTAATCGATCAGTTAATTACCCCATTACTCTAGAAAAGAGAAAGTAAGAAATGACGAAATCATAAAGAGAATGGAAGTAAAAAGTAAGAGAAAGAATACCTGACATGAAGAATAGAAGGAAGTTGCAATGTTTTTTTTTTTTTTTTTTTTTTGGTCATCAGTCTACTGACTGGTTTGATGCGTCCCGCCTCAATTATTTGCTTGACGTATTCCAATCTCTGTCTTCCTCTACAGTTTTTGCCCTCTACAGCTCCCTCTAGTACCATGGAAGTCATTCCCTCATGTCTTAGCAGATGTCCTATCATCATGTCCCTTCTCCTTATCAGTGTTTTCCACATATTCCTTTCCTCTCCGATTCTGCGTAGAACCTCCCCATTCCTTACCTTATCAGTCCACCTAATTTTTAACATTCGTCTATAGCACCACATCTCAAATGCTTCGATTCTCTTCTGTTCCGGTTTTCCCACAGTCCATGTTTCACTACCATACAATTCTGTACTCCAGACGTACATCCTCAGAAATTTCTTCCTCAAATTAAGACCGGTATTTGATATTAGTAGACTTCTCTTGGCCAGAAATGCCTTTTTTGCCATAGCGAGTCTGCTTTTGATGTCCTCCTTGCTCCGTCCGTCATTGGTTATTTTACTGCCTAGGTAGCAGAATTCCTTAACTTCATCGACTTCGTGACCATCAATCCTGATGTTAAGTTTCTCGCTGTTTTCATTTCTACTACTTCTCATTACCTTCGTCTTTCTCCGATTTACTCTCAAACCATACTGTGTACTCATTAGACTGTTCATTCCGTTCAGCAGATCATTTAATTCTTCCAGAATGAGATTTTCACTCTGCAGCGGAGTGTGCGCTGATATGAAACTTCCTGGCAGATTAAAACTGTGTGCCCGACCGAGACTCGAACTCGGGACCTTTGCCTTTCGCGGGCAAGCGCTCTACCATCTGAGCTACCGAAGCGTGCGGGCGTGAGTCGTGCTTCGGTAGCTCAGATGGTAGAGCGCTTGCCCGCGAAAGGCAAAGGTCCCGAGTTCGAGTCTCGGTCGGGCACACAGTTTTAATCTGCCAGGAAGTTTCATTTAATTCTTCTTCACTTTCACTCAGGATAGCAATGTCATCAGGGAATCGTATCATTGATATCCTTTCACCTTGTATTTTAATTCCACTCCTGAACCTTTCTTTTATTTCCATCATTGCTTCCCCGATGTACAGATTGAAGAGTAGGGGCGAAAGGCTACAGCCTTGTCTTACACCCTTCTCAACACGAGCACTTCGTTCTTGATCGTCCACTCTTATTATTCCCTCTTGGTTGTTGTGCATATTGTATATGATCCGTCTCTCCCTATAGCTTACCCCTACTTTTTTCAGAATCTCGAACAGCTTGCACCATTTTATATTGTCGAACGCTTTTTCCAGGTCGACAAATCCTATGAAAGTGTCTTGATTTTTCTTTATCCTTGCTTCCATTATTAGCCGTAACGTCACAATTGCCTCTCTCGTCCCTTTACTTTTCCTAAAGCCAAACTGATCGTCACCTAGCGCATTCTCAATTTTCTTTTCCATTCTTCTGTATATTATTCTTATAAGCAGCTTCGATGCATGAGCTGTTAAGCTGATTGTGCGATAATTCTCGCACTTGTCAGCTCTTTCCGTCTTCGGAATTGTGTGGATGATGCTTTTTCGAAAGTCAGATGGTATATCGCCAGACTCATATATTCTACACACTAACGTGAATAGTCGTTTTGTTGCCACTTCCCCCAATGATTTTAGAAATTCTGATGGAATGTTGTCTATGCCTTCTGCCTTATTTGACCGTAAGTCCTCCAAAGCTCTTTTAAATTCCGATTCTAATACTGGATCCCCTATCTCTTCTAAATCGACTCCTGTTTCTTCTTCTATCACATCAGACAAATCTTCACCCTCATAGAGGCTTTCAGTGTATTCTTTCCACCTATCTGCTCTCTCCTCTGCATTTAACAATTGAATTCCCGTTGCACTCTTAATGTTACCACCGTTGCTTTTGATGTCACCAAAGGTTGTTTTGACTTTCCTGTATGCTGAGTCTGTCCTTTCGACAATCATATCTTTTTCGATGTCTTCACATTTTTCCTGCAGCCATTTCGTCTTAGCTTCCCTGCACTTCCTATTTATTTCATTCCTCAGCTACTTGTATTTCTGTATTCCTGATTTTCCCGGAACATGTTTGTACTTCCTCCTTTCATCAATCAACTGAAGTATTTCTTCTGTTACCCATGGTTTCCTCGCAGCTAACTTCTTTGTACCTATGTTTTCCTTCCCAACTTCTGTGATGGCCCTTTTTAGAGATGTCCATTCCTCTTCAACTGTACTGCCTACTGCGCTATTCCTTATTGCTGTATCTATAGCGTTAGAGAACTTCAAACGTATCTCGTCATTCCTTAGTACTTCCGTATCCCACTTCTTTGCATATTGATTCTTCCTGACTAATGTCTTGAACTTCAGCCTACTCTTCATCACTACTATATTGTGATCTGAGTCTATGTCTGCTCCTGGGTACGCCTTACAATCCAGTATCTGATTTCGGAATCTCTGTCTGACCATGATGTAATCTAATTGAAATCTTCCCGTATCTCCCGGCCTTTTCCAAGTATACCTCCTCCTCTTGTGATTCTTGAACAGGGTATTCGCTATTACTAGCTGAAACATGTTACAGAACTCAATTAGTCTTTCTCCTCTTTCATTCCTTGTCCCAAGCCGATATTCTCCTGTAACCTTTTCTTCTACTCCTTCCCCTACAACTGCATTCCAGTCGCCCATGACTATTAGATTTTCGTCCCCCTTTACATACTGCATTACCCTTTCAATATCCTCATACACTTTCTCTATCTGTTCATCTTCAGCTTGCGACGTCGGCATGTATACCTGAACTATCGTTGTCGGTGTTGGTCTGCTGTCGATTCTGATTAGACCAACGCGGTCACTGAACTGTTCACAGTAACACACCCTCTGCCCTACCTTCCTATTCATAACGAATCCTACACCTGTTATACCATTTTCTGCTACTGTTGATATTACGCGATAGTAGAATGAAGGCTTTCACGACCGGGTGACATGGCTGTTGATATACTTTCCGGGATGTGAGGTCGTGGTCCAAGAACTTTTCTGCTCCTTACATTTCGTCCAGGACTGCGCTGGACGAAACGTAAGGAGCAGAAAAGTTCTTCGACCACGACCTCACATCCCGGAAAGTATATCAACAGCCATATTACGCGATACTCATCTGACCAGAAATCCTTGTCTTCCTTCCACTTCACTTCACTGACCCCTACTATATCTAGATTGAGCCTTTGCATTTCCCTTTTCAGATTTTCTAGTTTCCCTGCCACGTTCAAGCTTCTGACATTCCACGCCCCGACTCGTAGAACGTTATCCTTTCGTTGATTATTCAATCTTTTTCTCATGGTAACCTCCCCCTTGGCAGTCTCCTCCCGGAGATCCGAATGGGGGACTATTCCGGGATCTATTGCCAATGGAGAGATCATCACGACAGTTCTTCAATTACAGGCCACATGTCCTGTGGATACACGTTATGCTATGGGCATGTAATAAGAATGGAGGACAGCTACGTCGTTAAAAAGCTGAAGACGTCCAACACTAACTGCATTCTGTCTCTCAGTTGCCTTGTCATGGTGGTAGAAGTAACTCACTTCGAATTCTGACGTAGTGTTTCAGAACTAACCCTGCCGAGACCTGTCGTTCTTCGGGTGCAGTGGGATGTTTCCCTCTCCTCCGCCTCCGGGGCGCACGTGAACGGCTGCCAGCCGCACCAGCAGGTCGCAAACCTCTGCTGTACAACTCCTAGCCGACAACCCGCCGCTCGCCGTGACGGACAGCTGTTAATGATTCCACACTCGCAAAAGTTTTCCTACCCTTCTCACGAGGACTGGGAGCTTAAATGTCGCAGGGGTAAATACCAGGATGTTGAACAATATTTGCCCCCACATCTCTCCTGTAAAACGTTCTGAAAGCCTGTTGCAGTGAGTAATAACAAAATACCTGTCTACTGACTGCCACAACGCAAATGTGTACAAGCCTGCAGACATAGGTTTCCCTCAGAACACAGTCCTATAGAAGCATTCCTATTGGCTCCCGCCAAATTAGAGGGCAGATGCTTCAAGAACTCAAATTGGAAACCCTTGAGGGAATGCAATGTTCATTTTAAGGAACACTGTTGAGTACTGACATTGGAAGCTGACCGCAGAAGGATTCTACTGCCACCAACATACATTTCACATACGGACCGTGAAGATAAGATACGAGAAATTAGCGCTCATACGGGGACATACGGTCTTTTTCTCCCTCGCTCTATTTGCGCTTGAAACAGGAAAAGAAATGACTAGTAGTGGAACAGAATACCCTCCACCAATCAGCATATGATGGCTTGCGAGATAAGCATATAGATGTCGATCTAAATTTAGTCTACCTGTTAAGATATCAGTCCATCCATTTATAGCCACACAAAACTCATGGAAAAATGTTGTCTCTTATTTATCGATAAAGAAAGCAACTTCTACTGCTGACTGCCTCTCTGTAAAAACCTTCGTATTAGCCCCTAAATTTGCCACTGCAATTTCTTCGCAAGACGTATGTGAGGGGTTGTAATGTCGTTGCCCACAATACTAAGAAGAGAAAGTATGGCGCTCACATTTCAGCTGCCATTTCGTTAGAGCATCGCTTACCTGCCGTATTCTGAAGAAGCCTCCAGTTTCCGATATATAGCTTTTGAATCCACGAGTAAGAGATGCCCCGCACCTAGTTACAAATCCCTGCTAATTCTCTCGAAATTCCATCAGTTCCGTACCAAGAAAGTATTGCGAATAGAGAAACGACTGTAGAAAACAAACGTGCGCACATGTAAGGCTCCACGTTTCAGCTCTTAAACGTGCTATAATGTTAAAATGTATGGCTGTGTGCACAACTGTAGTCATACGCTGCTGTGATGTGTTACAGAAAACAACGTATCAAAACTGCTTATGAACACAAGAAAGCTCTCCTGAGAGTCATTGTGGTCTTCCTCCAGTACAGGCAACGAAACTATACACAGATTCATCGTGGCGACTGCAATCAGTGGTCGCCTACCCCTGTGGACCAATACATGTATATTTAATGGGATCACCACATGTGGTCTATGTCAGCACGCCTACGATATTTGTTTCCCAATATATCAGAAGAGAGATGGAAAATCTTATTGAGTTCTCTCCCAGCTGCCGTTAGTGAAGTATTTTTAGTTCGTAGTTGTATTCAATTGGATGTTACAAAAATAATGAGGACAGAGAACGAGACACTGTAATGATAATCAAAGGAATACGATAAAGGACATCAGTTCATGCACAGGGTGATATTTTTGGATAGCCATATGATAGCGAAGAATAGTAGGTGTTACACTTTTGAATTTCTTTGTGCAGTCCACATACACTCTGCATGGTAGTGAATTTCCTTCTCTACATTAGTGTGCTATTTTTGTCGTTGTGATAGCTCGCTACCTAGTCAGTGCCAGGTGCAGAACTAGACGGTCTTCTTACTAATGGAATATGATGGAATTTCGAGGTACTTAACGGGGGACGTCTTTTATTCATCATAATCAGTTGGGCTCAAACAGTAAAAGTCAAGGACTGGAGGATTCGTCAGAATATGGCAAACAAGCGGTACTCTAACGGAAGTATCTCCCTGTTATTTTCTGTCTCTCGGCTGAAGAGCGGCGCCTATGCTGCTGCCAGCCCGCCCCATATGGGGCACTGAAATTCAATAAAGAAAAAAACAAGAAAAAAAATAGCCATCCCGATTGGTCCCACTTTCAAACCTTCAACATGAACTCCAGTGATGTCTTTGCAATGACACCATTGTCGAATGGGACAGTTTAAAAAATGGTTCAAATGGCTCTGAGCACTATGGGACTTAACATCTGAGGTCATCAGTCCCCTAGAACTTAGAACTACTTATACCTAACTAACTTAAGGACATCACACACATCCATGCCCGAGGCAGGATTCGAACCTCCGACCGTAGCAGTCACGTGGTTCCAGACTGAAGCGCCTAGAACCGCTCGGCCACACTGGCCCGCAGGACAGCTTAACCATCCACCGAGACAGTAAGACCGTGATTCAGCAGTGAAGCTGTACTTCAACCTCTCACAAAAAAAGCTGTTCTAACGCTGTTATCCATCCTTATGTTCCTCATCAAGAGCTCAGATGGAAACCCAGTTCTAAGCAAAGAAGGGAAAGCAGAAAGGTGGAAGGAGTATATAGAGGGTCTATACAAGAGCGATGCACTTGAGGACAATATTATGGAAATGGAAGAGGATGTAGATGAGGATGAAATGGGAGATACGATACTGCGTGAAGAGTTTGACAGAGCACTGAAAGACCTGAGTCGAAACAAGGCCCCCGGAGTAGACAACATTCCATTGGAACTACTGACGGCCTTGGGAGAGCCAGTCCTGACAAAACTCTACCATCTGGTGAGCAAGATGTATGAAACAGGCGAAATACCCTCAGACTTCAAGAAGAATATAATAATTCCAATTCCAAAGAAAGCAGGTGTTGACAGATGTGAAAATTACCGAACAATCAGTTTAATAAGCCACAGCTGCAAAATACTAACACGAATTCTTTACAGACGAATGGAAAAACTAGTAGAAGCCGACCTCGTGGAAGATCAGTTTGGATTCCGTAGAAATACTGGAACACGTGAGGCAATACTGACCTTACGACTTATCTTAGAAGAAAGATTAAGGAAAGGCAAACCTACGTTTCTAGCATTTGTAGACTTAGAGAAAGCTTTTGACAATGTTGACTGGAATACTCTCTATCAAACTCTAAAGGTGGCAGGGGTAAAATACAGGGAGCGAAAGGCTATTTACAATTTGTACAGAAACCAGATGGCAGTTATAAGAGTTGAGGGACATGAAAGGGAAGCAATGGTTGGGAAGGGAGTAAGACAGGGTTGTAGCCTCTCCCCGATGTTATTCAATCTGTATATTGAACAAGCAGTAAAGGAAACAAAAGAAAAATTCGGGGTAGGTATTAAAATCCATGGAGAAGAAGTAAAAACTTTGAGGTTCGCCGATGACATTGTAATTCTGTCAGAGACAGCAAAGGACTTGGAAGAGCAGTTGAACGGAATGGATGGTGTCTTGAAGGGAGGATATAAGATGAACATCAACAAAAACAAAACGAGAATAATGGAATGTAGTCAAATTAAGTCGGGTGATGTTGAGGGTATTAGATTAGGAAATGAGACACTTAAAGTAGTAAAGGAGTTTTGCTATTTGGGGAGCAAAATAACTGATGATGGTCGAAGTAGAGAGGATATAAAATGTAGACTGGCAATGGCAAGGAAAGCGTTTCTGAAGAAGAGAAATTTGATAACATCAAGTATAGATTTAAGTGTCAGGAAGTCATTTCTGAAAGTATTTGTATGGAGTGTAGCCATGTATGGAAGTGAAACATGGACGGTAAATAGTTTGGACAAGAAGAGAATAGAAGCTTTCGAAATGTGGTGCTACAGAAGAATGCTGAAGATTAGATGGGTAGATCACATAACTAATGAGGAAGTATTGAATAGGATTGGGGAGAAGAGAAGTTTGTGGCACAACTTGACCAGAAGAAGTGATCGGTTGGTAGGACATGATCTGAGGCATCAAGGGATCACCAATTTAGTATTGGAGGGAAGCGTAGAGGGTAAAAATCGTAGAGGGAGACCAAGAAATGAATACACTAAGCAGATTCAGAAGGATGTAGGTTGCAGTAGGTACTGGGAGATGAAGAAGCTTGCACAGGATAGAGTAGCATGGAGAGCTGCATCAAACCAGTCTCAGGACTGAAGACCACAACAACAAACAACATGTTCCTCCCACCGGCTATTCACCTGTAGATTCTCAGGAAGCTACGCCCCTGTACTTCAGGGATAACTTGCTGTCCTATTATTGTTAACCATCCTTCTCGTACAGGGCTTTGGCCACACTGGCTGGAGCAAGTCTCTAGTAGCGAAAATATCCTCTGTGCGTCCAGGAGTTATTGATGAAACTGGATGGAGCTACTGTCTAGTGTCTGATTCATGGCAACTATCCCTGCCCAACAGAAATCGTTTAAATAAACAACATTTTGTGCTGCATGGAAAATAAATAGTTAATGTCTGTCCTGTCCGGCAGCTCAGAGACTTAATGTCCGTCCAGCACAGTCTGGAGCTTCCTCACAAGTGAGGGAGGACTAGAAGAGGGCCAACATCACCCTCTGGTGATGGTCGCCATTTCTGGGGGTGAGGGATGTTGTAAGGGGAAAGGAGTGAGGGTGGGAGGAATGGAGGGGGAAGGCACCCACGTGCCAGCTGGGGAAAACCATGACGTCATCTGGGAAGGGGGTAATTAATTGATAAATTAATTAATTTACATAATTAGTTTGACATCACTTTGATATCAAAAGTATCCCAGAATCGACTTTGCCGTACTGCTTCGGAAATGTTGCCTTCCTAGGAAGCGGAAACGTCATTCCCTCTGTTCCCACGTTACTAGTTGCGTAGATCTGCATAAAACTCAGATGGTTATAGGTGTACCAAAACTTCTGCCCAACAAAACAAAGCTTACTGCTTGAAAATTCGAATAGTGGTTGGCAACTGTGAGGTGCTAATTTTCAATTGCGCCGAACTACTGCGTATCTATGCGATATAACACTGGGTGACCCTCACTGAGTATTTGCTGTACAACAGCCTTCATTTCATTAATTTCAAAATCAGTACTGGAAATAAGCATCACACTTGGGCGTGAACGTCTCTATAATGCGCTGTCAGGCAACAGCTTATCGGTAGGGTGCGAGAGTGTCGTCGGCAGCGAATGAAGCTGTTTTTCGATTTATCCATAGACAACAGTGACGTGCAAGTGAGGAGTGATGTGTGAATATGCTTACTTAGAATTTTATGAATGGTGAGGTGTAAAAGAGCCGTGAACAGAATAAAGAGGTTACCGATATTTGCACGTTATTTCTACCTCACAAACGAACTGAAAGCGGAAGTGAGAGAATTGAAGAATGTAGTAACTGCGATGAAATATCACGGAAAAACGGTGAGTCAAACATTATTTTTAAAAAAAAACCAGTAATTATGTTGGTGGGGAGAATATGGACCTTGCCAGTATCTCTGCTGGCTTCAGGTGCTTCGAGGAAAAGAATGGTAGTCTTCTGGTTATTATTCGTATTTACGCTTATCGACCTATCTCATTGCTGTATTTTATATTTCAGTCGTTTCTCGTATTAATATTAGTAAATAATTGTTGTCCGTCACGGACTGTTAAAAAAAATGGTTCAAATGGCTCTGAGCACTATGGGACTTAAGTTCTGAGGTCATCAGTCCCCTAGAACTTAGAACTACTTAAACCTAACTAACCTAAGGACATCACACACATGCATGCCCGAAGCAGGATTCGAACCTGCGATCGTGGCGGTCGCCCGGTTCCAGACTGTAGCGTCTAGAACCGCACGGCCATACCGGCCGGCACGGACTGTTCAAACTGAAAGTAATTTATAATGAATTTGCTACAAGCAGTTGCTTTTATTCACACCTATTTTTTCACGATGACATTTCAAGGTCCCTGGCATTTCATCATCAGAAGTTTACGTTTATTTTCTTGTTGTGAGCATTGCTTCTTTACTAACGGCGTTGCAGAATTTTGCTACGGAAGCTTCTAAGGCAGCTATTGTAAAACGTCGTAATTAAAGAATCAATGTTCACGACACGTAAATAACTGTAAACATTTGAAGATGGTGCGAGCACAAAATTGTTTTGAGACATAAATTGATGGTGAGGCGCGTCGTGAAAAGGGCAGTGTTCGTACTAGTGGGTTACGCCGCAAACGTGAATGCAGCGGCCGCGTGAGCTAGACGACTCGTGCGCGGATCAGGTTCGCGGGTCACCAGGCGTAGCTCAAATTCTCCTACAGGTAGTGCGTGAGCGGGAACACTAAACAGCTTCCGCACGAATCGATTTGAAAAGCGATGTTAGAACATGTAATAGTGGTGCAAAAGCGCAATATGTGGGAAATGTTTTCATCCGAAAATTTTAATGTAGGGAAAATAAGTAACTGAGAGGACACGGCTTACGACAACCGAATAGAAAATAACATAAATGGCCGAGAAACATAATATCTGGGAATGTAAAAACACGTTTTACAATACTTGTAAAACGTTGTATACGTGTATACTTACATGTTTAAAACGTTGGCCAGGTACTATAAACGCACTTTGGAAACCAACAGGAGGAAACTGTGAGCAGATAACAGTGTCGTCAAAATTTCTAAATCAAATTTATACGAAAAATATTTTGTCCCCGCTGCCATAAAAACCTGCGGGCGGCCCTGACAGCGTAGCGAGGATGAAGCAGGCGCGCTGGGAGCGGGCGTGTCATGGTGAAGCTGGAGCTGTGAGGTGAAGGGCGGTCTCCACACGTACTCAGCTCGCGAGCTTAACGGCAGTAAGTAAGGCGGTGACGACGGGGAGGCAGGGCGGGTGAGTGCTGCGGGCCTCAGCCCGCCTCACCTGGCGCTGCTGTGTCCCGCGTGAGCCCGCCCACCCACCTCGACAGAACTGCTGAGGCCTGCGTCCGTTTGAACCTGCCCACTGTGCCCGTGCCGTGGCGGCCCTCTACAATCCCTACCCTCGCACACTTCCCTACTGACGATTCCTCAATGTCTCTAGTTGTGCTCCATCGAACAATCCCTTCCTTTAGACAACATGTGATGTTAATTTCTTTTTTCCTAATTCTATTCCGTATCTCCTCACTTGTTACGTTACCTACCCATTTACTCTTCGGCTTTCTTCTGTAGCGCCACACGTCAGTAGCTCCTATTCACTTCTTATCTGAACTACTTATCGTCCGTGTTTTCACTTCCGCACTACACTACACTCCAGACACGTACCACAGGAAACATTTTCTAACACGTCAGTTTATATCCGGTGTTAACAAATTGCTCTTTTTCAGAAATGCTTCCCTTTTGTATCCTCTCTATTGGACCATCACGAGTGATTTTACTGCCCAAACAGCAAAACTAATCTACCACTTACAATATGTCACTTTTAGAATATGTCACTTCCTAAAGTACTTCACTGAGCGTCGCCTGATGAAATTTGACTACATTCCAGTAACCTTGTTTTGCCTTCATCTTATATCGTTATTCCAGTCCATTAAACTGCTGTTCTAATCTTTGCTATCTCTGACAGAATTACAGCGTCATCTGCAGAGATTTTATTCCTTTTCCTCAAAGATCATATTTATTTCCAAATTTCTCTTTGGGTTCCTTTTTCTGCTATCCCAGTATACGGACTGAATAAAATTGGCGATAGCCTACAACGCTGTCTCACTCCATTCTCAACAACTGTTTCGCTCGGCAGTTACAACTGCAGCCCGGTTTCTGTTCGAGTTGTAAATAACCTCCCATTATTCTATCCCCGCTACCTTCAGAATTTCAAAGAGAGTATTCCAGAGAAAATGGTCAGAAGCGTTCTGTGAAAATATAAATCTTATAAACGACGGTTTGCCCTTCTTTAAGCTATTTCCTAAGATAGTTCGTAGAGTCACGTGTTCGTACATTTCTCTGGAACTCAGACTTCCCTTCTACCTGTTTGTCATTATATTGCAGCCGTGGGTTATTAAACTGGTGGTTCGGTAATATTCAGCACCTCCCTTATTTGAAGGCTACCTGGGCTGCCCAGCAGGAGTAACAGTTCTGCTGCGGCTAGCTCTCCTAAGGCTCAGAGGGCCGTCTAGTCAGCGGCTCTTGTTTCCACTCGGATCTCTGAGTGCTCTGTCAAATTCTTCTCGCAGTATCGTATCTCCCATTTCATCTTCATTCAATTCCTCTTTCCTTGCAATAATGTAATCTTTAATATAATCGTTCAGATACTTTTACATTAACAGCTCTAATAGTTAACACGATTGAACGTATGAACCATTCTGTTCGACATCACGATCTGCTCCACCCATGTTAATTTATTACGGTATTGTTTGCAACGGTTGTGTGATAAATGTAACTTTGCTTTCAGACAACATGTCCCAGACGCGACCCTATAAACAATCTAGTACCAGTGTGTCCGCCGCTCGTGGTCTCGCGGTAGCGTTATCGCTTCCCGAGCACGGGGTCCCGGGTTCGATTCCCGGCGGGGTCAGGGATTTTCACCTGCCTCGAGATGACTGGGTGTTTGTGTTGTCCTCATCATTTCATCATCATCCAGGAAAGTGGCGAAATTGGACTGAGCAAAAGGTTGAGACATTGTACGGGCGCTGATAACCACGCTGTTGAGCGCCCCACAAACCAAACATCATCATCTAGTACCAGTGTCTCATTTGTGCCCCGGCAAGACACAGTTTCCTTGCATCGTGTCCACCTATTTTTGGAAAACGCCGCAAGAGCGGAACCATTCGTCTATCCAATATGTGCAAAGAAACGAAAATTTGTACTCGTTTGCGCAGTCTGGGGTTGCAGGTCTACAGTTCGCTATTAGGCAACAGAACTGACGGATGGCAAGTCATTAAATGAAAGAAATGCAGTTACTGAACTTAATTAATTGTACTGAAATTAAGCGAATACACCAGTAGATGTGAGATGGACGAAGACGCCGTGACGTATAGTTGTATCAGTTGGCACGACAGATCAAACAAATGTAAGGTGCGCGTGATTACGTAAACAGCTAGACACTCGTCACTAGTGCGTACTCATTAACTGAACAAACTACCGCTGATATGTTGCCAACCTAAAATTACTAAACGATTTGTATAGCAGATGGCAGGAAGTGGCGTCACGCCTGTTCCATACGAGAGCGTGGCACCAGCTGACTTTTCTGCGTGAAGCGAATCGGTTTAAAATCGTAGTTTACAGGTTAAAAGATGTTGCAGGCACACGGACTACACATATTACCACAAAGTGTGATAAGTTTATGTATATCACGTGCTTGCATTATGCATGTAGAGATTATTGCTGTTGTTAATAGTACCCTGTGACAAAAGTCGTGTGGTATTAATTGTTTAATATGGTTATTTATTTTCTTCGGTGTTTACTGAAACATAGCCTTTTAGTAGCATCGGAGTCAGATTGGCACCCTGCGTCGTCGGCATTGGTAGCATCTCAGTGACGCAATTCCGTGTGTGAATATCAGTGCGTGTCGGGCGTGTCGGAACAGTTTAATCAAGTAGTGCTCTAGAGAAAAGACTATTACGCCACACTGGATGAAGTGTGAGTCTGCCTTCAGTGAATGTTTTAAACAATTGGCGTGTACACAAATGAGGGACTGAAAGTGTGTATTCGAGTTGCAGATGTCTACACGAATAAACGTATTTAGTGTGTTTTGTAACCGACAGCTCCAAGAGTATCCAGCAAAATTACGTTGTTGTCAGAAGTATATGTTATGTACAATTGAACATTAACTTAAATACGTATTAAATATACGTAATGAGCCAAAGGCAGTTACCGACGTTGTACATTTTTTTAAGCGTCAGTGTCAACAGATAAATCGATTCTATCACAATCTAAGGTAGAAAACTAAAACAGTCGGCAACGGGAATGTCGGCCTTAAGACCGCAGTGAACGATGATGCCAGAAGTGTGTACCCTGGCTGTATACATTCTAGAAAGCCTAACCAGGGAGTAGTGTTACAAGATGCCCTCCGCCACGCAACCTACTGTGGCTTGCGGAATGTCGATGTAGGTGTAGACGTCTGCTCCGTAGACCTAAGACTCCCTCCGCTTGCCGTTTCGTAAAACAGCGTCGCAACCGCAGAGTACGTAGTTCACTGCCGGATGTAAATCTCGTAATCGCCGTCACCAGCCGACGGGTCGAGGTGCGTTTACCTGAAAGCAAGACCTGAGAATCCAGCAGCGGCAACGACACTGCTGGCCGGGATACGCGAGGGGCAGCCACAGCTGTGTCCGTCAAGTGTAGCTGACAGTAGCAGGGGCGTATGTGTGGACACTGCGGTGTCTCGGTTCTACAGTAGTGATACTCGTTTATGAAATTAGAGATACGCAAGTCATCTCTAACATTAAGTACGGAGCCATATCGCTTCTTCCCATATTCTCAAAATTGTTCGACGAGGTAACTTACAACGGCAAACTGAGGGACTTTTCTGAGGAAACCTTTACGGTAGCTCAGCTCGGTTTCTGTAAACGTTTCTCTGTAGAGGGAGGGACAGACACTCCGTGATCAAATGTGTACGGGCACCCGACGTAACGTGGGATTTGGCCACTAGATGTCAGCAGACGGCGTCTCACCAGGAATGACTGGCGAGTTCCAGCAGTGTCTCAGCTAGCGGAATGAGCGTGCGTGGGGAGTCAGAGAGAAGGAGAGGTGAATGACGGCCGAGCAGCTCCCCACTTCCGCCGTGATGGCTGGGCGGCGCTCGAGCTGGCGCAGAGGGCGGCGCCACGCGGCGCGGCTGGTCTGGAGCGGCGCTCGAGCTGGCGCAGAGGGCGGCGCCACGCGGCGTGGCTGGTCTGGAGCGGCGCTCGAGCTGGCGCAGAGGGCGGCGCCACGCGGCGCGGCTGGTCTGGAGCGGCGCTCGAGCTGGCGCAGAGGGCGGCGCCACGCGGCGCGGCTGGTCTGGAGCGGCGCTCGAGCTGGCGCAGAGGGCGGCGCCACGCGGCGTGGCTGGTCTGGAGCGGCGCTCGAGCTGGCGCAGAGGGCGGCGCCATGCGGCGCGGCTGGTCTGGAGCGGCGCTCGAGCTGGCGCAGAGGGCGGCGCCACGCGGCGTGGCTGGTCTGGAGCGGCGCTCGAGCTGGCGCAGAGGGCGGCGCCACGCGGCGTGGCTGGTCTGGAGCGGCGCTCGAGCTGGCGCAGAGGGTGGCGCCACGCGGCGCGGCTGGTCTGGAGCGGCGCTCGAGCTGGCGCAGAGGGCGGCGCCACGCGGCGCGGCTGGTCTGGAGCGGCGAACCGCGCTGCGCCCCGCGGCCGTCTCATCGGCGGCTTGGGTTTGCCGAGTGCCTGGAGAACGATCTGTAAAAAGCTGCACAGATGTCTCGTCACAGCTTTTGGCGGAATGATTGTCAACTTCGTTTACGTGCTCTGGAATATGAATTTGTGCACTCAGGAAACGAATATCAGTGCTGTCTCGTGAGTATAAAATCAGTACTCCGGAATTGGAATTTGTCAACTCGTGCAAATACTTGGGCGGAAAAAGATTTGCAGCAACACGAAGACTAGTGCTCAAGTTTGCAGGGCCCGCACGAAATGGGACTGACGGAGCATGCTGAAACTGCACAAATACGTGCAGCACGAAAGGTCGCAGGTTTGTTCCACTCACTGCAGTACGTTTCGGAAATACAGAGAAACGTGAACTGGCGGACGACAACTTTCCCGCGATAGCCTCATTACGTAGTTTCAGGTTTTAACTGTGGACTCTAGGAATTTGTTACAGCCTCTTACACATAGCGTAAAAAAAAAAAGGTATGGCCAGACATTGAGGGGACTTGCTCACACGTAAAGGAAGGAAACATGTGATATGTGCACGGGTCTGGAAACGCTTTACTTACACACCAGCTGTTGCCCGCTGCTTCGCTCGCATATCAGTAGCTTTGCTGTGAAGAATGACGGTGAGTAAGTAAGCAAGTAATTTTAGGAGATGTCTTTGTATGTAGTGGCGTAGAGACGTATGTGTAAAAAAAGTATACATTGCCGGTATGTAGGCACGTAATGAATATGTTTCTGTTGTATGTCGAATCTGAAACCGTGCGTTATATTTTCTAATTATATGTAAGAAAATGCTTCAATTCATTACTTTTTGCAGAAGTAGAATTTTTAGGGGTTTCTCTCCCTCTGATCTTGCCACCAGAGCAATACATACCAACCGCTCCTTCGTTCCATTTTGATGCTTTATGATGACTACATTTCTTGAATCGACCCCCTATGATGACAAATTTACGATTAACACAGTCAGTTAATAGCTCTCTCACCGAAAGCACCGCATGTTCCACATACAAAGGCGTGACTCCCCGTTTGTCGTACAGCCATCAGACGGCGCCGTCGTTGTGGGTCCTGGAGCGCCTCAGAAGCTGCGAGAGGCATCTTGTGACTCTCCTGATGTCTCTGTAGGACGCCTGCAGGTCTGCACCCGAGGTCCGGACGTGAGACTGCTCTGAGGGTTGTCGGATCGGACGAACTTTCACAGCTTGAGCTCTCTTACAACTATGCGCTAAATCAGAGTTATGCTTCGCAGGCTTATACACTGAAGCGCCAAAGAAACTGGTATAGGCATGCGCATTCAAATACAGACACATGTAAATGGACGGAATACGGCACTGCGGTCGGCAATGCCTATATAAGACAAGTGTCTGGCGCAGTTGGTAGATCGGTTCCTGCTGCTACAATGGCAGGTTATCAAGATTTAAGTAAGTTTGAACGTGGTGTTATAGTCGACGAACGAGCGATGGGACACAGCATCTCCGAGGTAATGATGAAGTGGGGGTTTTCCCGTACGATCATTTCACGAATGTAGCCTGAATATCAGGAATCCGGTGAAACATCAAATCTCCGACACCACTGCGGCCGGAAAAAGATCCTGCAATAATGGGACCGATGACGACTGAAGAGAATCGTCCACCGTGACAGAACTGCAACCCTTCCGCAAACTGCTGCAGGTTTCAATGCTGGGCCAGCAACAACCGGGGGGGGGGGGGGGGGGGGGAGGGTGATGTGGGACCCCTGACACGTCTAGTTACGACTCTTACAGGTGACACGTACGTAAGCATCCTATCTGATCACTTGCATCCATTCGCGTCCATTGTGCATTCCGACGGGCGTGGGTAATTCCAGCAGGACACTGCAACACCCCACACGTCCAGAACTGCTACAGAGTGGATCCAGGAAGACTCTTTTGAGTTTAAACACTTCCGCTCGCCACCAAATCTGCGATGCCTTGCAACGTGTTGTTCAGGAGAGGTCCGCCTCTCGTAGTCTTACGGATTTACGGACAGTCCTGCAGGATTCACGGTGCGAATTGCCTCCAGCAATACTTCAGAGATTTGTCGAGTCCGCGCCACGTCGTGTTCTCGCGGGGTCCCACACGATGTTCGGCAGGTGTACCACTCTCTTTGGCTCTTCAGTGTAGCAGTAGTTTTGAATACAGTTCTCGGGCTTACCGATCGACTTTACTGTCGTGTTTCCACCTTATCACTTCAGCAGTGCCACTGTATTTGCGGTGTCGCGGAATAATCGACAGGCAACGACAGTGACGACCATCGCGCCACCGTCGTCTGAATCGGAATCGGTTCAGAGGCAGAGTCGTGAAAACAAGAGGGAGTTACTTTCACAATGGATTAAACATGTTGAGAATTAAATATACGGTGTATTGTTTACGTCAAATCGTATTGCTTAGAACACATCAACAGTAAAATCATATTCAAAAATATGATAAAGTTCAAAAGCCAAATAGTAAATAGCGTTTTTCAAAGAGTAATTATTGTTCCGTATTTCGCGTTGTATCCTCAAATCATTAAATATGTTGAACTACACATTTTCTAAAGTAACCTATGGTCTTCCTCAGCGTTCAAGCTACATCCATACCAAATTTTAACAAAATCGGTTCAGCAGTTTAGTCGTGGAAGCGTAACAGACGTTATATTAGTATATAAGTCAGCAGGCTTTCGTGACCGTTGTCACTGAAGTTAAAATTTTCTGGGCTGTTAGGCTGCGTCATATTTTCTCTAAAATAATCGACGTTTCGACCCCTCTGCTGGGATCTTCCGGTGTCCACTACTGCTAGATTAGTATAAAGTATGAATATGAATTAGAGCTCATTTTCTACTTCTCTTCGCTTTCACATTAATCATATGGAACACGCAGGAAAAAAACATACCAGCGATTCATGGAAAGATTTCTGACATGAACGGTGCAAAATACACTCCATTAGGAAGGGTACACACATCAACCCGCCGTCGCTCTGAATCCCTGATGTACCCTTGGAGAATTGCTCGTTGTTTCACAGCCTTCCACAATAGGGGCACGGCGACTCTGAACATCTCGTACCGCGGTTCCTAACACAACAGCCCTAAAATGCCCCCACACGTAAAAGTCTAGTGGAGTCCAAGAAACTGGTCCACCTCTGTCTGTCCGTCCGTCACGGAATCTAGTATTTGGGGCCTACGCGTGTCAACACGAGCGAGCTATGAAGTTAGTCGCAAGTCAATATTACCTTTGCTCAGGTGGTGATGGTGAACCTAAGAACTACAGCTTACTGACATTCTAACCAAAAATAATTAGGAGGGTATTTGGAACGTTTCATGAAAGACAAAGTTTCACCTATTGCTGGTACGTTCTGTGACTGTTTTTCCCATGATTAATGTGATTATGAAGAGAAGTAAAATGTGAGCTTAAACGCGGAAACAAAGCGTTTCCGGACCAATGTCCGTATAACACATTTGATTCCATTATGTGTGAGGAATGTTTCTAGCGAGGTTTGCCATACGTTTTCGTTGCACACTGTAACTCGATCAACCGTAAGGAGGGCTACGTTTGACAAACACAATAATTATCGCAGTCAGATCATGGCTAAAGGTTTTTCAGAAAATCCTAGGACGTTCTAGCCATGTGTAGGTCAATTAATGGGTGAACCTTCCATTCAGTCTGTCAATGAAACTGAAGATAGGAAAGAGAAATTTTAAATTCCTCGTTCGCGCGAGGCGATACTACCGTAACAACGTATGGCGGTCCCACAGGTGAGATGTCGATATTAGCAACCACATTATCGAAAAACAATTAAAACCACTTAAAGCGGACAAGGCACCACTTCCTGACGGAATGTCAGATTTTACATTGAATACGCTGCGGAATTAAGTCATATAATTGATAATTAGTCACTACTATTTATTAAAAAAGTAAAAAATCAGGCCAAGAGGTTTCAGGTGACTCTCTATTGTAGGATCGGAGAGCACGTTCTAACCTCAGACATTAGTGTATAGCTCCTGCAGCAAAACAAGCTCGTCTCGAAGAGTCGACACGGACTCAGATAAATAACACAGCTTGCTTGATTTCTGTGCGTATGTGGCAGGTGAACGTGTAAATTTCGTGTTCCCAGAGATCCGAAAGGCGTTCAGCACTGTGACACATGATCGAATACTGAATGACACAGAATCGTACGCAGTGTATCTGCACATGTGTCTCTCGTTCGAGGGGTATTTACGTAACAGACGTCAGTACGTTACTGCGTACTCGTATACAGGAAAGGCGTGTGCCCCACGAAAATGAAAGCAACAGCGGGTGTGCCTGAAGAGAGTGTAACAGCACCCCTAACGTTTTCAATGAATACCCATACATGCCATACAAGTGGATATATGTGTGTGTATGTAGTAGGGTAAAGAGGTTTCTGGTGAATTTTAATTTGGATATCCAATTAATTATGTAAATTAATTAATTTATCAATGAATTATCCCCTCCTACATGATGAAGTCATGGGGTTTCCCCAGCCGCCACATGTCCCCTTGCCCTACCGCCTCTCTCAGAAATCCCTGTCCCACCCTTCCCCCCTCTGCCCATCCTCTCCTCTCCCTCACGCAGAAAAAAGTGGCGACAAATTAAAAAAGTGGTGAGAAATTCAAGAAAATAGCGGGATATTCAAAATTCTGTGGTAAATTCGAATTTTGGCGGCAAATTCAAATGTTATTTGCGTTGTATTTCAGAGGACATAATAACAATACTAATAATGTATTCTTTATTTATAGAAACTCAATTTGTAGATCACTGGTGTTCTAGGATGTAGGCTACTCTCCATATTTCCTCATCTTTGAAATACTGACACAGTATACAACAACACAACACAAGAGGGCCAATCCAGCCAGAATACTGGTGCAGTCTAACCCCCCTCCTCCTCTGGGCGGGAAATTTAACAACTGTCCCATGCTGGATTTTTTTTCCTTTATTGTGCTTCAATGTCTCATCTGGGGCAGGCTGGCAGCAGCACATACACTGCCCTTCAGCCGAAAGACAAAGAAGACATTTAAAATAATAGAATGGAGAAAATATGGCATACATAGACATAACAGATGAGGAACAGTACGGAAGAGAACAGACAAAAAGGGGATGACTGTAAAATGGAGATAAAAACAGTAAAAAAAGTAGTGCACACAGGAAAACCACACACTGGGACAATTAAAGAACACAAAGAGAAGTATGACTGGAGCATAAGAGTATCGACAGATGGCGTAGAACATAACAATCACTGATAGTAACACTATCTACAAGAACAGAACACAATTAAAATCACAGCTCTTGACACGGGGAGAACAGCACAAAACACAACACTGCTGTAGTACACTGGTTATGATGGGTATACCGAGAGGATCTGCCACGGGCATGGAGACAAGGGAGGAGGGAAGAAGGGAGGGAGGGAGGGGTGGAGATGGGGCGAGAGGGGAAGAAGGGAGGGAGGAGAGGGGGGATATGGGCCAGGGAAGGAAGGACATGGGAGGGAAGCAGTTGAGGAGAGGGTGCACAGACTCAGGGAGAGAAGGAGGAAAATCTGCTCTGGGAGAAGGAGGGGAGGGGAAAAGGGGGGCCCTGGGGAGGAGGGGGGGCACAAGGCCAGGTTACCGTTGGAAGGAAGGGTAGATGTCACAGTGAAGTTCAACATCTGGGAGGGGGAGGTGCTGGAAATTGCCCTGATGGAGGTGGAGAGACAGGGAGGGATACAGCTGGTAATGGGCAGGGGGTGGAGAGGAAGGAGGAAACTATGGGGGTTGGGGGCCCAGGGTGGCTATATTATTTTTTTCCTTTATTGAGTTTCGATTCCCCCAGAAGGGCGTGGGCTGGCAGCAGCTTAGTACACCGCTCTTCAGCTCACAGAATTTTTAAGCCATAAAAAGAAGATAATAAACAATAAAAGCAGGCGATAAAAACGATGACTTAAATTGTGAAATGGCGGAAAATTGAGGCAGTTAAAACATAAAAAAAGGGTTGACGATACTAATAAGATACGCAGGAAGCAGACAGGTATAATAGTAGACAGACAATTAAAATAACATGGCAACAGTCTGGTTTCCGTTCGCAAGAGATATAAAAAAATCACACCCAGTGACAGTATGATTTCTGTTCGTAACACTTCGGAAAAGACGCACAACACTTAACACTCACTTAAAACACTGCACTAAAAAGTTCGTACGAAGATGACACACCACAACCAAGGGCAGATAGGGGGGATCTAGACAGATGATGGGAAAAAAAGGGGGGAGGAGAGGAAAAAGCAAATGGGGGGGGGGACTTATAGAGGGAGAGATAAGAGAGGCAGGGAACATGCGAGAGGGAGTGGGAAAAGGCGAAGGAGGGGAATGCAAAAGTACTCGGAGGAGAGAAGGGAGGCAGAGAGAGGGTAGACGAGGAAAAAAACAGGATGAAAGGGGGGAGAGGGAGCCCAGGAAAAGGACTGAGGAAGGGAGGGGGAGGTGATGATCAGAGTTGATAGGAGGGATAAATGGAGGGAGAGAGGGCATCATCTGGGAGGGGGAGTTGACGGAAGCCACTTAGCGAAAGGAGATGGTGTAGAGGTGAAGGGCAGGGGGGGACACAACGGTGAAGGCAAAGGAGAGGGCGGGGGTTGGAAAGGAGAGGAGCAACCAGGGGATGAGAGGGATCAAGGCAGCGGAAGGTGTAGAGGACACAGATATGTTTGAGGAAAAGGAGCAGATGGGGGAAAGGAATCTGATCATAGAGGATCTGCATGGGGATGGGAGACATATACAGAAGGCGAGGTGGAGTGTACGGTGCTCAAGGATCTGTAGGGACTGATATAATTTGGGGGATGGGACGGATATCCAGGTGGGACTGGCATAGCAGAGGATGGGACGGATTAAGGATTTGTAGGTGTGGAGGATGGTAGAGGGGTTCAACCCCCACATGCAGCGAGCAAGGAGTTTGAGGAGTCGGAGGCGTTTGTGTGCTTTGGATTGGATAGAGCGGAGATGAGGGATCCAGTTGAGGTGACGGTCAATGGTGAGGCCAAGGTAGGTGAGAGTGGGGGAAAGGCAGACAGGACGGGTGCCCATGGTAAGGGAGAAATCCAGGACCTGGAAAGAGCGGGTGGTATGACCTATGATGATTGCCTGGGTCTTGGAAGGACTGATTTTCAGGAGCCACTGGTTACACCATGTGGCAAAAATGTCAGGGTGATTCTGGAGATGCGTTGGGACCATTGAAGGGTGGGAGCGAGGGCAAGGAAGGCGGTGTCATCGGCATATTGCAAGAGGTGTACTGGAGGGGTGGGGTGGGGTTGGGGCATATCTGCCGTGTACAGGAGGTAGAGGAGAGGGGAGAGGACAGAGCTCTGGGGTACACCTGCGGAGGGGTAGAAGGTGCGGGAATCGGCGTTGTGGATGGTAATATAGGAGGAGCGGTGGGAGAGGAAGGAGGCAATCAGACAGATGTAGCTGACAGGAAGAGCGTAGGTCTGGAGTTAAAACGGGATGCCAGACACGGTTGTAGGCCTTTTCGAGGTCGAGGGAGGCAAAAATGGTGGAGCGACGGGAGTTAAGTGGAGAGAGAGAAGATGAGGGAGGTGTAGGAGTTGGTCATCGGAAGAGTAGGAAGGTCGAAAGCCACATTGGGTGTTGGGGAGGAGGTAGTGTCGGTGGAGGTGATGACGGATGCGCCGAGTAAGGATGGATTCCGAGAACTTGCTAAACACTGAGTTGATAGATATAGGGCGATAGGAAGAGGCGTGAGATGGAGGCTTGTTGGGTTTGGAGAACATCAGGATATGGGAGGTTTTCCACAGGTCAGGGTAGGAGCCACTGGCAAGGATTACGTTGTAGGGGGTGGCAAGGACTGCAAGGAAGGAGGGAGGGCAGTGTTTGAGGTGGCGGTAGGTAACGCAGTCGTGGCCGGGAGCAGTGTTGCGTTTAGTGCGGAGTGTGAGGCTGATGTCCTGTGTAGTGATGGGAGTGTTAAGTGCAGATGGTGGGGTGTGGCCCAAGTACTGGAAGCTAGGAGCAAGGGGGGGAGCAGAGGTATTCGTACAGTCGATGACGCCAGGGAAGAGGGAATAATCTGGGATGGAAAAAACATCGGATAGGTGGGTGGCAAAGTGGTTGGCCTTATTGAGGCTGACAGGAAAGGGACGGTCATCAATGAGAAGAGGGTACTGTGAGGTAGGACGGTTCCCAGTAAGGCAGTGGAAAGCAGACCAATACTTGGAAGAGTTTATGGGGAGCGTGGTGTTGAGTTGTGTACACGTCTGGCGCCAGGCACGGCGTTTCTTCGCAGTAAGGATGTTGCGGATGTGTCGTCGTATTTGCCGGTGGCGGGTGAGTGTGTCCCGGTCACGAGTGCGGAGAAAAGCGCGGTAGAGGCGTCGGAATTCGCGAGGGAAGGGTGGATATAAATCCCTGCTCCTATACACAGGACTCGTGTAGCAACATCATTTGGGAATGAAACACACATCCAAAATGTGGATGTTGTTTTGGCAATACGTCTCGAATTTCCCGCCTGAAATGCAGATTCGTGCCATTCATACAGTTATCTTCGAAGAGAGAATGAATGGCTCTGAGCACTATGGGACTTAACATCTGAGGTCATCAGTCCCATAGAACTTACAACTACTTAAAGCTAACTAAGCTAAGGACATCACACACGTCCATGGCCGAGACAGGATTCGAACCTGCGACCGTAGTGGTCGCGCGTTTCCAGATTGTAGCGCCTAGAGCCGCTCGGCCACCCTGGCCAGCGAAGACAGAAGAAATCGGACCGTACAGGCGTTTTCACATTTCTAAAGTGTCGTTACCTGTTGTGTGAATCCTGTACACCACTCTGGCGTAGGCTACGCATTCTCTCACCAGGTACAAAAACATGTTCCTATCACCTTACTATCTGCCACGTCCTGTATCACAGAACTGGAATATTAAAGTCGTTTATGGCCCATGGCGGAGTGCTAAGACCATACTTTACCTCTGTCACAGGATGCTCCTCACTTTCGATCACTCTTAAAGTAATCAAATGCCCCGTCACCTACGATGTTGCTAAAGGTAGCACCACAGAGGAGGTGTAAATATCGGGTTTATTCTATGTATCATTTTATAAATTCTGTATTGTAGCTTCTAGGCGCTACAGTCTCGAACCGCGTGACTGCTACGGTCGCAGGTTCGAATGTGGATGTGTGTGATGTCCTTAGGTTAGTTAGTAGTTCTAAGTTCTAGGGGACTGATGACCTCAGATGTTAAGTCCCACAGGCTCAGAGCCATTTATTTGTACTGTAGCTTATTTTATTACGATGACGATTTCTACCAGTGTAGGCGGGAGACTTAAATTCTGATTACCGTTCCAACTCTCGAATCATACTGTCGCGTTCGCTCCCACCCTCCAGGCGGCATATCATTGGTATCAAATTTATTGACTAATTACATTCATATCCAGAAAAAAAAAAACAGAACACTCTGACTCACCAGAGATACGACACTCATATTCACAGGATGTGTACATTAGTATGTTCTGCAGAAATTATTAGTATCTGAACGATGTCGGCCTGTGGGTTCGAGGTCAACAGCGATATCGCGGCGCAACACCAACTACCGGTAAAACGGGCCTGCGGCTCTCGTTGTCGCTGTAAATCGAAGGCAATGCTTCAGTGTGACTTGAGCAGACGTGCAGGATGCCTCGCCGTCAAATCTGTGAGTTTGAAAGGGGGCTTATTGTGATTTGAGAAAGCGGCGCATCCATCTGGGAAATGTGGGATGAAGCGTTTCAGCAATGCAATGGGTGTGTCTAGAATGGTTCACGGAAGGCCGTAGTAGATGACGAGGTGGGTCAGGTTGCACCACCCAGAGAAGATCGACACCTCATCTGAATGACACTGCAGGACAGATCTGTGTCTCCTCGGCTCTACCGCAGCAGTGGAACAGTGTAGCACATCGTACAGTGTGGCGGGTGACAGTCCTCGCCTTTTGTGATGGCACAGGTCATGCGTGCGTCGTTCAACTCTCCGTCTAGCTTTGAGGAATGTGCATAAACGTGCTAGATGGCAGTGGTGTGTGGAACGAGTGTGGGCAGGAATGCCATCACATAGTGTTTTCGGACGAATATAGGTTCTGTTTGTTTGAAAATGACGGCCGCATCTTGGTTCACTGCAGATGAGGAGCGGCATCACAGACATTCAGCACAAGTCTTTATGGTACGTTGTGCTACTGGGTACAGCCACAAGTCACAGCTGGTGCGTGTCCGGGACACTGTGACCAGAGTGACCTCTGTGAATCGTGCTACCCGTAGCCACACTCTTTCCGCACGACCCCCAGAAGCCATTTTTCAACAAGACAATGCACAACCGCATGTGTCACAGGATGTCGGTCTTTTGACCTGGCCCTGCAGATCACCAGATTTGGGATATGGTGAAACAACAGGTGCCGCACTGTGACCCAGTGCAAACTGTCACAGATGAACTTTGGAACCAGGTAAATGCAGCACGGACGGCTATACCACAGGTCGCCATTTGCACCTTATTCGCGTCGATGCCATCATGCAGGGACAAGTTATCAGGGCCCATATCAGACCTTGTGCCTACAAGGCAACAGGACACATGCTGAACTGAGGTGACTAAAATGCTATTCATTGCTGCAGAACATAATAATGTAAATGTCCTGTGACTATGGACATCATATCTCTCTACTCGTTCAACATGTTCTGTCTTTCCTGGGAAAGAGTGTAATTGGATCCTAGGAACACTTTGCACGGTGTAATAACTTTTTGGCTGCAGTTGGATTACACACTTGAGATAACCATTAGAGAGCTTCCATGACGCCTCTGCAGGCCCCCCACAGGCTAGGTAATCACTTCCTCCGATACCAAAACGGGTGGTAACCGTCGTCAAATAGCCGAACACAACCAACGCTAATTGCATCCCGTCTCTCGGTTGTCTTGTCCTGGTGGTGGAAATAAGTGACTCAGAATTCTGGTATATTGCTCCCGAACGAATCCTGCTGAGACCTGTCGGTGTGTGGGGACAGTAGGACGCTTCACCCCCACGATGCCTCTACTCCCAGGTCACACGTGAACAGCTGCCGCCGCCTCCACTGGGTCGCAGAACTGCCGCCACACGTCAGGACTGTACCGCTCCTGGCCGACAGCCCACTGCTCGCCCTGCCACACACCTAGTAATGATTCCATATTCGAAAAAGTTGTCCTATGCTTCGCAGAAGGACGGGGCGCTCAAATGTCGCTACGGTAAATACCAGAATGTTGAACGATATGCATCCCCCCATACTTCCTGCAAAGCAATAAGTTCTGAGATGTGCTTTCAAAATATCCCGGCAAGGCTGACTGCCACATTCAAAACGTGTACGAGTCTGCAGACCTAGGTTTCCCTCAGAATGTACTCCCATGGAAGCGTTCATAGTGGCCACCACCAAATTACTGGGCGTATGCTCCGAGAACTGAAATTGGTATACCCGGAGGCAATGCGAAGTTCTTTTCAAGGAAGACTATTGAGAACCGACCCACCAACATATATTTCGTTTCGGACCACGAAGATAGAAACTAGTGCTCATAGGGAGGCATGTAACGACTCTTCTTCTGCTTACGACTGGAAGTCACCAGTAGTGCTACTGGCTACTCTCCACCCACCACCTTACGATGGCTCGCGAAGTATGATCTTCTGCTGCTGATTGTTTCTCTGTAGAAACGTTTGTATTAACCTCTATTTTTCTCATTGCAGTCGTTTTACGAGACATGTGTGAGAGATTGTAATATGTTTGCCGATAAAACTTAGAAGAAACACTATAGAGCTCTCTTCTAAACTCCCATTCATTAGAGAATCGCTTACCTGCCATATTTTGACTAATTCTCCAGTCTTCGATATATAGCATCTGATCCACCTGATTTCGAAAAGTAAGATACGTCCCTCCCCTAATTACCTCGAAATCCCATCACCTTCCGACAGCACTGGTCCATTAGTCTAGTCCTCCACCCACCACTGACAAGGTAGACTGCTATCACAAGGAGAAAAATAGCACACTAACACACAGGAGGAAATTAACAACTATGCAGAGTATACATGGACTACACAAAGAAATTCAGAAGAATAACACCTACAATTCACCGATATCAAATGAATGTCTAAATATATCTTCCTGTTCATAACCTAATCTCCTTTATGATATTCCTAAGATTACCACGCTGGAAATACGTCAGTGTTATTTATTGTCTACGAGTCTTCGTTGACCACACTGTCTTTCTTCTCTTTCTTTATCTCTCTCTCTCTCTCTCTGTTTCTGTCTCTTCGTTATTTTTCTAACATCCAACGGAGTAAATCTACGAACTATAAAAACTTCGCTAACGTCACCTGGTAGAGAACTCAATAAGATTATACAGTGTGTCTCTCTTCCGATATGTCGGAAACAAATACCGTTTGCATATTGACATCGACGATATGTAGTGATCCCATTAAATATACATGTATGGGCACGTGGCCAATGATCGAAGTCCCTTTCAAGGACATGAGTACAGTTTTATTGCCTGTTCTGAAAGAAGGCCGCCGGCCGGTGTGGCCGAGCAATTCTAGGCGCTTCAGTCCGGAACCGCGCTGCTCCTACGGTCGCAGGTTCGAATCCTGCCTCGGGCGTGGGTGTGTGTGCTGTCCTTAGGGGAAAGGATCACCTCAAATATTAAGTCCCGTAGTGCTCAGACCCGTTTGAAAGAAGACCATATCTCACAGACTATCAGTCACAAAGAGAGGGTTTTTGCGTTGTTGTTTCATAAGCAGTTTGATACATTTTTCTTGCAGTGACACATCGACGCAGTGTGTGACTAGAGGTGAGTGCACAGTCATACATTTTGTTTTTTCTACCATGACTTCGTGTCTGTGTCAGATGCTAAACTAACATTAACACGTTTCGATCCATTAGCTCTCACAGAAAGCTGGGCATTGCTTTGGTGTAAACTATGCTGCTCCCACATCGGACAAGTTGGCTGAAATGAAAGACCAAGGCGTTATTTCTTGTTGACAAAAAAATGGAAGACATCGCAACACATGGAAACTGGAGCAGATTGGGAGCGTTTGCAAACAGTTGTCCAAAGGCGATTACCTGTACATTTAATTTCATCTTCCACAGTGTCGGGGTAGCAGATGCCTCGTCTTCGTAGAGACACAGAGAACTATATTCCTGGAGTTAGTGGTGAAAGTTGCACCCAGGTATTCGGTGTCCTCAGTGGCAGTCGTTCTAACCTCCATATCTTTGAACACTTTATGACTTAACAGTGCATAACGACATGTGGAACAAGGCGGTATTCTGCAGGACTTGAACCCATAGAGTACAGATAGTACTGTAGTTGTCAACCCCACCGATGTAGGATTGGAATTACTTTCATACGCCCAGGTGACCATGTAAGACCCCTCATTCCTCCACATTTTTGTCATATTTTCATCAATTTTACGTATTCTCCATCAATTTTACCAGGTTTTCTTTAATTTCAACGCATTTTACCAATTACTCAAACTGTCACTCTCGAGGAGTTATCACGTCAACAGAGCTCGTGATGCTGTCAGCCATCGACGTCGCAGCATGGTTCTCAGTTCTGTATCATTGCCAAACCACCCCCTGCAATACTTTGTAAGGATGATATACATGCGGACGTATTGCGGACCATGTTACACTGCCTACATCACATGACACAAATGCTGTATCTTAGTATAGGAAATATCCATCGGCAGAGGGAAGGTGCAAAAACCGCGTTCCTTAGCCGAAACAGGTAATAAATTCGGTAAGATTTTATTTCGATTTGCCATCTCCCCTCATATCGATGGAAGTCAGAAAGCAATCTCGCTTTCGTAGGATAAACACGGAGATTTAAAGATTTCCCAACACTGTCCTTGAGCACCCTTCTCTGGAACAATGTCGCCGGTCGAATTTGCAGCTGACCAGAAGTTGGAGGGTTCTCTACCCGCTATGTTCCACGTCTCGTGAAGGAACAGGGCGAGCTGACTCCACAACTGCTGTTCACCGAAGACTGTTGCACACCAGCCTTACTCGCGACACCCGTCCAAGTGCAAAGAGCTGCGTGCGTGTCCAGGGGGTTAGTGGACATGAGGGTCTGCTTTATGCATAATGGAGCTCCAAACGGACAGAGCTTGAAACATTTCAAGCATATCAACTATGCTGTTAATTCTGGAGTATTGTCCTAGTGTCTGGAGGCAGTACCAAGAAGGTATTGGCAAGAGAGAAACGATCATAAAACATAAACACACGGTTCTGGTCTGAAAGACGCTTGGTGTTAAAGCCATGTGGTTTCCGGGGTATTAGTCGTGTTGCATGCGACGCTTTTAAGACTCTAACGCAGGATACATCTGACATACATCCACCTTGCAAGTTTTCTATCCCACTCACTTTTGTGACAAACTTTAAGATAATAAAACTAGTTCCTTCTAAACCAAAGAAAAACAGATTATTTGTGATACATGCACAATATAGTTTTCCAGAAGTCTATAGCGCTCATCGTTGACGTCCGATTATGGTTCAGAAATTATGCTATGCTCGTGTCAGTTCTATAACATGATCGCCAGCAACTGAAAATGCAGTTATGAGGAAATAGACAAATCCATAGCATTGGTGTCTGACATACGAAATTATGCGCCATGCTGCACTAATTCCGTGAACATAACAACTGTCAACCAAATATACACAAAGGGTTTGCAGTACATCTCAAGACACTGTCAGTGACTTACAATGAAAGTAGTTATGAAGCCGAAGAATCGATTCATGTCCAAAATGTGACTGGGGAATGGTATACTTCGTGTGCATTTCATTCATGTAAAGGAGGGGGCCAAAATGGTTTTCAGTCGGTTGGTGGAAATGTTGCACTAACTCCGTGAACAGAGCACCCTCTCTTACACACACACACACACACACACACACACACACACACACACACACAAAACATTTGTCAAGCAAATGTACACACAGTCCCTGTCAGTGACTTACAATCAAAGTAGCTGTGAAAGCAGTGACTCGATTTATGTTCAAAATGCGACCAGGAAATGGTGTATCTACGCTCATGTAAATGAGTGTGCCAAAATAGATCCGTTGGAAGTCCTCTCTTGGACGTGGTATGGAGAAGTTTGCTATTAACTATTGCAGAAATGTAGCGTTCTAACTCAACCTTGAAGACTTTATAGGAAATCATCCGAGACAGCAGTCAACTTGTAGGAAGTCGTACGTCCTCAGTAGACTTAGTGCAAGATGATGTTAAAAAAATCCGTGCGGCAACTGTTCTGTAAGGTAATTGTTAGCAGGACCACATGGTTGTGATTGGTAGAGAGTACAGAGAAGCACATTGTAAGTACTGTTTGTTAGGGTTTAAGACAAGTGTCCTCGGAGTCTTTCGCGACGGCATACATGAATAAAACGTTCTCTGTTTTCCAGCCGCGTAAATTCGAATAAAATCCTCGAGCTTTCGATGGCCACTCCGCCATCGTCGTCAGGAGTTAACTGATGGCCGGGGCTGTTGCGGTTTCTCGCTGATATAGGCGTGATGACATCGTCAGCAGCCAATCAGATCGATCCAATGCGGCGGGCGCGTAAGTCGACCCGGGCAGCTAGCGGAGCTATTGCCCGTGGCAGCGCTGGTGACGTCGGACGGCCCCAGGGGCAGGCGCCACGTCTGAAACCGCCGCTCCCGCGTCTCTGCTTTCTTTCGATGCCCAACGCCCGCCCTCATGCCCTGCTGAGTGTGTATCCCTGGTCTCTGTTGAAATTACTGTTGTTTAAACGAATCTCGGCCGCTTCCTTTATAACGGAGTCCCAGTATGTAGACGCACGAGCCGACACTTTTGTATTCTCTAACTGTATTTTATGTCCGTTTTCTATGCAATGCTCAGCTGTGGCCGACTTGTCAAGCTCCCACTGTTTTATACGGCGCTTGTGCTCAGTACAACGCTCCGCAACCGTGCGAATTGTTTGTCCGATGTACATGGTGCCACATTCACAGGGTACACCATACACGCCGGACACTCGGAGAGCAATGTCGTCTTTAACAGGGCGCAACATATCTCGAATCTTCGGGGCGGGCTGGAACAATGGTCTTAGCCCACGTTTCTGCAGCAGATGCCCTAACTTACTGCTAGTTGCTCCACAGTATGGCAGGAATACAGTCCGTTTGGCCTCTTCTACTGATTCACCAGGTGTCTTTCGTCGGCGGCCCTTGAAAGCGTTTGCGATGTCTCTTTTGCTGTATCCATCTTCCACTAAAACACGTTTTAAGTTCTGCAATTCAGACTGTAGGTGGTCGTCGTCAGAGATAATCTTGGCTCTATGAACCGACGTGTTAAGGACAGCTTTCTTGTGTACAGGGTGGTGGAAACTATTGCCGTTCAAGTACCGATCAGTGTGTGTTCGTTTCCGGTACACTGAATGACCAAGCTGGAATCCTGCCTTCCGCTCAACCAAAACACCCAAGAATGGTAGCTTGCCGTGCTTCTCCATCTCGACACTTTATTCGAATTGACGCGGCTGGAAAACCGAGAACGTTTTATTCAGGGTTTAAAACAGTTAGGCAGTCTTGCACAGGGACAAACAAGCGATTCATTCAGTAGTTGTATATTGCAGCCCCAAACCTGGTAATACAACACTCTTTACCTAAGAAGGATGTATAAGTTTTTCGTAGTCACTTCTCGAGACACTTTATAAAAAACTGTAAGGTGAGTGGTTACAGATAACTTTGTGGTCCCACATGGGCTTATAATCTTGCATATGTAAATTTATTAGGGGCAACAATCTGGATGATTGACTGATTTGGCCTTGTAACACTAACCAAAACGGCCTTGCTGTGCTTGTACTGCGAACGGCTGAAAGCATGGGAAACTACAGCCGTAATTTTTCCCGAGTGCATGCAGCTTTACTGTAAGGTTAAATCAGGATGGCGTCCTCTTGGGTAAAATATTCCGGAGGTAAAATAGTCCCCCATCCAGATCTCCGGATGGGGACTACTCAGGAGGACGTCGTTATCAGGAGAAAGAAAACTGGCGTTCTACGAGTCGGAGCGTGGAATGTCAGATCCCTTAATCGGGCAGGTAGGTTAGAAATTTTAAAAAGGGAAATGGATAGGTTAAAGTTAGATATCGTAGGAATTAGTGGATTTCTGTGGCAGGAGGAACAGGTCTTCTAGTCAGGCGAATACGGGGTTATAAATGCAAAATCAAATAGGTATAATGCAGGAGTAGGTTTAATAATGAATAAAAAATAGGAACGCAGGTAACGTACTGCAAACAGCATAGTGAACGCATTATTGTGGCCAAGATAGATACGAAGCCCACGCCTACCACAGTAGTACAAGTTTATACGCCAACTACCTTCGCAGATAATGAAGAGATTGAACAAATGTATGGTTAGATAAAAGAAATTATTCAGATAGTGAAGGGAGACGAAAATTTAATAATCGTGGGTGACTGGAATTCGATAGTAGGAAAAGGAAGAGAAGGAAACGTAGTAGGTGAATAAGGAATGGGAGTAAGGAATGAAAGAGGAAGTCGCCTGTTAGAATTTTGCACAGAGCATAACTTAATCATAGCTAACACATGGTTCAAGAATCATAAACGAAGGTTGTATACAAGGAAGAAGCCTGGAGATACTGGAAGGTTTCAGCTAGATTACACAATGGTAAGACAGAGATTTAGGAACCAGGTTTTAAATTGTAAGACATTTCCAGTGGCAGATGTGGACTCTGACCACAATCTATTGGTTATGAACTGTAGATTAAAACTGAAGAAAGCGCAAAATAGTGGGAATTTAAGGACATGGTGCCTGGATAAATTGACAGAACGAGAGGTTGTAGAGAGTTTCAGGGAGGGCGTTAGGGAACGATTGACAAGAATGGGGGAAAGAAATACAGTAGAAGAAGAATGGGTAGCTTTTAGAGAGGAAATAGTGAAGGCAGCAGAGGATCAAGTAGGTAAAAAGACGAGGGCTAGTAGAAATGCTTGGGTAACAGAGGAGATATGGAATTTAATTGATGAAAGGAGAAAATACAAAAATGCAGTAAATGAAGCAGGCAAAAAGGAATACAAACGTCTCAAAAATGAGATCGACAGGAAGTGCAAAATGGCTAAACAGGGATGGCTAGAGGACAAATATAAGGATGTAGAGGCGTATATCACTAGGGGTAAGATAGATACTGCCTACAGGAAAATTAAAGAGACATTTGGAGAAAAGAGAACCACTTGCATGAATATCAAGACCTCAGATGGAAACCCACTCCTAAGCAAAGAAGGGAAAGCAGAAAGGTGGAAGGAGTATATAGAGGGTCTATACAGGGGCGATGTTCTTGAGGACAATATAATGGAAATGGAAGAGGAGATAGATGAAGAGCAAATGGGAGACATGATACGGCGTGAAGAGTTTGACAGAGCACTGAAACATCTAAGTCGTAACAAGGCCCTGGGAGTAGACAACATTCCATTAGAACTACTGACAGCCTTGGGAGAGCCAGCCCTGACAAAACTCTACCATCTGCTGAGCAAGATGTATAAGACAGGGGAAATACACTCACACTTTAAGAAGAATATAATAATTCCAATCGCAAAGAAAGCAGGTGTTGACAGATGTGAAAATTTTCGAACTATCGGTTTAATAAGTCACGGCTGCAAAATACTAACGCGAATTCTTTACAGAGGAATGGAAAAACTGGTAGAAGCCGACCACGGAGAAGATCAATTTGGATTCCGTAGAAATATGGGAACACGTGAGGTAATACTAACTCTACGACTTATCTTAAAAGATAGCATAAGGAAAGGCAAACCTACGTTTCTAGCATTTGTAGACTTACAAAAAGCCTTTGACAATTCTGACAGCAATACTGTCTTTCAAATTCTGAATGTGGCATGGGTAAAATACAGGGAGCGAAAGGTTATTTACAATTTGTACAGAAAGTAGTTGGCAGTTCTAAGAGTCGAGGGGCACGAAAGGGAAGCTGTGGTTGGGAAGGGAGTGAGACAGGGTTGTAGCGTCTCCCCGACGTTATTGAATCTGTATATTGAGCAAACAGTAAAGGAAACAAAAGAAAAATTAGGAGTAGGAATTAAAATCCATGGAGAAGAAATAAAAACTTTGAGGTTCGCCGATGACATTGTAATTCTGTCAGTGACAGCTAAGGACTTGGAGGAGCAGCTGTCTTGAAAGGAGGATAGCAGCTGTCTTGAAAGGAGGATATAAGATGAACATCAACAAAAGCAAAACGAGAATAATGGAATGTAGTCGAATTAAATCGGCTGATGCTGAGGGAATTAGACTAGGAAATGAAACGTTCAAAGTAGTAAAGGAGTTTTGCTATTTGGGGAGCAAAATAACTGATGATAGCGGAAGTAGAGAGGATATAAAATGTAGACTGACAATGGCCAGGAAAGCGTTTCTGAAAAAGAGAAATTTGTTAGCATCGAGTGTAGATTTAAGTGTTAGGAAGTCGTTTCTGAAAGTATTTGTATGGAGTGTAGCCATATATGGAAGTGAAACGTGGACGAAAAATAGTTTAGACAAGAAGAGAATAGAAGCTTTCGAAATGTGGTGCTACAGAGGAAAGCTGGAGATTAGATGAATAGATCGCATAACTAATAAGGAGGTATTGAATAGAATTGGGGAGAAAAGCAATTTGTGGCACAACTTGACTACAAGAAGGGATCAAGGGATCACCAGTTTAGTATTGGATGGCAGCGTGGAGGGTAAAAGTCGTAGAGGGAGACCAAAAGATGAATACACTAAACAGATTCAGAAGGATGTAGGTTGCAGTAGGTACTGGGAGATTAAGAAGGTTGCACAGGATAGGGTAGCACGGAGAGCTGCATCAAACCAGTCTCAGGACTGAAGACCACAACAACAACATCAACATCTGCTGGACATGCACGTTAAACAGTCTATCGTCTTATCGTTGCCCATGATCAGTTTACAGGTTCGCTGGGTCTCAGTGCTTCCATTTCGATTTTTCTCTATCGTATAATTTTGCCGCATTTTGTTGTATCTCTCCTCAATTTATATGTATTTTCCGTCAATTTTTTGTAATTCTTTTTACAGACTTTTAGGTCATTTTTTCCATATTTTTCCGATATACATATGCTCTTAATGCTAACATAACCAGTTGTGGTTTGATTTTGCATGTATTATCCATCAAAGTACTAAAAAATTACTGCAAATTTCCCTCTTTCCAATGATCTACATGCATGCATTTCAGATGGGATGAGTTTGAAAGTAATCGATCTATATAGTTGGAAGTATAGTAACACTCGCTTCGTAACTGTATGAGACTACGAGTGCAGCATGCGAGGGAAACTCAAAGGTTAGAAACAATTCAGTGTCTCACACCGACGCATGAGAGAGCGTGCCTGCAGACTCGTGTAGTGGTGCAGCTGATGGAGACAAAGCCCGGGAACTGTTCTGCACGTTGACTTGATTCCCACTCCTACTTATAGGGATCTTCGACGGGTATGAGCTATGAACGAGGCTGATTTCTCCTGCTGCTGCCTCCATTTTCCATAAGTATATGCTCCTATTACCTATCATGTGTGGTCTGCTACTTCTGTTTATACCATCCACCTCTGATATGAGGGTCATTCAATAATTAAAGAGGCGAATTGTTCTGGGGAAAAAACTTAGTGGGGCAAGTTTGGTACTTTTACGGCTTTAAGTTGGTATCACTGGGATGAGCCCTGATCAGCTGCTGTATCAACATTGTTTTGTTTATAACCTCAAATATACATTTCAAGATGGCGAGCCCGCTTGAAGCGTCGACATTAGTTGAACAACGTTCTATTATTCATTTTTTATTTGCTGATGGCGAGAAATAAGTGAATGTATACTGTAGAATGTCTAAAGTTACGGTGAAGGTTGTATGAATCGTGCAAGTTTTTGCATGTGGGTAGAGCAGTTCAAAAATGGTCGCGACTCAGTGACTTACAAACACCGTTCTGGCCGTGTTGCAGTCTCAGCTCCCTCGCTTGAAAGTCAGACTGATGACGTTATTCGTGCCGACCGCCGTGTGGCTGTGGAAATGATAGTTGATAAGGTTCGAGTTAGTACTGGTACAGCTCATAACGTTATCTGTAACAAGCTGAAGTACCGCAAAACATATGCACGATGGGCCCCAAAGGAGTTGACGCGGCTACACAAGAAAACAAGGTTGAGAGTGTGCACGTACCTGAAGGAACGTTATGAAAGAGAAGGTGAGCACAACCTCAACAAAATTTTAACTTCTGGTGAAACTTGGGTTCACTGTTATAAGCCAGAATGAAAAAGACAAAGCATGGAGTGGAAGCACACCAACTCACCTATCAAGAAAAAATTCAAAACTCAAGCATCAGCAGGAAAAATCATGTTGATGGTGTTTTGGGATACTGAAGGTCAATTTTTTGTTATTATCTCGAAGAGCAGCGTACAATGAACAGCCAATACTACTCGGATTTGCTTTTAAACAAGGTGAAGCCAGCCATGAGAAGTGTGATTCTCCAACAATACAACGCACGTCCTCATATTGCTCAACTAGCCCAAGAAACCATCGACAAAAATGGGCTGGGAAATACTGCCTCATCCCCCTTACAGTCCTGACTTAGCACCTACTGATTTCCAGTTGTTTGGTGCACTGGAGAAAGCATTGCGTCGGAAGAGGTTCCAGGACAACGAGGGCGTGAAAAAGTTTGTGGGAAATTGGTTCAAACATCAACATGACCGTGGTACATGCCCCATAACTTAGCCAAGGTATCTACAATCTGTCAATAAAAAAGACGTACATGTATGGATGTTTGGAGTTAAAATACCGACCTTATTCTGTTGTAAACACCCAGAACGTAATTAAGCTGTTTCTCGTACAGGATTCCCAGGTTGGAAATCCACGCTCTCTCCACTGCACTCAGCCTACACCGAATCCGCTGTGGTGGTAGCACTGAACCTAAAGTAGGAGGGTCTAACTTACACACTATATAGTGGGTTGGATCCATACTAAACATTATCCGGGAATCATTATGCAGATGGATCCATCCCATCCGATACCTGGCCATTTACGTTAGTGGAACTGTCACAAATAATATTAATTATTGTTGGATCCAGTGCAAACAGGATCCCCAGGAGGTACAACATGCTGGATTCATACCGAACAATATCCTCCATTGCCTAGGATCATATGTGGGGTGGATCCGTTCTGAACATTATCTGGGCCTTATTAGATTGGTAGATCCACCCCTTCCACGTCTCTCTACGATACATTGATTTGTTTACAGACTTCGAGTTTCCAGTTTATCCCTCACATGCTGCACTCATAGACGAAACGATGACTACTATGCTTCCAACAATCTAGTTCGATTACTTTCATGCTCATCCCATCTGAAATGAATGCTTATAGATCATCGTAAAGAGGGAAATTTGCAGAAATTTTATAGTAGGTTGATACACATTACAAGTATAAAATCAAACCACACCTGGTTATGTTAGCAACATTGGCATATACATATCAAAAAAATATGTATGACCTAAAAATCGGTAAAAAAAATTGAAAATTGACAGAAAATACATTTAAGTTAAGGGTAAATACGACAAAACGCGAGAAAATTGAGGGAGAATGAGAGAGTACATGTATCTCTGCCCAGCGCAGGAAAATTCTTGTACGTGGGAACGAGTGTGGGACAGCAAGAGAAATACGGAAAAAAATCTAAACGGAAGCACTGAGACTCAGGGAAACAGTAATGTGATCATTGGCAACGATAAGGCAGCTGCCTGATACGTCGTAGTTCGCTATACAGCCACAGTGGCTTGTTCAGTAGTCCCCTGTTCGATATTCGAAGGAACACAACGTCGCGAATGAGAGTTCCAGTTAAAAGTTATCAAATACTGGCCTGTCCTACCCTCGCATAATGGATGTGCCATTGGATATTCAAGGGCCATTGATTAGCTTGCCGTAAATAACGATTGTGTACCCACTTCTATTCCTTCGATTACAGCACCATCTGAGGCGAAATGAAGAAAATGCTTCAGACAAAAGCATGTACATTTAACCACAGAATCGCAATCTGCAACTAAGAAAACGGTGTTTCCACTGAAGAATTCGAAGTTGGCCCCACGAACCACTCGCGGGATTGGGTGGGGGGTCGAGTGTGATATCACTGGATATCCCCCTTCGAGAAAAAAATTGTGATCATAGCTTTTTTTGATCCGATGTGTAGTTTTCAAGATATTTCAATGTCTTCAGTTCGTATGAACACCCTGTATGTCATGCATTAGAATATTAAGAGTGTTGCGTCCCACATTACTAATATCTCGGAAACCATATGCCTTCAACATTATAGCGTGTTTAAGTGCAGAGGAGTGCATGTTGCCTCTTGCAAATACCTCCCTGGTTCTGATTCCAGGCACTACAACAATAACTCGAGTATTGATTCCGCAGTTGATTTACGTAAAACGTTTCAAACCCCTCATCTGTCTGGAGTCCACTATGCATAAATAACACATTTCTTCTTAACAACCTGTTACATCATCACAACAGTCGCATACCTACCATACACCAATAAGGGGTGCTAACTTGCTCGTCATGTGATCATCTGCACTCTGACTGCTATTATCTACACGTATTTCCATTTGAACCACCACAGGGCTTTGCCCATCTGACTTGTAGCATGGCTAATGACTGTATGAAGATAGCTTTTATTTATTCGTCTAAATGATGGTCTGCATGCGTGACTGTATGTTTGTATCTGTTATTCCCTAAGTAGTCTGGTTATTATGGATATTGTTCTATTATTTGAAGCGTTGGGGTATTGTGTGCCTAGCTGATGAATTAGTTTATGGGGCGAATTTGAAGTCTTTTCATATAAAGTTACCGACTTTCTTTTAATGTATGTGAGTATGGATGGTTCGCCTAATAATTCTTTGATATGTGTGTTGGGCGTATATCCATCGGCATCTGCCATGGTACGGAGGCTACGGTTTTGCAGAGTTTGAAGTTTGTGCAGATGGGTGTCTGTCGCCTTTGACCAAAGTTCTGATCCACGTATGCACTTGAATGGGTGTCGTGAGTAAGACTAGAGTGGACACGTCTCACTGTATTCCTTCGTGAGACGTGGAATGTTGCGGGGATAGTACCCTCAGTTTCAAATTACATCGGAGACAATGCTAAAGGAAGGGCTGGTCAAAGGCAGTTCAGGGAGATCTCTCAGTCTTCAACTTTATCCTACAAATGCGATAATACATTGCGACTTCCGTGCAAATGGGGGGAGATGGCAAATCGTAATAAAATCTTACCGAATTTACGAACTGTATCGGCTAAGGAAGACAGTTTTTGCACCACCTCTCTGCTGATGGCTATTTCCTACACAAATGACCAGTATTTATGTAATGTGATATAGGCAGTGTAAAAGGGTTCGCAATATGTCCACATGTATATGACCCTCGCAAAATAATGCAGAGGGTTGTTTGGCACTGATACAGAAATTGAGAAACATGCTGCGAATTCAGCAATTGCAGCACGAGATCGGTGCAATGAGATGTTTTGTTGACGTGACAACCTCTCGAGAGTGATGGTTTGGACCTTGAGTAATTGGGTACATGCGTCGAAATTACAGAAAAGCTGGTGAAATGCGAAATTGGTGGAGAATATGTAAAATTGACAAAAATATGACAAAATGTAGAGGGAACAGGGGACTCGCGTGGTTGCCCGGATGTGTGAAAGTAGTTCCATTCCTCCCACGGTGGAATTGACAAATGATGGTGTATATTATCTGTCCTCTGTGGGTTTAAGTTCTAGAGAATACTCCCTTGTTCCACATGTCGTTATGCGTTGTTAAGTCATAAAAATGAAAGACGCAGTGTCCAAATATTTGGAGGTCAGGATGACTACCACCTAGGACACCAAAACACCGATCGTCTACCTCGGTGCAATATTTATTTATTTATTAATTTACACGTCAAGTTCTGTAGGACCAAATTGAGGAGAAAATCTCCAAGCTCATGGAACGTGTCAGTACATGAAATTATAAAATAAAAGTAATAACAGTTAAACATAAAATGTTTATGAACCCAAAAAGTCAAGCCATAAATTTAACTACACGCAATCAACAATATAAAATAAGAATCAGCTTAATTTTCCAAGGAACTCCCCAACAGAATAGAAGGAGTGGCACATGAGGAATCTCTTCAGTTTCGATTTTAAAGCACGTGGATCACTGCTAAGATTTTTTAATTCTTGTAGTAGTTTATTGGAAATGGATGCAGCAAAATACTGCAGAAGAGTGAAGGAAGTCCGATCCAAATTGAGGCTGGATTTCTGCCGAGTATTAACTGAGTGAAAGCTGCTTGTTCTTGCGAATAAGCTGATATTGTTAACAAGAAACGACAGTAAAGAATATATATATTGAGAGGCCAATGTGAAAATAGCGAGACTTGTGAACAGGGGTCGACAAGAGGTTCGCGAACTTACACCACTTATTGCCCGAACCGCCCATTTATGAGCTAAAAATATTCTTTTAGAATGGGAAGAGTTACCCCAAAATATAACACCATACGACATAAGCGGATGAAATAAGCAAAGTAGACTAATTTTCGAGTCGAACAATCACGTACTTCAGACACCGTTCGAATAGTAAAAAGTCAGTATTAAGGCTTTGAACAAGATCCTTAACGTGGGCGTTCCGCAACAGTTTACTATCTATCTGCACGCCTAGAAATTTGAAATGTCAATTTCACTAATCATATGCTCATTCTGTGAAATTAAAACTTCGGGTTTTGTTTAATTCTGTGTTAGAAGCTGTAAAATCTGAGTCTTACTATGATTTAGCGTTCGTTTATTTTCTATAAGCCAAGAACTTAGGTCATGGACTGAACTATTTGAAACCGAGCCAATGTTACACACAACATCGTTTACTACCAAGCTAGTGCAATATGCACCACCAATATGAGGAATCAAAGCTCTGGGTCTCTTCAAAAACGAGACATCTGCTACCCCATCTCTGTGGAAGATGAGATTAAATGTCGGGGTAACCACCTTCGGACAGCCGTTTGGAAACGATTCACATAGACGCAAACTCTTCGTTTCCATACGTTGCGATGTCTTCCACATGTTTGTCAATAAGGAACACTGCCTCTGTCTTTTTTATTTCAACCATCGTGTGTGTTGTGAGAGCTGTATAGTTTACCCCGTGCGATTTCCAGCGTTCCGTGAGAGCCAGTGGCTGAAAAGGTGTTAATTTTCGTTTAGGACCTGACACACGCCTGGAAGTCGTGGCAGGAAAACAAAGTGTGTGGCTGTTTACACAACTGTGGTCACAGGTGTGTTACAGCAAAAAGCCAATTATCAAACTGCTTATGAAACAACACAAGAACGCTCTCTTTGTGATTGAAAGACTGTGAGATACGGTCTTCCTCCAGAACAGGGAATAAAACTGTACTCACGTACTCGAAAGCGACTCGGATCGTTGGCTGCGTGCTCCAGTGGCCCATACATGTATATAATACATATAATACATATGGCCGATGTCAATACGCAAACGGTATTTGTTTCCGACATATCGGAAGAGACACACACTGTAATTTTTTTCTGAGATGGAGCCCCTCCACGCCGGTGTGACGACCAACTCAAAACGTCTAGTGTCATCTCTGCATAAGGGTTAGTGTTCACGAAATTGAGGTGTCGCAGGATGTGGGTACTGCGATGTTTGCGTACGTCTGGTTAAGGTTAACCATTTGTAGGCGCTCATCTGGAGATAGATTGGGTCGAAAGTAGAACGAAGGGTAGCGATTTGGAGGGCAGAGGGGAAAAAAGTGCCAAGGCGAGCACCAAGAGAAGAAACCTCTGCGATAGTTAGGTCGGGTAGTAAGAGCAGTAGCGGATGTCTTGCTGACTGCGATAGGTCGTGCAAGAATGGGTTAAGTTAGAAGCGGGTGGATACCGTGTCATGCCAAGTGTCGGTCATCAGAGACCAGTCAGTCCGTGACGGGAGCCCCTGGCGCGCTGTCAGCGGTGACCTGGGGCGGGGGAGGGCCCGGGTCGTCCACCAGTGCGTCCGAGCCGGGCGCAGGCTGAGTGGGCGCCGCGGCCGAGTCTTCCCCGTGTAGCGGCCGACGCACTGCAGCGTCCTGCCAGGGGAGCGGCGGCTGGCGTCTTCTCTTCGCTCTGCGTGCCCCCTGCGCCTGTGCAGTCAGCCTTTAAGGCTGCCGTACCCGCGTCCGTGGCCAGCAGCTCCTGCCGCCGGCCGGTCCCCCGCGCCACTCTCACCGGCCGCCTGTGGGCAGCGGCAGCAGTCAGTCTGCTCTCCTTCCGGTTTCGCCTTCGCTCGGTGTCGCTTGCGGCTCCGTGTCGCTGCCTCTCTCTTTGCGCCCCGTCTCCGGCGCAGCCGCGCCAGTCTGCCACATTTGGCCCGCCGCAGCGAGCCCGAGTCGGCGCCTCTTCTCTTCTTCTGTGAAAGGCGCGGGTGTGGTGCGCGCCGGCGCACTTTACGCACCGCGGCGAGTTGCGGCAGTATTTAGCCACGCACTTCGGCTCCACACTTGAAGCACTGTGGCTTAGGGTGCGTGCCTAGGGTAAGTGCTTTCTTAATCCGAAGATGTCGCTGCCATCCGTCGCAGTTTCCACTACGACGACGTACAGCGGCGGCCGCCTCTTATCCGCCCGGCACGTGACGGCCCTCCTCGTCACGTACCCAAAGCAGCCCCCTGACCGGGGCCTCGGCCTGCTGCTCGCGCTGTTTCGGCGCGGCCGTCTCGTCTACAGCGCTCCCCAGTGCGCGCTCGTCGGCCACACTCGCTGCCTGCAGTTGGACGGTGGCGTCAGAGTCGAGGGACTCTACGCCTACTGCAGCTGCCTGTAACGTCACTCATCTCTGCCCACGACCCTCTACTGCACTGAATGTACAGGGGGGGGGGGGGGGGGACAGGCACACGCTGCCCTTCGCACTTTCGATCCGCATTCCTGCCGGGTTGCGGTTGCTGTGTCGAAGGCTTCTTCTCTACGTCTGTCTTCTTCTTGTGTCCGTTTCTGCCCATTCTGTGACGCGAGGACACGACAATTTTGCTGTGTCAGCGCCGCGCCACGGCCAGAGCACACAGGTCCACAGCTCTTCTTCTGGCCGAGCGCAGGCAGCGCGCTTCACCAGCGATACGCGCGCCTCGGCTGCTCCGGCGCATCTACCCTCTACCACGTAACGTTAGCGATGTTTTCGTACTTCGCAGTTTCACTTCGTTGGATGTTACAAAAATAAGGAGGAAAGAGATAGAAACAGGGACAGAGACTGTGGTCAACGAAGACTCTGACACCGTAACATCGACGCGTTTCTAGCGTGGTAACCTTAGGAATATCGTAAAGGAGATTAGGTCACGAACAGAGCGATATTTTTAGACAGTCATTCGATCTCGATGAATTGTAGGTGTTATCCTTCTGAATTTCTTTGTGCACTCCGTGTATACTTTGCATAGTTGTGAATTCCCTCCTGTGTATTAGTGTGCTATTTTTGTCGTTGTGATAGTTGCCTACCTTTGTCAGTAGTGGGTGGAGGACTACACGGCCTTCTAACTAATGGAACAGTGCTGTCGGAACTTGACGGGATTTCGAGATAGTTAGCAGGGGTCTGTCACTACGCGGGGACATGTCTTACTCGTCGAAATCGGGTGGCTTCAAATGCCATATATTTAAGACTGGAGGATTTGTGAGAATACGTCAGGTAAGCGACGCTCTAACGAAAGGGGAGTTGAGAGGTGAGCTCTATTCCGTTCCTTCTTTGTGGGCAAACATATTACACTCTCTTATATACATCTCGTGAAGTGACCGCAATGAGAAAATAAGGGGCTAATACGAAGGTTTCTACTGTTCGACAATCAGCAGCAGAAGTTCCGTCTCTTTTTTCTCGATACATAAGATTTTTGTGTGGCTATAAATGAAAGAACTTATATCTTAATAGGGAGACTAAATTTATATCTACATGTATATGAATACCTCGATAGCCGTCGTACGGAGCGTGGCGAAGCGTACCTTTCCTGTTCCACCAGAAAATGGAACGAGCGAGAAAAGGAGTCCCTATATGTGTCCGTATGAGCGTTAATTTCTCGTACCTTATCTTCGTGGTCCATACACGAAATGTATGTTGGTGGCATTAGAATCCTTCCGTTAGTTCTCAATAGTGTTACTTGAAATAGATATCGCATTCTCTCCTCGGATTCCCATTTGAGTTGTCGAAGCATCCGCCTAATTTGGTGGGGTCAATAGCAACGCTTCTATACGGGTGCATTCTGAGGCAAATCTAGGTCTGATAACTCGTACATATTTGGGATGTGGCGGTCAGTAGACAGGTATTTTGCTATTGCTCACTGGGTCAGCCTCTCCGGGATATTTTGAAAACATATCTCAGAACGTTTTGGGTTGCAGGAGGAATGAGGATAATCACATTGTTCAACAAGATGATCTTTACCCCAGAGACAGTTAAACGCCCAATCCTTCTGACGGGTTAGATTGGGTTTCCGCGATACAATACTAAACTGCCCGAGGCTGGTGGCGCAGAGTCGGTGCCCTTGCAGTATCTTCTGTCGACTAACTGGTGCGCCGTGCTTTCGTAGCCACTTGCCGTTGACAGTCAGAAAAAGAACCGTGCTGCATCTTTTAAAATGCTTCATTCTAAGTAGCTCAGTATTACAGCAAGGGAGGCGATCCAGTAAGTCTGTATTCTCTCGCTCAAGTTCTTTTGTTTCTTCTGGTATATTTCTAACTGTTGACACAAATACAGTTGTACGTGTCCTTAGCTAATGTTCACTCCATTTGGTGTTTATTCGTTAGCTGGCAACACATTTAGCAGTAAAGTCTTACGCTTCTTTGTGATAACTCGGTTTTTGTCTCGCTTAGCCTCATTACTTTCCCGCAAATCAGCTCTGCTGCAGAGTTGGAACAGTATCAGGCTTCAACTTGCCTTTGGGGGGAACAATCAACTGTTCACTTTTCAAATCCCTCTAATAATCCGAATCAGCAAAACGCGTCGAACACACGCGCTAGCAACTGAAAACGAATCGTCACGGAAGGCATTTTTTTCGTCTCATTGTTCTTTAGAAATCAATGAAAAGTACTTGCCGTGTTTTTCGGTTGTCTTCAGCGGTGAGAAAAACTCGCGGTCGCACACCAGACTGTGATTTTTCGATGAAAAGTATCCGAAACTGCCACAGGGACGTCCCAGTAGACTGGCAACTGTGGCTCAACTCGGCGCTCGACCGCCGGTAACCGGTGACAAGTCACACTCGGGCAAAGAACCTGCTGTTCAGCGAGATACGTCACGAGGGCGCTGCAGGCGGTTGCCTGCCTGCCGTGGGCGCACACGACGCTGCTCGCTGTCTACACTGCTGGCCGCCAAAACTGCAGACGACGAATATCTGCTTATTGTGCGTATTACAGCACAGCAGCAAGATAACGGCCACGAATGAAGTCAACGTGGCGGCTGCAGTCGGTGTCCAGTGGTTCAAATGGTTGTGAGCACTATGGGACTTAACTTCTGAGGTCATCACTCCCCTAGAACTTACAACTACTTAAACCTAACTAACCTAAGGAGAGCACACAGATCGATGCCCGAGGCAGGATTCGAACCTGCGACCGTGGCGTTCCTCCTCTGTAGGTGACATGTAGTTGTCCTCATCTGTACTGGAAGCGCAGGGCACGCGAGGGGCCTGTTTGCACTCTGCCGTACTGAGGTATTCCGTAAACGTGCAGCCACTCTGGCCAGAAGCAGCACGTGGCTGGTGAATCCGTTGCTCTCGAGGTGAGGCAGTAAGAGACTGTGTAATGAGTACGCTAAAGCTCTGAAAGAGACGAAATTGTGGTGTCACCGCCAGACACCACACTTGCTAGGTGGTAGCTTTAAATCGGCCGCGGTCCATTGTAAGTACGCTGTTAAGATTTTTATATTGGTAATGCCACGTAGCGCTCTGTGTGAAAATCACTGGCTGTGCTGTGTGCAGTATGTGGCTAGTTTGCATTGTTGTCTGCCATTGTAGTGTTGGGCAGCGGCAGCTGGATGTGAACAGCGCGTAGCGTTGTGCAGTTGGAGGTGAGCCGTCAGCAGTGGTGGATGTGAGGAGAGAGATGGCGGAGTTTTGAAATTACATATATTATGACTTTTGATGATATTAAGGTAAATACAGTGTTTGTTCTCTATTAAAATCTTTCATTTGCTAACTATCCCTATCAGTAGTTACTGCCTTCCGTAGTTTGAATCTTTTATTTAGCTGGCAGTAGTGGCGCTCTCTACTATCTCACATCGTGCTCCGTTGTTTCCTATCATTCCTTCTAAATTAAAAGAATTTGCTGCTGTTGATCTCTTGGGACCCCTTGTCAGAACATCGAATGGATTTTCGTACGTTCTAGTCGCTGTTGAACTTACTTCAAAATTTGTTTCTTTCACTCCGTTACGTAAAGCCACTGGACGGTCTGTATCCAACGCCTTTGTTAAAAATTTCTTACGTGAAGTTGGACACGTTAGTAAAGTCATTTCAGATAACGGACCGCATTCAGATCTGCTGTTTGGTCACGCATGCTTCGGAATCATAAAATCAAACCTGTATTTATTTCATTGTATTCACCACATTGTAACCCGTCTGAACGGATTATGAAAGAAATCAATAAGCTTTGCAGACTTTATTGTCACAGAAAGCATCAGCATTGCGACAGATATTTACACGTATTTCAAAATGTGCTGAATGAAATGCCTCATGATTCCACTGCTTTACCACCTACTCTTGTACTGAAGAATGAAGAACCACCGAACAGAATCAGAGAGCTTGTACCTTTCCCGAATACACGTAAACTTCGACACAAAGACATAATTGATTTGGCTCTTAAAAATATAAAATCTGCAGCAGACAAAAGGAGAAAACTACACAGTAAAGCAAATGCAAAGAAATTATGTATTGGTCAGAAAGTTCTCATTAAAGCTCATTCATTGTCACATAAGAAGAAACACTTGAGTCACAAATTCTTTCTAGTTTACAATGGACCTTACAGAATCCGACGTATACCACATGATAATTGCGTTGAAGTTGAAACTCTGCGTACTAGGAAGAGTAAAGGTTTACACCACATTTCACATGTAAAACCATTTATTGACAGATAATCTACTTTTTAACTTAGTCTTTGCAATTTTCACTTCACACTACTTGTACAATTTGTCTCACTGAGAAACTATTAACATGCAACAATGTTTTGAAGTTCAATATCCACTCAAGAACCAAGAGAACTTATTTAAATAGAAATTACGAATGCCTTGTTATTGCGAACAGACGACACAGTGTTACTGTGTGTGTACACTCTTGCTTGTTAGTTGCACGATTACGTAACGACTATGAGGCTTACATACTTAGAACATTTACCAGTACTGCTAATGAGATTTTAATGCAACATTTTGGTGTACTTGAAAATACATTCTGGATTAAAGTACTTTCTGGGAGATACCAGATGACACAGTGGTTAGTTAATGTGACAGCTACACGATTATATCACGACGCTGCTAATGCGTGACAATTTACAATGTTGCTTTTGTGGTGTATCTGTGTTATATCTGCACGGTTTTTCTGAATTCTTCTGGAAAGTAAAACATGTTTTAGTAGTAACTTTTGTGGTATGGCTACAAGGAGACAGCCTTTTCCGTAGGACAACAATACGTTACAGCACAGTACTTTCCTCATCACGGCAATAAGCGTAATAACTAAGTTATCTATACGCAAAGCATTTCACTTTTGTGTATCATCAGGTAAGTACATTGACTTCTGCAGAACTTATCTTTCGGAGGACAATAACTACGACACTTCCACAGAGATTATCTTACAGCAAGACGTACATTTAGCGCTACAGGACACGTATTTGAGTGATTAATTTTGTACTTGAAACATTTTTTTAAAGATTTTTGAATTACAAAGAAAGTTTTCCGTGATACATTTCATTCCATTGCTGTAATCCGTAACAGCTGAGGGTATAATTACATTAAACCTCAGGGGGGTACACGCCTACTTTGTGTACCATGTGTTTGGCAAGCACAAGGAGCCCTAGCTAATATGGTATTTGCTTATACAATTTAACACATCGGTACCATATTTCTCTAACACATAAATTACACAGCTATCTGATCATTTAACAGAGAAACAAACATCTTTTTACTACGTCAGTGACAGATGTTTACGTAATTACACCGTTGGATAACTTCACACTTAAGAAATTGTATTTTGCCTGTACTTTGTGAACTGTTCATATTTTTTCAGAACCATTGTGATACTATGAGAACTTTGAATGATGTATTTGGTATGAGATCATGATATTTAAGGTACGTTTGAGGAAGATGACACTTTTGACATGAGCAGAGAATATTTTTTATGGTTTGAAATTATTGCAGAAAGCTACGACTTTTTTGAGATTTGACTGAGGTGTTATGATGTTATTTTTACGATGACGGTGTGTATTATGCTGTTGAGGTATGTTTATGTCAATAAGATGATGCTACCATATATGAGGAATGTGATTACGTGTTTATATGAATAATAAATAGAAGTTAGGGACTCTTGACTTGTGAAAAAGGATGTTGGAAACCAAGAATCGTACTTTAAGAGTTATGAAATGTGTGTAAATGCGTGAATGTATCACAATGCCGGCGAAAATTTTTTGGACACTGTTATATTCATAGGATTTTGTTTCTACACATTTGCAACGCAAATTCTTGACCTGTGAACTATTTTTATATGAGACTGTCACTGTAGCGGAAACTGCTGTTGTAAATATTTCCGTAAGAAAGTTAAGTGACCACCTGCACGTGCGTCGTCGGCACACAGCTGTGTCAGACACCTGGAGAACAAACCATTAGGGTGTGCCTTACCGGAAGCACAGGTAGAAAAAAAAGGGAGGCCATTATCCTCGCTATTGACATTTCCTTGTTGAAAGTATACTGTGGAGCTCGTAATTTATGATATTTACTGAAATGCCTAATGAAATGACGAGAAATATTTTTACATCTGCACATCTGATTACGACAAACGTCTTTCTACGAGAGTTGAGAGAATTTCTACTAACTTATGAAATTCCACATAGCTATTGAATGATGTTTTTATGCTTTGGTTTGCGTAATTGCTTATTTCATTTGATACCTGTTTTCCAGGTGTGTTACAGCTTTAGTTTTATAAAATAAACTTAGATGCATTTGCTAATGTGAACACTTTCTGTCAACAGATCTATTAAATGATAATTTTGTAATCCACATTCTTTAAAAAGGAGCACTTGGAAAGGAAAGAACAATAAGAAGGGACTATAACAGTAACTGGACACATAATTTTCTTTTCAAGTACATGGTAATATTTTTTTTACAATAAGTTGTTGTGGTGCACCACTTTAATTACATAGACATTAAGATGTGAATATATATTTCCCTTTTCTGCATTGTTGTTTTTACTGTAATATTTTTTCTGCTTGAGCTATGTCATGTTTAGGTATAAGTTGCTGCTGTTTGCCAGGCATAATGCTACTGAATTTTAAATTGTGTTACTCTGTTAAGCTAGTTTTACTACTGATTTATTTTTCTTGTTGCTGCACATTGGCTCATATTAGTTGTAATGTTGCATTGCTTGGTAATTTAGATTTACTGTAGCTTGCTTTGCAATTTTCCATTTTTTTTGCATTGCTGTTTCTGTTAATTTGTTATGTGCTGCTGCATTGCCTCGTCCCTTAGTTTAGCATCTGAGCTCAGTAGATTTAAGTTAGCTTAAGAGGAGTAGACTATATAAGAAACTAACTATGATGAATTTATAAGAAATGCATTGAGAAGCTATATGAAAATGGTTTGGGCAAAAAAAAAAAAGGATACTGTACAGTGGAGAAAAACTATTTTGACAGAGGATGTGAACAGAATACAGAAAGCAGGCTTAGATAGGACTTTTTGGGAATAATGATGAACGAAGGGAGATCTCCATGCAAAATACTGCAGTAAAACAAACCCTGTCCTTTCCTTTTGTGTCATCCTTCTATATGTTTGTGTACCCTTGTGTATTTGTTTTCTTCCTGTCTCTGTGTAGTTTCATAGAATTTTTTCTTCTCCTAATACTAAGCTATATTCACTATGACGAGGAATACTGTTATCCTCAAATATAATTGGCATTAATAATATGTTATTGCTTAGACATTATTTATTCTGTTTTGTTTTAATGCTCATGTGTAAAGTTGATGTATCAAAAGTTATTCTGATCGTTTATGTATTTACTTATGTCATAATTCCTGTATCACTGATGTATATGTTTATTTCTATTCTTTTGTAAAGCCTGTATTACTACAAATGTTATCTGTATTGTTATGTTTTTAATTATGTATTTTGTACCTTTGTAATTGTATTCTCATGTTATAATATTGTAATTGACACCAGTTCATCAAATTAAGTAACTTGTAAGTTACATTTCACTGCACACGTTTCTGTTGGTCATAGTATATGGACAATATGTGAGAAGTAGGGACTGTTAGTGTTTGCACGTGTGTTAATAATTCAGCAAGGGACTGGATAACAGCATTGCTGGTTCTAAAGACAATTCCAAACACTTTGTGAGTGCACAAGTGGTGGTTATGGACTTGCTATATTCTCCGCAAAAATCTTCGATGGTGATTGTGCACCTGCACAGTCGCATCGGATGGCTGCTGGCCATATCTACAAGGACTACAGTGGGTCTACACCTTTGCTGACTCACCAGTACCATTATTTCTACAAGGACTGCAGTGGGTCTGCACCTCTGGTGGCCCACCAATACCACAATCTCTACCAGGACTACAGTGGGTCTACTCTGTGATGACCTACCTACCAATATTCTTCAAAACTTCGACTGACTCTGTTGTGGGTTTGCTCTGTTGTGACCCATTACCTGTCTGCATGTGAAGAGTCAGCACTGTCTTTCCGTTGGAAGGACAACACTACTTCTTCACGACTGCATGGATATCCACTACTTCCGTGTGCATTGTCTTTTACTGCTCAGACTTTGAGAAAACAAACTGCAGGTTTACTCTTATGATGAATGATCAGGACTGTCTTTATGGACTGTGAGAAAATTTTAGCTTTTGACCAACATTGTATAAATAAGTGTGTGCATTTGATATCTTTGTTAGTGTCATTATAAAAAATTTTATCAAATCATTATTGGCCACTGGCCAAAAAAAATTGTAAAATTTTTTGTGGGGAGCATGGGGGCTATGTAAGTAGGCTGTTTATGTTTTCTTATTGGCAACGTTACGTAGCGCTCTGTATGAAAATCACTGGCTGTGCTGTGTGCAGTCTGTGGCTAGTTTGCATTGTTGTCTGCCATTGTAGTGTTGGGCAGCGGCAGCTGGATGTGAACAGCGCGTAGCGTTGTGCAGTTGGAGGTGAGCCGCCAGCAGTGGTGGATGTGAGGAGAGAGATGGCGGAGTTTTGAAATTACATATATTATGACTTTTGATGATATTAAGGTAAATACAGTGTTCGTTCTCTATTAAAATCTTTCATTTGCTAACTATCCCTATCAGTAGTTAGTGCCTTCAGTAGTTTGAATCTTTTATTTAGCTGGCAGTAGTGGCGCTCGCTGTATTGCAGTAGTTCGAGTAATGAAGATTTTTGTGAGGTAAGTGATTTGTGAAAGGTATAGGTTAATGTTACTCAGGGCCATTCTTTTGTAGGGATTTTTGAAAGTCAGATTGCGTTGCGCTAAAAATATTGTGTGTCAGGTTAAGCACAGTCATGTACAATTGTTCTAAGGGGACGTTTCACCATTAGTACATGTCGGACCCGCGTGTCGCCACTGTCAGTAATTGCAGACCGAGCGCCACCACACGGTAGGTCTTGAGAGACGTACTAGCGCTCGCCCCAGTTGTACGACGACATTGCTAGCGACTACACTGACGAAGCCTTTCTCTCATTTGCCGAGAGACAGTTGGAATAGCCTTCAGCTAAGTCCATGGCTACGACCTAGCAAGGTGCCATTAACCATTTCTAGAGAGAGTCTCACTTGTATCATCAAGAATGCTGTATACAAATGATGGATTAAAGTTAAGTATTCCAGCAGCTACGTACTTTTCTTTATAGCCTTCATTACGTATCCTGTTTCAGACCTCACGCCAGCCGGCGTGTGTAACGCGTGCATTTCGGCTACTTCCGAGTGGCGTGGCTGTCTTGCTACGCCACAACAGAAATAATCAGTGAGATTTGATTCTGAAATGCCAGAAGCCTTATTGATTACCACACGAATTACGCAACAGACAAGAAAATACTTGACAAACGTACGCCTACAGAGTGAGACGTACACACTCGGCACGCGCTCTCCGGCCTGACGCGGCCCGCGCTGCACGCCTCGGCCGCGGGCACCGCGCCCGTCTCGCTGCACCGAGTGGTTCCTCCTCTCAGTAGCGTCATTCTAACGTTACACAAAGTTTGCTAACTGAAGAAAACTTCACAAACCGACGTAAAAAGGCATTTCACTGGATGACCCGTTTCCACATAGCTATGCTATCATCGGATCTCGTAGTTTAAAAGCTTTTATGGGGACACAGTTGCGAAGGAACTTCCATAAGGAGGAGGAGGAGGAGGAGGAGATTAGTGTTTAACGTCCCGTCGACAACGAGGTCGTTAGAGACGGAGCGCAAGCTCGGGTGAGGGAAGGATGGGGAAGGAAATCGGCCGTGCCCTTTCAAAGGAACCATCCCGGCATTTGCCTGAAGCGATTAAGGGAAAACACGGAAAACCTAAATCAGGATGGCCGGAGACGAACGTCCATAAGGAATCAATGTTAAAATGAGCGTGTTGTAGGTACACTTCGTGAAGAAATTGGTAGAGACAGAGACTCCAAACTTTCACAGAATATCGATGAAACAATATTCTCACATCACATAAAAACTGGTTTCTGTATTTTGTATATGTCATCAGGAACGCCTTTTTCGTTCTAAAAGAAAAAAAATAGATTTTTTAAACGCCTTGAAGCTTTTAAATTTGTCCTCGGTGTCACTACAGGTCCCATATTTTTATCTGATTCATCATTGTTTTATTAATAAGAGATACTGAAAGTCTGATGTCTTTGTCAGTGTTAGTTTTTGAGAAAACAGTACCAGAATATCAATAGATGTAGTTTAGAGGAAACTGCATTAAAATTTACATACAAGAAACTAATATACATTACTACACATACACACACATTTTAATATTCCAGGACTATACTGTGACTCAGTTTCAACCTCCTTATCTTCTCCTTTTCTTTGATCTACTGTCTATCCTGGCCTCCTCTGTAAGATTACCTGCAGAAATTTCGCCATAGCGCATACGATCCAGTCCCCTTTCAGTATTGGCATCACCCTTTGTTTTGTGACACAGCAACACTGAAGCACATCGTTTCATGATGAACACCAAACTTACCTTTTAAACAGCTCTTGTTGGCTAAGATTTCTGAAAATTAGTTTGGCAGCAAGTAAAATAGTCTCCGGAACTGAATGTTTGTGCTTATAATAGGAAGCTGTAGCTGAGTTGTTGAATTTGAACCACCTATCAGGTCCCTGTCACAAAGAAGATTCTGGAACAATATAGCCCAGATAGCTCCTCTCAATGCTTCTGCATTTTTACAGTTATTCGTAATTGCCGTACCATAATAATTTTGCATCCTGTCTATGTCAACCTTTGTCACGTCATGTTCACCACCTAAGATTCTTTCCTTACATATCTTCACAATTCGTCATCTCTTTCTTTTCTCTACATGCTCTATACATTCCAGTTTATTGATTTCGACTATAGTCCCTTATTTTTTCTGTTCTACCACTTTCCCATTCCCAAGATAGTGTGTACACAGGACATCTCTCGACTCCTTAGAGGCATGGGTGTGCGTGATGTCCTTAGGTAGGTTTAAGTAGTTCTAATTTTTAGGGGACTGATGACCTTAGAAGTTAAGTCCCATAGTGCTCAGAGCCATTTGAACCATTTTTGACTCCTTAGAGCTTCTGAAAATGTTGACAACACCAGTCAGTCCCATGGCTCTATTAGAATCATTATAGTACTTTCTGCACACATTTTGCTTAGTGGGATTTTTGCCACAGATGTCACAGAACTTATTATTTCCGTATCCAGAACCTTCCCACCATTTAGGGGTTTTCGTCCACGTTTCTGTCAACTGCCATAAAAACCTCAGATTTTGGATCATTCAAGTGCACTTCTTCTTTTGCTACGCCGGAATACAAATAACTGCTGTATGTAGTCAATCCTCAGAAAGACAGAGCAAAAGTCGGCGTGGTACTTAGTTGTCACTGATGAGGAAAAAATTAACTACTCCCGACCTAATCATCAAATTTCAATGAAACAGATGGTATTTTGTAGCCAAATGATTGGCCGGCCGGGGTGGCCGAGCGGTTCTAGGCGCTACAGTCTGGAACTGAGCGAACGCTACGGTCGCAGGTTCGATTCCTGCCTCGGGCATGGACGTGTGTGATGTCCTTAGGTTAGTTAGGTTTAAATAGTTCTAAGTTCTAGGGGAGTGATGACCTCAGAAGTTAAGCCCCACAGTGCTCAGAGCCATTTTTTTTTATTGAGGCATTATACGAGATTAAAATGAATTTTTGGAATTTTTTTGAGCCTGTTCGTGACTGTGCCCTCTTAAAGCGTAAGGTCTGATGATGACAGCATAGCTGTGTCGAAACGGTCATCCAGTAAAATGACAGTTTAGCGACCACGGCTCGTGAATTTTTCCTCAGTTACCGTACGTTGCAGATCGTCCGCGTACAGACAGTGTCAGGAATACTTTACAGAAAGTTGAAACTCTCTGGCAGATTAGAACTGTGTGTGGGACCGAGAATCTAACTCGGGACGACGGGGTGGGTGGTGAGTCGCGGTCGGGTAGCTCAGTCGGTAGAGCACTTGTCCGCGAAAGGCAGAGGTCCCGAGTTCGAGTCTCGGTCCGGCACGCATTTCTAACCTACCAGGAAGATTCCTATCGGCGCAGAGTGAAAATTTCATTTTGCATATACCAGAAAGTTGTTATAAAAATGACATCTGAAGTAAACGGGTGATACCTCAGTACTGACAGGGTAGTTAGACGGTAGATGGTTTAATTGGAATTATACTTTTACCCAGTTTCTCACTGTGCGCGCCTCACTCTACTTCCGAAGTTCAGTCTCAAACAGACCACGGAGCGACGCTCGGGGCAGTATATTACGGCTGCAAAAGCGAGAAATGTTACGAAGAGTACGAGATGTAAGTTTTAAGCGTTGTGCGGGGCCGGCGGCAGCCCGCGACCGGGGCGGGCCGCGTGCGCAGCGCCGTCAGCTCCTTCCGCCTGTGTTACTGCGCCAGAGTGTCGATGATATTGTTGTGAGGCTGGTAATTGTGACCGGGGTTCCATAGAATCGTGGCACAGGTGTTGCGTCAGCTACAGGGCCAAGTTGTATCGTGTACAACAGTGTTATTAAACGAATGTCTTTTGTAGGGACGGACGCCCAGGATTACGTAAGTCTCCAAAACCGTTATATTAAAAAGAGGTGCAGACGAAGATACAAAGGAATCGAAATCTTAGAGGCCGACTTGCTCGGTAAATGCTCTAGCCAGAGCACGGGGAAAGCCGCCTCAGTCTCTACAGACAGGTAGTGGGCGTGAGCCTCCTGCAGTACAGTTCCGGGAAAGGGAAAATGCACCGAGGATGCCATAAATCACGCAGCGAATATTCTGAACACCGCAGAACACCAGTACGTCGTAGGTATAATTACCGAGCGTTTAATAATTTACGGTATCCTGTCCTGTTCAAAAGGCTGTAACACAGATGGGCTGTCCGAGATCATCCTACAACCGCCTATGAGATTATCACACAGACAACTTGTGAAAAGAAAGGAAGTGTGTTGGTACCTCATCGACGAAAAGCAAAACTTTCAGTAGACACGTTTAAATCGTCTACGAAGTGGCAACAGCTTGACAAGGAAGTTCTGAGCTGCCAGTGAGTGCGAGAAGAATGTTGTACCAAAACGCAGTGTTGCTCGCTATTGTAGGCCGTGGGTGGAGCGTTTGGGGCTGAGAGGTGAGGAGGGCGCAGGCTGTGCTGTGCGGCCGGCACGGAGGAGCCGGCGTACTGCTGCGGCGACACACCACAGCAGGGTGAGCAATAGGGACACCGGACCACATCGTCTGGCAGTTTGTCATTAGACGAGACGTGACAGGCCAAGACAGGAACGTATTTGGAAATGGAACAGGCTATAATATAAGGGACTGTGGCGCAAACTGAGTTCCCTGACGGCTAGACTTGTCAACTGCAAGCCCACACACACGGCTGAGGAGAGGCCATACATATATCGTGATAATGCCACGGCAGAATATCCAACTGCGCAACTTTGCCGGAAGCGGGGAGGAGACGAGCCTCGGGGAGGGTCGGGAAGGATTTCCTGAGATCCTGACAGCAATCTCTCATCTCTACACCACGGGTGAGGCAGGGTCCTCAGCGCCTCAATGCGTAACTATGCGGACAAATGAGAAATCTAGCTCGGTTCTGTTACCAATTACGGTGTGCTGTAGTGTAGTGCTGTCTAGAGTAATGTTGTGTAGTATTGTACTGCAAAACTGAAAATTACTGTAATCGAGGGGTGCAGCATAGCACAGCAGACCGATAGCATTTTTCCTCTGGACACCGAATGAACGTGTGCCACATGGCCAAAGAATAGTAAGTAGAACATCTTTTTCTCTCTTTAAAAATTATCGCGTTTTTCCTAATGTAGATATGGTATATAGATTCCTTCTCCCCTTCCCCAGCCCTTTAACACCATGATGCTTTGTTATTTTATTTATTCTCCTGTCAATAATAGTGCACAGTTATGACTATGGTACTTTTGTCCAGATGATAGCGCCTTCTGTTCCTCGATAAGGTTCATCTTGTGACCGAGAGGCTGGACACAGTCGCCATATGACAAACAGTCTGGTCTCCTCCATAGTCGCACTGAATATCATCTCTATCATTGTAGACCTGTCTTGACAAATTGACCTCTGATCTGCCAACTCCATATGTCTTCCTAGTCATCCATTGCTCTTCATAGCTAGGAGGTAAAGTTTCAGAAACGCTTATCCGGGCTGGGGGAAGGCACGTAGTCCTCCATAACTGCACCCTGACTTTTTCAGCAGTGGTCGCCAATAGCAACATCGCGGGGCGTTCAAATGGTTGAAATGGCTCTCATCACTATGGGACTTAACATCAGTCCCCTAGAACTACTTAAACCTAAGGACATCACACACATTCATGCCCGAGCCAGGATTCGAACCTGCGACCGTAGCGGTTCCAGACTGAAGCGCCTAGAACCTCTCGGCCACGACGGCCGGCCATCGCGGAGCGGCACCTCGGGCCGCATACGAACGGACCAAGTTATTAAATGTTAATCTACATAAAGCAAAAAAAAAAAAAATGGTTCAAATGGCTCTGAGCACTGTGGGACTCAACTGCTGTGGTCATAAGTCCCCTAGAAGTTACAACTACTTAAACCTAATTAACCTAACATGACACACATCCATGCCGAGGCAGGATTCGAACATGCGACCGTAGCGGTCGTGCGGTTCCAGACTGTAGCGCCTTTAACCGCTCGGCCACTCCGGCCGGCTTTACATAAAGCAATATGTTACGAGCCCCAATAGGGTAGCTATAGTGAGGATGCGGTAAGTCGACCGCCAGCTCCCAAACACTGATCGTGAAAAGTCGACACCAGTCAGAAAACTTCGTATGGACTGCTCTGCGTTTCAGATCGCTGCTACCTTCGACGACCTCATAGTTGCGACACTGTGATTGCCTGACGCAGTGGGCGCGAAAGGACGATCAATCGATTAGTGACGGTAATTGCACTTATATCTAAATGAATTGTGCAATGCGAGGCACGATCATAAAGGTTTACTGGCTTTTACGAATGTCATTTTTCGTAGGTACTGCGTTGTACTACAACAGCGTTAATTTACTTTCACGTTTCTAGCCGCAAATATGTACCGCATTTGAAGATGACCGTCTCTGTAATAGGGAGTCCCGAATTCGTGTTACTTCCCTTCGCAGTTTATGCCGTAGCAGCCGACCGGTAGGGGTCGGACAGACGACGCAACAGCTCCGCCCGCCACATCGAGTGTCCCGGCAGTGACCGCGCTACTTACCCCTCTGTCCCCGAGGTGAGCGGCCAACTTTACTTACATTGCAGCCGACGTGAATTGAAATGAAGCACGTCTTAAAAAGTTATTTTCTCCGAAAGGATTTTTGTTGGTCAATGAGCAGGAGAATTGCATTCTTAAGAAGCTCTCGTCGTTAATTGAGATTTTTGGGTTGTGCCGTCAGTCTGTAGATGGCTACCGTTATAAGACGCGGCTGAGAAGCCGCAGTCTGGCGACGCCCGCCGACGCCGCGGGGACTCCTCCGTGACGGGCGGCATTCGTGCCGTGCAGAGGACGCTCAGCTGCACTGGCAGATTCCACGTTGCGTCAAAATGTTATGCCGCGGTAATGGTGCCAATTCACGTGCAAAATTTGGTCTGTTCTCGTATCTAGGTAACACGGAAACAAAATACCGAGTAAGTAAGTAAAAAAGAATAAGCAAACAGGCTCCACGTGGATACTCGTCTCGATGGAAAGAAATCTGTGGGGAGGGGCGAGGGGCGAGGGGCGGGTGCGCGCCGCTCCAGGGTCGGCACGCGGCCGCCGCAGCCTCTCTCGTTGCGACGGCGAGGTCGGGGGTCGGGGGTCGGGGGAGGCGCGCCGCCACCAGCTGACGCGCCGGCCAGCCACTGCGTCCGCCTACAAGCGGCGGTCAAAAACTTCCCGTCTGACGGCGTTCCTGCAGCGTATATGCGACGCAGCGCGACTCCGATGCGGGTATATAAGCACCGACACGCAGGCAGTGGACTAGTTCGGCATTCGTGTGTTTCTGACGTGCCTGCGGTAAACGCGGAAACGTGAACTACGGCCACGTAATTACCGAATGCGCCCGAGCAGTACCGACGTGCTGTCATTGCCGAAGGGCAAACGACGACACGTCGCTGCCCGCCCTGTCCGTCACACCGTTTACGTATACAGGGTGTCACGAAAAGGCGCGGCCAAATTGTCAGGAAACATCCCTCACACACAAAGAAAGAAAAGATGTTATGTGGACATGTGTCCGGAAACGCTTACTTTCCATGTTAGAGCTCATTTTATTACTTCTCTTCAAATCACATTAATCGTGGAATGGAAACGCACAGCAACAGAACGTACCAGCGTGACTTCAAACACTTTGTTACAGGAAATGTTCAAAATGTCCTCCGTTAGCGAGTATACGTGCATCCACCCTCCGTCGCATGGAATCGCTGATGCAGCCCTGGAGAATGGCGTATTGTATCACAGCCGTCCACAGTACACGAGCACGAAGAGTCTCTACATTTGGCACCGGGGTTGCGTAGACGAGAGCTTTCAAATGCCCCCATAAATGAAAGTGAACAGGGTTGAGGTCAGGAGAGCGTGGAGGCCACGGAATTGGTCCGCCTCTACCGATCCGTCGGTCACCGAATCTGTTGTCGAGAAGCGTACGACTGAAATGTGCAGGAGCTCCATCGTCCACGAACCAGATGTTGTGTCGTACTTGTAAAGGCACATGTTCTAGCAGCACAGGTAGAGTATCCCGTATGAAATCACGATAACGTGCTCCATTGAGCGTAGGTGGAAGAACGTGGGGCCCAATCGAGACGTCACCAACAATGCCTGCCCAAACGTTCAGAGAAAATCTGTGTTAATGACGTGATTGCACAATTGCGTTCGGATTCACGTCAGCCCACACATGTTGATTGTGAAAATTTACAATTTTATCAAGTTGGAATGAAGCCTCATCCGTAAAGAGAACATTTGCACTGAAATGAGCATTGACACATTGTCGGATGAACCATTCGCAGAAGTGTACCCATGGAGGCCAATCAGCTGCTGATAGTGCCTGCACACGCTGTACACGGTACGGAAACAACTGGTTCTCCCGTAGCACTCTCCATATGTGACGTGGTCAACGTTACCTTGTACAGCAGCAACTTCTCTGACACTGACATTTTGTCAACTGCACGAAGAATTGCCTCGTCCATTGCAGGTGTCCTCGTCGTTCTAGGTCTTCCCCAGTCGCGAGTCATAGGCTGGAATGTTCCGTGCTCCCCCACGGGGCAATAGCCACGGCTATTGCCCCGTGCTAATCCATACATCAAATGGGCATCTGCCAACTCTGCATTTGTAAACATTGCACTGACTGCAAATCCACGTTCGTGATGAACACTAACCTGTTGATGCTACGTACTGATGTGCTTGATGCTATTACTGTAGAGCAATCAGTCGCATGTCAACACAAGCATCAAAGTCAACATTACCTTCCTTCAGTTGGGCCAACTGACGGTGAATCGAGGAAGTACAGTACATACTGGCGAAACTAAAATGAGCTCTAACATGGAAATTAAGAGTTTCCGGACACATGTCCACATAACATCTTTTCTTTCTTTGTGTGTGAGGAATGTTTCCTGAAAGTTTGGCCGCACCTTTTTGTAACACCCTGTATAGAAAATAACAGCGGTCCTGTCGCATTTCCTTGGGGTGCTGCTGACGGCACCCTGCTCTCTGACGATAACTCGTTCTGTTACTTAAAAATTGCCCCAGGTACTCACGTATCGGGAAACCCCTCCCCGTACGCTCGTGCCTTCGTTAGCAGTCTGGGGTGGCGCACCGAGTCGACCGCTTTCCATAAGTCTAGGAATACGGACGCTGCCCCTCGCACCTGCTCCGCAGGGCACCGTGTGAGAAAGGGACAAGTGATTGTGGCGCGGGCGACGCTTTCGAAGTTCGTACTGACTGGTCTGTGGAGCGCCTCAGCTAGACGACTCTGACGCGGCGTCACGCTGGACGCGGGCGCAGGCGGCACGCGACGTCTGGACCCACGAAGACCGACCTCTGGCCGAATCCGGGATAGCGAGAGGCGGCTCACAGAGCGTCCGCGCCGTTTGTTTATAGTGACAGTTTGAGGAAGAAGGGCACAAACGACACGTTCCAACAGCTTCCATCAACTCTGGCCAATCTGAAGAGACTGTCCGCAACTGGTGTACAAAATCCGTTCCCAGTTAATTCCGTGCAGTTTGAGAAAAGCTCAAAAACAGCATTGTTCGAATCGTCAAAGAAAAATCCAAAAAGAAAGACAAAAAAATAGACCGAGGAAATAAGAACCTAACCTGCAATCGACTGTTCGCATTTTCAAAGATGAACCGAGAGCAGGAAAAAAAAATCACTCTTTCCCTTTCGTACACTGGGCACGTTCCAAGCACTGTTATAGAAGACCGAAGAAATGTCAGTGCTGAATGGTGTACAACAATCTGTCGCAGGTTACCGATAAAATCAGGAAAACAGCCTCAAATGCCGCACCGTTCTCTGTCACACGGCCCGGTGCACACACAGTCCAGTGCCTGCATTCACTTCATTTATTGCCTTACGATTTCGTTTTGTTGCCTTTCGTCACACAAAAGTAGGCTGGACAGCGGTTTTCAAGTCCGTAAGTTGTCGAGTCCTTTGAGAAACGTGTTTTCGAGAAACGAATATCGCAGCGAGCGGACTTTTTTTTCCTTCGAAAGCATACATAACTACGTAGGCTACATAAATTTTAAAGCTGAATCTTTTGAGAAGCATTGAAACTACACTGGAGTCCAAAATGAAAGCAGTAAACCACCATTTCCCGTCCTGCGTCTAGTTCACGATATAATCGTACAAACTGTCGACAGATGTCCGTACGATCGTGTTCTGCAAGGAAAATGGCATTCTGGTCTACGGACAACCGTGCCGACGATGACGTCAAGGCACCCATCAAAAGGGACAGTGTCTGCGGGTAGTCCCGTATCGCTGTACACTCAGCCACAGAGAAGGCGCCTAGCAGCCTCTCGCTGGTGGAGGGCTGTGTGGAGAATGGAAGCAGGGCAGCCGCTGACTGGTATGGCCCGGTGGCCTTCTGTTGCTTTTCAGATGTAGCGACACTTTATAGAGAAGACGACTTGTAACGTCAGCAAGAGAGGAGCGCTATTTGGCTGTAAGGGCACGACGCTACAGCCTTAGTGCTGCACGGCAACTGGCGTGTGACCTCGCAGCATCCAGTCGGCAGACGGTGCACACGAGGCTTCGGCAGAGTGGCCTTCATTGTCGAAGACCTGCTGTATATCTGTCTGGAGTGGAGCCGCCAACATGCCACGTGGACGGTCGAAGAGTGGGCCAATGCCGATTCCGATTTAGTCTGGAGAGTGATGCTCGATGGATCCGCATCTGGAGGGAACGTGAAACACGATTTCGGGACCCAAACATTGTGGAAAGAGACCGGTATCGGGGAGGATCCCTAACGGTGTGGGCAGCGACAATGTTTACCATCTCTGCACGAGGCTGTGCGGTTAAGGCGGCAAGGTTTGGCTGCTGTCAAGTATCTGACGAGATCTTCAAAAAATGGTTCAAATGGCTCTGAGCACTATGGGACTTAACTTCTGTGGTCATCAGTCCCCTAGAACTTGGAACTACTTAAACCTAACTAACCTAAGGTCATCACACACATCCGTGCCCGAGGCAGGATTCGAACCTGCGACCGTAGCAGTCGCGCGGTTCCGGAGACGAGATCTGGTGATCTGGCGTGTGGCTGTTGCTAGGTGCTGTGGGCCCAGACTTCGTACTGCTGCAGGATAATGGTCGATCTCATAGAGCACGGGTAGTCGATGTTTTCTGGAAATGGAAGATTTTGCGAGCACGGCGTGGCCCGTTCGCTCTCCCGATTCGAATGCCATAGAGCACACCTGAGATGCACTGCCCACACTGATTGCATCGAGTCAGCATCTACCAACCATTCTCGAGCGCCGGAGGAGCATTAGATCAATGACATCATTCACAGCGTGGGCCGGCCGAAGTGGCCGCGCGGTTCTGGCGCTGCAGTCTGGAACCGCGAGACCGCTACGGTCGCAGGTTCGAATCCTGCCTCGGGCACGGATGTGTGTGATGTCCTTAGGTTAGTTAGGTTTAACTAGTTCTAAGTTCTAGGGGACTAATGACCTCAGCAGTTGAGTCCCATAGTGCTCAGAGCCATTTGAACCATTCACAGCGTGGCCCATCGTTTGTCAGGCCTTTATTACTGCCAGACGTGGGCACGCCCGTTACTGAGTGCGTTAACCAGTTGTAGGAATGTGTGTGTAAATCCATTAAGTTGGAAAAATCGAAGAACATTTTTGTCTACCGTTACGCATGTTGCATTTGTTATGTTCTGTATTCTTTACATTGTTTCTACTTTACAAAGATCTGATTATACTGTTTTGAGGCAAAATCAACGCAACGTTGCAAAATTTCGGTTCGTTGTTTTAATTTTGCACAACAGTGTATTCGTATCGGGGAAATGTACCTCTCATTAGTTTTTTTTAAAACGGCCCCGGCACGCTCTCTGCGAGTCCCAGAGGCGGTTGCGTGCAGCACGCCGAGCCGTCGGCGCTACGCGCGTGCTCCCGCGGCTGTCAGGGGGCGACGCGGAGAGCCAGCGGCGCCCTGCGCCCTCCGCCCTCTCCCCGGAGGAACGCTGCACCCCACACAGTCTCTTTCCCGACTAGCGACGTAGTGCAACGTACGACCTGCCCGTGTGCGTCTTCGCGCTACTGATATTAGCTACTAATTTCTGTACTCCAGACAGAGGAAACGGATTCCCCACCGCCTGTGAGCGCCCCATTCCTCCTAGTTCTGGTCGTGACGTATCTGTGTAGAGAGATCGGGCACTGTTCTGGCGACTCTGCGCACACGTGCACTATTCTTAGATCGCCGACGTTGGCAGCGGCGGGACACAGAACACGCTCCGCCCCGAGTCGACTTTTGCCGACCACAATTGCGGAATCCTCCGCAGCAGAACCCTCGACGTCGTACGCACGGGACACGGACCGTGCGCGCGCGCCCACACGTCCGCCGCCTGCCAGACTGGGTGCCTTCCAGTCACACCGGTAACACCGCTGACACGCGTACACTGGAAAATTTTCGTGGTTTTCACTTCGCCGCTTGCTTTCTTCACCGATGCACGATTAGTAATTGTGGTCTCAGAAAATCCTAATTATTGCCTCAGGTATCGAGTCGGATATTGCGTACTGGACGTGCGGTGATACGACACACTGACAGTGACATACCTAAGAGCTGCACACTGATATGTTTATATTTTGGTAGACCAGATTCCTCTCGGTGTACTTGGAATTATACCGTGAGGTACAGTTCGACGCTTTTCACAAGTAACTGTGTCTTGCACATACAGATGTCGTGTCCAGCAGCTCGACGTGGCGCGGACTCGACAAGTGGCCGGAAGTCCCCGTATAGAAATACGGAGCCGGGCTGCCACAACTGCGAAGATGTCGCCGACGCGGGATTTTGTGCACGAATTCACCTCTACATTATATCCCATAAATGTTCCATTGAGTTCGTGTCGGGCGATCTGGGTGGACAAATGATTGTCCAGAATGTTCTTCGAACCAACTGCGAACAACTGTGGCCCGGTGACATGGCTTATTGTCATGCACAAAACTTCCACCGTTGTTTGGGAACGTGAAGTCCCTGGACGTCTGCAAGTGGTATTCAGATAGCCAGACATAACCGTCTCCAGTGAGATGAACCAGAGGAACCAGCCCCCACCACTATGGAGCCAACGCCAGCTTGCACAGTGCACTGTTGACAACTCTGGAGTGGTCTGCGCCACACTCGGACCCCACCGCCAGCTGCCACCGACTCAAGTCGGGACTCGTGTGATCAGGCCACGGCTTTCCAGTCGTCCGGGGACCGACCGATACGTTCACCAACTCGGGAAACGTGCCGCAGGGGGTGTCGTGCCACTAGCAAAGGCACTCGCCTCGCTCGCCTGGAGCCATAACAATTAACGCCAAGTTTCGCCGCTCTGTCCTAACGGATACGTTAGTTCTACGTCCCACATTGATTTCTGCGGTTGTTTCGTGCAGTGTTTCTCGCCTGTTAGCATTGACAACGCTACGCAAACGCCTCTGTTCTAGGTCGTTAAGTGGGAGCCATCGGCCACTCTGTTGTCCATAATGACTGAAATTTGATATTCTCGGCACACTGTTGACGTTGTGGATCTGGGAATGTTGAGTTCGCCAATGCTCCTCGGGCCTAGCTCCAACTGCCCTTCTGCACTCTTAGTTTCTTTTCGTCGTGCAGCCAGCATCACGTCGGAAACATTTTCACACGAATCACCTGAGTACTGATGACATCTCCACCAATGCACTGCCCCTTTATACCTCGTCTATGTGACACTGGCTCCATCTGCATGTGCGGATATCGCTATCCCACGAATTGTCTCTCCTCAGGCGTGATGGCCATTCCAAGTGCTGCCTTTTATCGACGTTCGTCACATAGTGCTGTCGTAGCCAGACGTAAGCGGGGAACAACGTCCCAGGAGTAAACGATATACCATTAGAAAAACAGATAGCCCTGGAAGAGCCAGCCACGACAAAACTATTACATCTGATGTACAAGATGTTAATAGCACAAGCGAAATATCCCCAGACTTCGAGAAAAATGTAATAATTACAGTTCCAAAGAAAGCAGGTGCTCAAGGTGTGAAAATTACCGAACTATCAGTATAGTTAGCCATTGTTGCAAGATATTAACACAAATTCTTTACAGAAGAATGGGGAAAGTGGTAGAAGTCGATCTCGGGGAAGATCAGTTTCTATTCCGAAGAAATGTAGGAACACGCGAGGCAATATTGACTTTACGACTTTTCCTATACCAGAGAACTGTTATATGACGCGAGGGCTACGAAAGGGAAGCAGAGGTTGAGAAGGGAATGAGACAGATTTGTACCCTACTCCCGATGTTGTTTAATCTGTACATTGAGCAATCAGTAAAGGAAACTAAAGAAAACATTGACGTAGGAATTAAAGTCTAGGGAGAAGAAATAAAAACTTTGAGGTTTGTCGATGACATTGCAATTTTGACAGCAAGAGCAAAGGACTTGGAAGAGCGGTTGAACGAAATGGACAGTATCTTGAAACAAGGACATAAGATGAACATCAACAAAAGCAAAACGAGGACAATGGAATGTAGTCGAATTAAATCAGGTAATTCTGAGAGAATTAAATTAGGAAATGAGACACTCAAAGTGGTAGATGAGGTTTGCTATTTGGGAAGCGAAATAACTGATGATGCTTGAAGTAGAGAGGATATTAAATGTAGACTGGCAATGGCAAAAAACCGTTTCTGGGGAAGAGAAAATTTTTAATATGGAATATAGATTTAAGTTTTAGAAAGTCTTTCGTGGCCATTTACGGAGGTGAACATGTAGGATAAACAGTTTAGACGAGAAGAAAATAGAATCTTTTGAAATATGGTGCTAACAAGAATGTTTAGGGTTAGATGGGTAGATGACGTAAATAATGAGGAGGAACTGAACAGAATAGGGGAGAAAAGAAATTTCTGACACAGGCTGACTGGAAGAAGGGACAGATTGACAGTACACATTCTGAGACATCAAGGGGTCACCAGTTTAGTACTGGCGAGAAGTGCGCGTGTTTGGGATGTGTGCGGAGGAGGGGGGGGGGGGGGGATAAAAAGCGGAGACTGGTAAATGAATACAGTAAGCAGATTCAGAAGAATGTGGGTCGCTGCAGTTATTCGGAGACGAAGACACTTGCACAAGATAAGGAGGCATGGAGAGCTGCATCGAACCAGTCTTTGGACTGAAGGCCACAATAACACATCTCAATGGTATGATATAGTTCGGTTTAAAATTGCGAATAATGACTAAGTGTTTGCGTATATCATTTCATGGCACTTCTCTTTCGCTATCGAATGACGCTTTGTTTTATGTAACCACACGCATCTTTCAAAACTAACGTTGTTTTTTATAGTATAGGTTAATTAACATACATTCACAAAACTTAGATCCTCGAATCAAAATAACCTTGTCAATAATATTTAGAAACTGCCGCCCCTCGTTACTTTGTAACGGTAGTGGCTAAAATTGCTTCACCGTTCAACCGTGTGGTCACCGGCGCTCCCTGGGCTTCGGGACGTCATATCTGTCTCAGCAGCCATCACCACTCACACGTCACAGGGTGCGTCGCTTTGCCCAACATCTTCGACGTGCTTGGACAAATTACTCATTAACACAGGGGGCAATTGGAACAAAAACATCACAAAATCCAAAGGAAATAAAGTTCTGACACAATCACGAAAAAGTTTCCAGCGATTCAGGAAAATATTTGCTTTACTGTAATTTGAGTCCCGGCTCACAATGTTCATTTCCAGTCATGGGTAAACTTGGTTTCATTCTATGCTGGGCGCCCGGTACACCAACCGGTTATGAATTTCTCGAAATAGGACAGTCTCGGTCGCAAATTGTTTTATCTGTTTATCGGCAACGACGCGTTCCGCCCTTGTGCGGCATCTTCAGATTAACCTAGGGGTGTAAAATAACATTGTGAGGTGTAGGTACATTAAAATCAGGGGGCTGGGGGTAGTATGACGCACATTTCCAGGCAGTATAGCCGACTCTGCGACTAACAATAACTGTGAACTTACGTAAGATGTAATGTGGTGAGCCAGCATATGTCCTTTAATGCCAGCATGTGAGATTAACATAAATGGACATCTGGCATAATAAATAGATAAAACAATTTTCTGTCTCATTTCAAGATACTGGCAAACTTGGTGCTAAGTCAGGCAGTCGACAAATTTAAAATACTTTGCAAACTGAAACAGAAAATTAGCACTGAGGTCTGAAGATGGTCCTTACCGACCGAAATTAATAATCTGATCAGAAATAAAAATCGTGATCCAGGACTGCAATTACAATAAGAGAAAGGAAATCATTTTATGGTAACGAGTTCTGGAATTTATTTACAGTCAACTGCGATGGCACAAGGAATCTACGATTCTTTTCACTCTTACGTCGAGTTAGTAAGTGTCGCGATAGTGGTAAGTAGGTCGCAGACTACTGGCTAAACTCCGAATTTGAGTCTGTTAGTATTGGAATGTAGTTTGCTTCCAAATTCACCCAGCGAGGTAGGTTGGACACAAAATAAGAACGTGAGTGATAAAAAATGTCCTACAAAGAGAGAAGGGACGAAGCAAACATAGACGGGCTCTAAAAGTATCCCATTGCTAGTATTTACATTGTGTACGATGTTACACTGTGAGGAAAGTGTGGCAACAGAAAGGGCGTCCGACAAATCCAGTAATTAACACGGCGACCCGTGAAGATGCCGGCAGAGTGCGCCTCAGGTTGTGTAGGAGTGGAACAAAACAGCGCCTCGAGGGAAACCGTGGCTGTCCCTGCTGCTTACGAAATGAACTGAATGCACTGAAGTCGAGTGAAATGAAACGGGTGAATCACACGGAAATGAAAATATGGCGTGAAATACCAGCGCGGCTGCACTCGTCTCTGGCAAACTGCTTGTGGCAGGAGGCGGAAGGAGAAGCGTGTGGCGGTGGCAGTGGCAGTGGCAGGCGTGATGTGATCAGAGAGCAGGAGCACACCTGCACATCATAGTTACCTAAGAAACAACGGTAGTAACACGACAAATACTATTAGAATGATTTAAGTGACTATATAGACAATGCGAATAAGTAATACCGTCTACGAACTAATCAAGTTAATACTGACAGTACGTCTATTACTGCTGCTGCCAATAATGATGATGATGGTGATGAAAATAGTAATAATAATAATAATAATAATAATAATAACAGTAACGATAAAGTCAGAAATACAAATAATTTATAGGTGTACAAAATAGATATTTTCTGATATAGCGAGTTCTGCGGAAAGGAAATTTAAATATTTTTTTTTTTTAATTTATGGTAAATTCCTATGGGACCAAACTGGTGAGGTCACCGGTCCCTAGGTTGACGTACTACTTTAACTTAAACTAAGTAACGCTAAGAACACCCGTGCCCGATGGAGGACTCGAACCTCCAACAGGGGGAGCCGCGCGAGCCGTGGCAAGGCGCCGCAGACTGCTCGGCTACCCCGCGCGGCAAACGCAATTTAAGGACACTGCATCAGCTAAGAATACTGGGAAATGAGAAAGATCTGGTTGCAAAGAATTATGTACGAGGGTAACGTGTGGGTACAGGGACAACAGTAATTATTAGTATTGCCTTAGTAGAAAAGACATTAACTCCCTTCTGAAACTGGACATGTTATTCGGTTCTCGAATATAGTGCGGGAGTTTATTCCAGAGTCGCGTTCCTGCTACTCAGGGAGACTTTGAGAAAGTGGCTGAACGATACAGTAGGATTTTGTTCTCATGGGAACGAGAATTTCTGCTGTTTATCAGACAAGAGCGTTAAGGTCGAGGAGTGATATGGGGGAGAGTGTACTTTAATAAGACAGTACAGAAGACGGAGGACGTGGAAATCTCTGCGCTTGTCTGCACGCAGCTACGGTAGTTGTGCAAATAACTGTGAAATATGATCAGAGACTCGAACATCTTAGATGTAACGAACGCAAGTATTCGTAACCAGTTTCAGGCGCCGTGAGCTTTCCCGAGAACGGTTCTGCAGGATAACATCGCTGTTAGCAATAATTGCAAGAAGAAGTGTTTGTACGAGCTTCTTTTTCGTGTCAATATGAAAGAGCTTTTTATTATTTTTTTAGGGCACGGAGAGCTGCTGAGCCTTCTTGCACATTGCAGTTACGTGCCGAGTCCAATTTAGATTTTTATCTAATATTTGTCCTACACTTTTGCTGAGGCAGAGAAGATATTTGTCCCATTTAGGGTTAAAGATGTCAGGGGATGAAGAGTCTAGCTAGAGTGACCAACCAGTTCGGCTACTGTTACGGTCGGGCTGCGCTTTAGCGCTACGTCCTGCGCCCATTTTGACAGGGCACAGAGGCCGGCACTGAGATTCTCGATAGCTGTCTTCAGGTTCATTGGTTTTGCACTTAGATACAAGTAGACGTCGTCAGCGTACGTGTAGTACCTGCAATAGGAAAAAACTAGTAATACCTCACTGATATACAAAGCCGTGGGATAACCCTGACGCTGCCTGTCAACATTGTGACTTTATGGCGCCGGTCAGACATCAAGTGTGAACAAATCCACTGCTACTCCACTTGACGAGAAATTTAGGCTGCTAAGTTTCGCAAATAAAATGTCCAAGTCGAGGGTGTCAGAGGTTTTGCTGAAGTGTTTGAAATTCGTGTCTCATTTATTCGTGACAAGCTTCAGCTGATCTCTTACAGATGTTATCCTGCGACGTTAACGGAAACCTGATTGGTATTCCTCTAATCCAGCTGGCACGGGATTCTAGTTGTGCGTAGCTTATTTGAAACGGATGGTCCGTGAGTTAGGGAGAGCGCTGTAAAACTCTGCGTGTCCGGACAGCAAGCGCCAGCTTAAACACTCCGGCGGACGGAAACCGGCCAAGATGAATGCGGGTCACGAGATGACGGACGGAGAGATCACACACATCGGAACGGTTAAGAATGAAACACGCTGATCCTGATCACGATACTGAACATTTTTCGACAGGATGCCGACGTAATCGCACGCCCATGCACCCAGACGGCACTTTACTCGTGCAGGGAGGCGGGGTCTCCCGGACGCGTTATCCTACTCTGCGGGAACTGCAGACACATTGCAGGTACGCGACACACACGCGCACGGACAACGAACAACAAATATGCGATGCCATCAGAAATGAGGAACACCTGAGTAGGGTTGAAGACGATCGAAAAGACGTCTCCATCACACTGCGCGGAGGCCACATCTGGTACCGCTAGCTGACCCCCCCCAACCCAGTTTTACTCGCGTGTGACTGTCGGTAAACCTCTGTGTCAGTCATAGTACATCCAGTTGTGTCGCGAGATGTAGTTGGGAGGAAGTGGTATCTCGACCGATTCTTCTCGAACTTTCAGTAATAAACCTCTCCGTGCAAGTACAGCACCAGTCTTGTGACCACTGCCGAAGGAGTTTGTTTCGCACCTCTGTAACGCTCTCGCGCCGACTTAACGACCCCATGACGAAACGCGCCGCTCTTCACTGGTTCCTCTTTATCTCTTTTATCAGTCCTACCCGGTAATGGTCCCACGTTGAGCAACAGTTCTCACGAATCTGTCCGACAACTTCTTTCGTGGGTGAGTTACGTTCCCTTCCTCCATTTCTTACTATTTGCTTTATGTGGTCATTCCACTAAAAGTCGCTCTCGATAGTTATTCCTAGATATTTTACGGTCGATAGTTTCCAGCAATTTATCATCGATAGTGTAGTCGTGCAGTACTGCATTTCTTTCTCATGCACGAGCAATATGTTATATTCATTTACGTTTAGGGTCAGCTGCCATAGATTTCAGCATTCGTCAATCCTCTACAGCTCATTCTGCAAACTGATACTGTCTTCTGGAGTTGCTAATTTCTTATAGACTACTGTATGTCATTTGCGAACAGTCTCCGAATTTACTAGATCTTTTATACACATTGTAAGCAGTACCGGCCCTATCACACTTCCTTCGGGCATTCCGGAAATTACCTTCACTACTGTCGATTTTAATCCGCTAAGAGCGACGTGTTGAGTTCTATCTAGAACGAGGTCTCGAATCCAGTCGAAAATCTGGTCCGATACTCGGTGAGCTCGAGTTTTTTTTTTTCACTAAACAACAGCGTGGGGATGTCACGTGCGTTCCCGAAGTCGGGGAACTCGGCGTCAACCTGAGCGCCGCTGTACACGGCGCTGTGGATCTCACGGAGGAACAGAGAGGCTGGTTTTCGCACGATCTCTGTCTGCGAGATCCATGTTGATTTTTACAGACGACTTTTCGTTATCCAAAATCGTCATAATTCTTGAGCGTGAAAGATGTTTCATAATCCTACAGCAGATTTACATCAATTACATATACCTATAATTATGTGCATCTGTGCTACAGTCCTACTTCAAAACGGGAATGGCCTGCGCTTTTTTCCAATCGCTAGCTATCTTTTGTTGCTCCAGCGATGTACGATAAACTGCTGCAAGAAGGCGTGCAAGACAATTTGTAAATAGTAAATTGCTCGCAAGCTCAGACACAGTCATAGTTAAGTATATGCCTGGTAGAATTTTGCACAGAGCATAATTTAATCATAGCTAACACGTGGATTAAGAATCATGAGACAAGGTTTTGTACGTGAAAGACACGTGGCGACGGCGGAAGGTTTCTGATTGGTTATATAATGGTTCGACAGAGATTTAGGAACCAGATTTCAAATTCATGTGGCCACATGAAGACTCTTCAGTGATGCACATAAGTATAAGTTAGTCCAAGTGTCGCCGTATTGTCGCAAACTGCCAAAGGCAGCGGGCACCATAAACCTGTATATAATTAATTAGGAATAATATTTAAATGAACCGTGGACCTTGCCGATGGTAGGGAGGCTTGCGTGCCTCAGCGATACAGATAGCTGTAACGTAGATGCAGCCACAACGGAGGGGTATCTGTTGAGAGGCCAGACAAACGTGTGGCTGCTGAAGACGGGCAGCAGCCTTTTCAGTACTTTCAGCGGCAACAGTTTGGGTTATCAACTGATCTGGCCTTGTAAATCAAAACTGCCTGTTGTGCTGGTACTACAAACGGCTGAAAGCGAGGGGAAATTACAGCCTTAATTTTTCCCGAGGTCATGTAGCTGTACTGTATGGTTAAATGATGATGGCGTCCTCTTGGGTAAAATATTCCGGAGGTAAAATAGTCAACCACTATCATCTCCTGGCGGCGACTACTCAGGAGAACGTCGTCATAAGGAAAAAAGAACTGGCATTCTATGGACTGGAGCGAGGAATGTCAGATCCCTTAATCGGGCAGGTAGGTTAGAAAATTTAAAAAGGGAAATGGATAGGTCAGTGTCAGATATAGTGAGAATTAGTGAAGTTTGGTGGCAGGAGAAACATGACTTCTGTTCAGGTGAATAAAGGGTTATAAATAGAAAATAAGATAGGGGTAATGCAGGAGTAGGTTTAATAATGAGTGAAAAAATGAATTGGAAATCGGATAAGCTACTATGAACAGCATAGTGAACGTATTATTGTAGCCAAGATTGACACGAAGCCCCCCCACAGTAGTACAAGTTTATACGCCAATTAGCTCCGCAGACGATGCCGAGATTGAGGAAATGTGTGATGAGATAAAAGAAATTATTCAGATCTTCAATGGAGCCGAAAGTTTAATAGTCATTGGAGACTGGAATACGATAGTAGGAAAAATAAGAGAAGGAAAAGTAGTAGGTGAATATGAACTTGGGGAAAGGAATGAAAGAGAATATGCCTGGTATAATTTAATCACAGCTAAAATTGGTTTAACAATCATGAGAGAAGGTTGTATACGTGAAAGAGACGTGGGGACACCGGAAGGTTTCTGATTGGTTATATAATGGTTAGACAGAGATTTGGGAACCAGATTTCAAATTGTAAGACATATCCGGGGATCAGATGTGGCCTCTGATCACAATTTATTGGTTATGAACTGCTAATTAAAACTGAAGAAACCGCAAAAACGCAGGAATTTAAGCAGATGGGGGTAAAATGACGAGGGCTAGTAGAAATCCTTGGGTAACAAGAGATATTGAATTTGATCGATGAAAGGAGAAAATATAAAAATGCAATAAATGAAGCAGATGAAAGGCAATAAAAACGTCTAAAAACTGATATTGACAGGAAGTGCAAAATTGGTAAGCAGGAATGGCTAGAGGATGTAGAAGCATGTATCAATAGCGGTAAGATAGATACTGTCTAAAAGAAAATTAAAGCGACCTTTGGAGGAAAGAGACGCACGTGTATGTATAACAAGAGATCAGATAGAAAACCACTCCTAAGAAAAGAAGGGAAAGCAGAAAGGTGGAAAGAGTATAAAGAGGGTCTACACAAGAGCGATGCGCTTGAGGTAATATTATGGAAATGGAAGA